>NC_133816.1:13990362-14332862 GCF_043250625.1 Sebastes fasciatus | reverse complement strand
ATGTATGTAGTCAGAGATGTCCTGAAGTCAAATATATTAGTCATTGTCAGGATTTTCTTCTTTTTTTTTCCACCAACCCAAAATCAAAAGAATAAAGACATGTCCCTCAAAAATTAGAGTTATTTTCTTTTTAATTTATAAGGGACATGTGGTGTTTTATACTACTGGGGAATATGATCCAATCAATCTTATTTCCATATATGTATTGTGTATATAGTTCCCTTTGTTAACACCTTATTTTGAAAACCGGACGTAGTCACACGTGTATACTTCTACTAACTTCTCCAAGTCCGTCACCAGCTCTTACCTTTCTCTTTATACATCCACGGTCAGCTCCATCGGGGCCGTTGATATCCATGATATCTAACTCTGCTTTTCCTGCAATGTGTGAAACCCAAAGTGTTTCCATACTTTACTGTATGTGTAGTGTTTACCACTTTGGATTTAACATGTGAGGATGCAGGTCGTATCCACGCAGACCCTCCGCCGTTTTCTACTTTCTCGTTTCGGCTCGCCTTCGGTTTGTTT
The DNA here is from genome assembly GCF_043250625.1 of Sebastes fasciatus. Lineage (NCBI taxonomy): Eukaryota > Metazoa > Chordata > Actinopteri > Perciformes > Sebastidae > Sebastes > Sebastes fasciatus. The sequence continues at coordinate 14,332,334 of NC_133816.1, read as the reverse complement.
TGGTTGACGGATATGGAACGGATTTGATGTCACATTACTTAGACTACAACAATAAAAGCGGTAACTTCCTTCTACCTCCGCTTAGACTCAAATGAAGCAAATATATCAATTCTGGCATTAAAGAATTTCAAAATCGGAAAAAAGCGATACATACGTACATGAATCAATTTCTTTTTTTCCCACCTCTAATGTACTGTATCTTTTGCTAGCGTATAAACCTTCATTCTAAGATTGACTGGTTCACAGTTTCAAACCTAAACCTTATGAGTCATAGCTGCCACCCGGAGGGATGGGACCCTCTACAAAGGGTCACAACATGATTGATTAGAGAGGGGAAAAAGAATCTTCTATACAACATTTTTCCGACTTGCGCCAAAGGTTGGGAACCGGTACTGTAGAATACTAATGAAATTATAATTAATAAGCTTACATTTCTAACATTACAGGCTGCCATAATGTCCACACAATATATGTAACAAACTATATTCTTGAGGGTCCCGAACCTCTCCTTATTACTGTTATTCTCAAATTGAGTTATTCACCATTTAAAACAATTTCTATAACCTCAAGATCAAGTTGGAGGAGAGGAATGGGGTGTCCCTAATTTTCTGCATTTCTACTCAAAGCCACAAGAGGGCTCTCTTTTCTAAATTGCTTGAAACAGCTTGATCCAGACAGTGGATTGTACTGACGCATCCTAAACTATGGAGTCAGATCAGTCTCAAAATGAATGAATGCACACTGGATTCACAAATGTATTTTGTGATTTATATATAAATGACTCTCTCCACAAAAATATTTTTCAATGCACACAAAAATAGTTATCGTTGTATATAAATGTACAAATAATCCACATATAAAAAAATAAGGTTCACGAATACAGTATATTCCGATGCACACACAAATATTTCTTGCTTTAAATAAATGTAATAGAAATCCAGAAATGTATGTATTTAAAAGTATTTGCAATTTTCATCAAAAACATATTTGGATGTTGTTACATTTATATACAACTTCATTGTATTTGTGTGGGTTTTTTTGTGACTCCCCCTGACATGGCCCGATCCACAAATGACATTTTTTCAACAGGGAATCATCTGTAGCCAATCAGATGTCGCCCTCCTTTTCAGCCAATCACATGAGCGTGTCCCCACGAGGGTATGATTTACGTCATTTTTTATGAAATTGCAAATACTTGTAAATACATATATTTGTGGATTTTTATTGCATGTATTCAAAACAAGAAATATTTGTGTGTGCATCAGAAACATATTTGTGAACCTTATTTTTTTATATGTGGATTTTTTTTGTACATTTATATACAATTGTATATACAACTATTTTTGTGTGCATTGAAAAATCATTCTGTGGAGTCATTTATATATAAATCAAAAAATACATTTGTGAATCTTTCTGTGTGCATTCATTCATTTTGAGACTGGTCTGACTCCACACTAAACACGTTTTACAAGCAACAAATACATATTCATACTGTCAGACGTCTTTGTAGTGACGGGTTTTATGTAAGCATATGGTTTACTATCTTGAGTATTTAAAAATTAAAACATGGCATCGGGTGTAGAAAGACATGAAAAAGAGACCGGGTTATTTTGTTTGTGTTTATTTATTTCTAATGTGTTTTATTTTTTTATTTTTTTTATCTGTCCACAAAGTCATATTAGTCACTACTATGTTAGATCAGTTTTCCCTCACTGCAATGGCAGTCAACTACACAAGAGCCCAAACCAAACATGGCCCCCTCAACTCGCAGAGATTTGTCATTTCACGATGAACAATGCCTTCAAAACCATCAGATAGTGTATACTGTATGTAGGATCAGCCCACTGAATTATTATGCTTTTGGTGAAATTATCTGATTCACAATCAGGAGATAAGGTGCAATTTTCACAAAACCACAAGGGAGTGAGCCAAATTGTATTCAGCTGAAAACAAGTGCAAATGTAAAGGGATAGTTTGTTTTGTAGAGAATTTTGCCATTTCTTTTTACCAAACTCGATGATGCTTTATTATGTCTTTTTATGAACTTTGAAGGTAGTTTTAATAGCGAGTTCGCCCTTGCTTTGCTTAATTAATGGATGTCTTAGCTCCTCTCAAAAACAGGGAAATACACCTTCATCACTGAGGTTGTAAGCTTGTAAGTACACATAAAAATTATGATAATTACATAAGAGTTTGGAACTATTTTATCCAAAACAGTTTTCATATTCCTCTGCTGTTTGATATAATCTGACTTTTTTAAGTGAAAAAGCGGTTTACATAGACCATCTTTGGAGAAATGTAAAGGTGTATTTCACCAGTTTTTAGAGAAGCTTACTGAACCCAAAGATATACCAACCCGTTCTCATTCCCAGGACGTGAAATACCGACGCTTTGTCACGCCCCTCGGCGTATGGTACCGACGCATAGGGCACCCTTTAGCGTCCATATAAGACGCACCGGGCTTTCAGCAAATTACATTAAACCCATCCACGTCAATATTAAATGCTCAGAGAAAGTGGTGGGGGTGGTATGGTGACGTAGTTTAAAGTGCGAAAAAACACACATAGGGCAACAGGGGTGGTGGATGAGTCCAACAAACACAGGGCTTTCATCCATTAGACCGCTGTTAAGTTTCACTTTCACTTTCAATTTTAAGCCAAACCACGATGTTTTTCCTAAACCTAACTAAGTGGTTTTGTTGCCTGAACCTAACATTAGCCATGTGTTTACCTCGACCGTAGTGGAGCGTCATAGTTTGACGCGCTGGTTAGGCTTCCCACGGTAGTCGGTGTTACCGATGTTACATGGTGGTTGGGCATAAACCAATTACATAACTTGCCCACCGCCCCCAAAACTGTCATTTTGCTTTTTTTTTAAAAATAGAAATAAAACCCATTTAGTTCATTTTCACATATCAGCGCCGTGTTATCAATACATAGTCGGACGACGGACGCTACAAACTCAAAGTGAAAGTGTCTGCTCCGTACGGAGTCTCAGCACAGAGTCGCAGGAGTCAGATTTCACGCCCACGGTACGAGAGACAAGACGATGGCGGAGGATTTGGTGGAAAAACGAAAGCGCCTATTTGGCAATACTTCAGATTTAAACCCAATGCTTTAAGGGAACCATAACGTTAACGAGGCAAACGCCGTGCAGAAGACGGAGCGGGCATAGCTAGTGTGTGCGACGCAGCAATGCCGGGTGGAAACCTGCAGCCCCGCAGCGAAAACTGGACCAGAGAGAGGCCAGACACACTATCATCCAACGTTAAAGCTCAAAGTAAGCGCTCTACATTTATTGAGCGCTGTCTTTTTCTAAGTTGTCATGACGCATGACGCATGACGCATGACGCATGACGCATGACGCATGACGCATGACGCTAATGGGGTCGTGACAAAGCGTCAGTATGTGATGAGTTGGGCTGAGAACGTGTTGGATATACTGTACATGAGCTAAAGTGGGCTTAACTGGCTGTTAAACATACTTTCACACTGCTTACGGACACATTAAAGGTACCCTGTGTTTCTTAGTAAATAGGCAAAACGGTCAAGTTTCTCTGAAATCAAACTATACCTTCAAAAGAGTAAAAGTATTGGCTCAAGTGCTGCTTTAGTCTTTCAGAGAGGATTTGTTTTCTGTGCAAGAAATTTGGGAATTGAGTTTGACTCAAAGGCTGCCTTTTTATATATAAATCTCCAGGGAAGAACGCTACTTAGACAATAAGGGTTTGTTTTTAAAATCTGTCATCACCGAGGACATTTTTGTCATTAGACATGTAGATTGATTGGCAGGCTGTTTTATTCCCATCTGCCAGGTGGGAGGAGTAGAAGGGACCATCACTCAGGTTTGTGCTCTCTTTAAAAAAACACAACATCTCTAGTGCTATCTGTACAACATTCAACAACACATTTCTCTTGTTTTGTTTTTTTGTCGTTTTTGTTTTTTTTAACCATAATGCCAAAACAATAATAATTATCATTATAAGAAGAGCATTTTTCCATCTCAACGGCATTGAACAAACACCACACAAACTGAAATAAAAATCTAATAAAGGCCTCAATACCAGATAGTACACGTCACCTTCAAGCGGTGCTATAGAGATAGACAGTTTATACGGACGAGAGAGCGACATGGAGGAAGAGCAAGCATGAGAGAAGGAAGGGAGGATGGGTTAAAGAAAGAAGTGAATTATTTTCTCAAGTTGATAGCTTTAGTGTCACCTTGGACATGTTTTGGCACCTTTATTAGATTAAATATAGTATTCATTAGACTAAGACTTGGGCTTTGGTTTACAAAGGGTTAGTATTAAGACCAAAAGTAGTCTAACCCTACATCTATAATGATTTCTAAAGGTTAGGTAGTCTTTCAAGAGTCTAGCCACGCTAGATTGGAATAAGGCCTAGTGACCTGGTTTAAGGCCAAACAGGCCTGAACAGTAGAGAGAGATCTGGTATGGAAACAGCTCCCCACCCAAGAGAGAGGGGTCAAGAGGTAAAGACACGAGAAACAGATTAAGGAAATGAGCGGAGATGATGAAGGAGAAGAGGAAAGAGAAAGGACAGAGACAGAGAGTGTGTAGATATAGGCTAAGTGCTTTTGGTGAGTTTTACAAAATACACCAGGAAGTGCTTGAAACAGAAGGCACGATGGCATTGACAGTAGTTGTTAAGGAGACACCACTAAGGGACTTATCACTACGAAACTCATAAGGTGCTCTAAAGAAGGAACTTAAACACATTAATGCACATTAAGGTGCGGTTGCAATCGTAGAATACCCCATCGAAAAGTAAGATAAATAGTGGTTGTTAACCAGCGTGAGGGGATATTACTGTCTCACATTCATATTTTTCCCCCATTCAAAACACAAGAATTCACGATAAGAGATTGATTGTTTTGATTTATAGATGTTTACACAAAGACAACTTTGAATGTGAACTTTCTTTAACAACCGGTTCAACGGTTGGATATTTCATGCACTGATTGACCGGTTTTGGCTCGTCGATGGGGTAAATCTATCGAAACCACAGCTTCACACATTTAAAAACGACAACAGAAAGTGACAACTTCCATTGAAAAAACGTTTGGTCTATCCATAAAGTCAAAATAAAAACTACTTTGGGAACTCAAACCTTGCACAGTGCTCTGTATAGACATTCCAACTAGTCTTAGCTCACAAACATTATAATCAATATTACCTATATTGATAACCTTTTTCTGTAAGCATCTTGAAATGAAAATAAACAAAAGTCTGCTTCTTTTTTTTTCTTGTCTTTACAAAAGCTACACATATTCTACTGGGATGTCTATGCATTTGTTAGTGTTTTTAATAATTACTCCTACCATTGTCTTTTCTTTTCTTATAAAAAAGAAGAGAGGGAATCTACTCATCTAAAAGACACCATACCCCCCCCAAGAGTACAGTTTGTTTCTCACATTTAGTCCTGTTTGGCAGAGGTACTGCTTTCTTTTTCATTCTCTACCTTGTATCTTCTCTCCTGTGGAGAGATTGTTCCGTTTTTGACACAGTTTGCCAAGTCTCTTTAAAAAGGGTGTGTCAGTTGATTGTGTTCGGGGCCTCGGGCGACGTCCCTACAGCCCTCAAATAGACTCCCGCTCTGAGTTTTGTTCTTTTCCACGCATCTACGTTGCCATGGCAACCCGACCCGCATTCGGCGCCATTGTAAACACTGAATTTTGAACTGTGACCCCTTTTTTATCGCTCAGCCTTTGACCTTTTTCATCGCAATTATACATTATAGTATATCACCTACGCTTTTTTTTGTTTTCTTTTCAAGCTGAGCCACAAACGTCTGCCGTCTGTGTCAAGGACATCACACATTTCTTTTAAAACTTAACTATTCACAACACCCTAGAACCACTTTTAACAAATATACTGTACTTAAATTGTTTTAAACTGTATATTCAGATAAAATGAATGACCTATCAGAGCCTCGATGCGCAGGAATACCAGAGACTCTCTCGACAACGCACATGAACAGGCACTAAATGAAAAAAAAAATGTTACAAACGTTTCTTTCTGTTTTTCTTTAGGACAATCGTGTAGAAACACTTTTCAGACAAACAAGGCAGTGATATATAGTCGAGGGAAAGCACGCGGCCTGCAACAGTTACCTCATGCCTTAAATTAATACCAAATAGCTTAGCTGAGGCTCACAGCTTGAAATATTTCTAGACTCAACTTTCCTCCATATTTGTGTTGGTTGAGGAGGAAGTTTGAGGTTTCAAACTGTTCAGTGGTCAGTCAGGAGAGCTTCTCTTCACAGCTGGCTTCAGCTTGGTCAGTATAGTAGTCTGGGATAAACAATCCCTTATTAGTGTGGAATAATGATACAGGAATGATGCTTTAGATCTTATACATGTTTCTTTCATTTATCACATAGGATATCACCTTAAAAATCATCCATCTTGGAGTGAAGCTTGGGGAAAAAAAAATTGAAAAAGTGGCCTACAAAATCCCGAAAAGATGCATCTATGCTCTTTTGTACAGGAAGTTTATGTTGTGGATGACCACGCTGTCAGAACTGAAATAGACGAATAATGTCCGAGGGAAAATAACAGCTGTGATGTTTCTCTCTGTCCTTTTCAAAACCTCAGGAGTCAGGAATCCTCTGTTCCGCTCTGCAAAGCTACCCGCCCCTTCTTCAATTCGGTGTCAAAAAATGTAGTTGAAAACATTGAACCAAACTCTCCAATTTAAATGGTGTCATCCCAAAGCATTTTTAATCTGTTAAGACTCTTTCCTCCTCTCCCACCATGTGGTTGGAGCTCAGGGCTGGTGAAAGAGCGAGGGACATCCTCAGATCCTGGTCCTCTGAATCCTCCAGACTGCTGTTCTCCAAATTCTCCTCCAATTCCTCCTCTTGCTCCTCGTCATCCACCTCCATCTTTCCCTTGACCGCCAGACCGTCTCTCACATTCTTGGATACCGAAGCCACGTCTGGGTGGTCGAGGATGTCGTCCAGATGGTCTTCTGTATCCTCAGAGAGCCCGTTCAGGGTCTTGGCCTGCGTTGAGGACCATTCCCCCAAGGGTGCCTGGGACTCTGCCTCAGTCACATGCCTCCATATTGTCAGAGAGTCAAGGTCAGAGCGATCCGTCCGGGGCTTGGTGGCCTTCGGGGCTCCGTTATCATCCAAGGTGGTAGAAGGGGCTCTTTTGCGCCTGGACTTACTGGTGTGGTTGACCTGGAGGTGCATGACCATCAGCTCTGCTGAGGACGTACGGAAAGGGCAGAACAAACACTGGCTCAGTTTGACCCCTGTTGAACTATCCCCTCCGCCATCCACACCACCGACACCCACTCCCTCCCCTACGGTCATGCCTCCATCCTCAAGGCCAGGTGAAGGGCGACGGGACAGATCCAGGGGTTCAAACCCAGCTCCTTGAGTTGAAGGCGCAGGCCCTTCCTTGTCGTTCGACGGCTGAACCATTCGGCTAGTAGTAAGGGGCTTACGACGGGACACTTTAGGGGCCTTCGGTGGGGGAGACTCCCTGATCCAGCCTCCTTCCATTCCACCTTGGTAAAGGGCCCCCATCACCCCAGACAGATACCGGTACTGGGTCTCCAAATCGACATCCCTTAGAGCCGCCAAGGCCTTCCGATGCTCCCGCTGGTCCGGAAGCCCCAGGAGCCAGGACTGCTGGCTGGGTCGAGGGGTTGGGGAGTCAGTTTGGCCTCGGTTGACCGGGCAGTGGTTGGGCTGGGATCGGCGTTGCTTGGCCAGCCCAGAGGTTCCAGAGGTCAAACTGTTGATAGTGGAGGTGAGACCACTGGAGGAGGAATTAGAGGAGGCTGACAAGGCGTTGCGCTGCTCCCTGTGGTGCCGCTGGAGGTGGTACTTCAGTGAGCCCGACTGGGTACCCGCATAGTCACAGTGGGGACATTTGTAGGGTCTCTCACCTAAAATAAAATAAGATGGACAAAACAAGATTGGGGAAAAGGTATTGGAGAACACACAAGTAACACCTAACCTGGGTTAAGCTTAAATGGACCACAGATTTTGCATGTTTTAGCTCCTTTACAACGAATCACATAAACTTTATTTTAATCTGAAAACACTAGAGCATTAGTTAAAAAATGGTCAGCAGTAACTTGCAAAATAACTGGCATGGTCCTTTAAACAGTGGTGAGTCGGAGATGTAGTTACGCATTTTAAAGGGAGATGGCAGTATTTCATCACCGATTAAAAATTACACTACTGGGAGAGATAAAGAGGAGGGGGGCATCATGCTGGTGGCATATCAACAGCAGGAAACGTATTACATATGAAAACCGTAAATGATCTTATTCATGAGAATGATTTGATGAATGCAGATGTACATGCAAAAAGTATGAACAATTTGATTTTTTTCTTGCCGGAGCAAAAAAAAAAAAAAGGGATAGAAGTCTCAAGGGGCAATAATCTCAAGAGGACAGTAATATCAAGAGAGTATTATTATAATTTTATGCCTTCACTTAAATTACTGACCATGTGGTAATCACTTGATGGCACAGAGAAGCAATAGTGCATGAGAAAAAGAGCTGTATGCTATCATGAATAATACAGCTGAGATGTGACGGGTCCTGTCAGCTATAGACGATTCTTCATAATGGCAATATTAAATAGATTTCATTGAATGCATTTTGGGCACCGTCTCGCTGGAAAGACTTGGATGTGCTCCAGTTCCCGGTTGCTGGAGATTGGTGGCATCTCAAAAAATGGAAGATGGGTCTTAATTTTGATCAAATACATCAAGCAAAGAAGGCAAATAATAAAAAAATGGCAATGACTCATGCTGATAAAGTCTTATGAATATGGATCATTAATTAAGAGTGTGAGTGAGTGCTGTGAGAGTTCCCAATTTTCATTAAAGTCATACTCACTTATCACCAGAAATTCAGTATGAGGTTTTTTTTTTTAGACTTGGAAAAGCCTGTTATAATCTGTTGGAGTACCCTGTGTGTCTGTTCTACAGTCAGAATTATTTAGAAATTATTTGAGGTAAATTTAATGAGTACAATTACAGATTCACTTGCTTCAAAGACAAGATCAGAGAATGTGAATCTCACAAAGAATAAAGGCAAAAACAATTTTTTTTATTATGGAGAAATCTGTGAGCATATACTTTATGCCTAAATGTTTTCTGTACCCTTTTTGGGGGTGAGGTAACTGGCTAGTGAGAGAAGTGAGCTTTTTTATTATGATTTAACCAAATTTAATCCCTGGAGTGGCTTGATTTTTCCTCAAAAACTACTGTTAATATACCCTCAAGCAAGGCATTTAACCAGGAGTTGCACCAGTGGGGCTGCTCGGTCGCCTGCAGTAGAGGGCTATGATTAGCGCTGGCCAGCTCTCTGGGGTGCATGTGTAAAAAAGAAAAAAGGTAGTGCTGTTAAAGCGAGGATGCTCAATGAAACCTTTCCAGGGATTTTTAAAGGTTAAAAAAGTAAATGTGGTTTGTTCAACTCACAGCAGTTTCTCACCTGTGTGAACTCTCAGGTGCACTTTGAGATGGTGTGAAGAGCGGAAGGCTTTACCACAGTAGGGGCAGTCTTTTATCCCTCTACCACGCACTCGCTCCCTGGTGGGAACTGAAGGTATGGAGGAGACTGCTGTCAGGCCATTTTCTCCTGCAAGTGGAGCAAAATGTAAAGATAACAGCGGGTGCAAAGGGTCCTACAAGAGCTTCTATTTACACCAGAAAAACAGTATGAAAACAATATACTCTTGTGATAATAACAGCATTACATGTGAGCAAACAAACACAACACAAAAAAAGAAAAAAGCACATGTGATTGTACCTTTGAAGCTTGAGATGACAGAGTGAAACCCCGTAGCTGCTCCTGCTTGTTGTGATCCACCACCGTGCAGTTTTGATTCCTGCCTCCCTTCTCCTGTTTGTTGGGATCCACCACCGTGTAGCTGAGATTCCTGTCTCACTTCACCGCTGCCTCCTCTTCCTAGCCCCGCTCCTCTACGGCTACCACTCCCCTCCTCTTCGCCGCCGCCTACTTTCAGAGGCCTCTGAGTGTGAACACGAGCATGAACCACCACCTGCTGCAGGCTGCGGAATAGCTTTCCACAGTCTGGGCATTCCCATGGCCCTCCTGCTCCGCCGGATTCTTCTCTTGGATCCAGGCCTCCGAGGTAGGCTCTGACTTGGTCAGCGTCTGTGATCACCGAGCTCCGACTTGGGCCTCGCTGGCCTTGCTGCTGGCCTCGCTGCTGAGGCCTCTGCTGCTGCTGCTGCTGCTGCTGCTGCTGCTGAGCTACTGCAAGGCTGCGAGCCACCAGCTGCCACCAAGTTGCCTGGTCCCCTCCTTCTGTAAGTGATGCGGTAGTTTCACCTGTGCCCCCTCCTCTAGTTGCACCCCCTCCTCTTCCTGCGTCCCCTACTCCTGAGCCGCCAATGCCGCCACCACCACCATTTCCCATCTCTGCCACCTGAGCCACTGCTTGAAGTCTCTCCATGCAGCTGGCCCCACTGCCATCACTGGGCAATCCAAGGTAGCCGAGGATGGCTGACTTGCTTGATCCCAACCCCATTCTGCCTCCAGTTTCTGATCTTCCTTGTCCGCCTCTACCACCTCTTTGCTGGGCCAGAAGGAGGCTTGAATAGAGGGCGTTGAGAGACTGATTACTAGCAGAGCCTTTGGCTTGCTGCTCTGCACCTCCTGGTCCCCCAAGAGTTCCCAGCCCGGCCTTCAGCCCGAGCTTGTTGAGATGTACTTTCATGTGGTTTTTCAGAAACCAAGGCTCTTTGAAGCCACGGCCGCATACCTGGCACTTATGGTCCAATGAGTCCTTGTGCTTTCGCATGTGTCCCTTCAGGAACCAAGACTGGGTAAACCGCTGTCCGCAAGTTTCACAGCGAAATGCTGGCAGTGTGGGGGACGCAGCTGCTGTAGCTGCTGCCGTCACTTGAGGGGTACTTGGGGCTGGGGCTGGGGCTGGGGCTGGGGCTGGGGTATGGGTCGGGGTGGGCACAGGAGTATCAGGGGTTGCGATGACCAGCCTGGAATTGTAGGCTGGTGGCAGAGCAGGTACCTCAGGGGAAGGGTGGCACTCCTGCAAGTGAGATGCCAGGCTCTCTTCTTGGCTGGCAGAGAAAGGACAAAGAGTGCATTTATACGGGTTGTGGAGAATGCGGACGTGGCGCGCCAACTCCGAAGCCGTGCGGAATTTTCCTTTGCAGGCATGGCAGCGAAACGTAGGCGCTATAGGAGTGGATGCCCCTTCCCCAATGGTAGAAGAATAGGGAGGGGTTACAGAAACAGGGTCCTCTGTAAGTGGAGGGGTCAATGGTGTGCTGTCATCCAGTAAAAAGTTTGGGTTCTGGTCCGTCTGTAGGCAATCATCTAGACCTTTGACCTCACCGTCAACATCCTCTTCTTCTGTGAGATGCTGGATGAGAGTCCCTGGCAGTATACGCTGGTTTGGGTGACTTCGGTGATTCTGGATTAAGTCTTTGTGGTTCTGTTGGATTTTGAGGTGCTGCTTTAGGGTTGCTGAGGGGTGTCCAGTCCGGTATAGGGCTGAAGCTCTGCGGTCTCGGTCCAGACTGTGAGCTCGGGCATGAAGCGACAAAATGCTTTGGAATCGGAATCTCTTTCCGCATACGTGACAGGGAAACCTGAGCGCAGGCCCTGGTGAGGCCCCTCCCACTCCAGGTATCGCCCTAGTAACAGTGTCTTTCTGGAACAGCTGGAGGTCTAGCTCGTCGCTGCAGTTTCCGCTCTGCCCAGACGAGAGGGCCAGCTCCAGGGCTCCAAACCCGAGGAGTGGCGCTGATGGTGTGGTTGGTGGAGAGGAGTCCAAACAAGGGCTGCATCCAGCTTCTTGTCCCCCTCCTCCTGGGAACAGCGCCACTGCCGGCGTTGGGGACGGAGGAACTCCGTCCAGCCCTTCCTCGTCATCGTCTTCATCAACGTCGTGGTGATTGTTGTTATTGTCTTCGTGGAGGGGGAAGGGAGAGAGGGGGAAATAAGGCGTGGTGTCCGGGCTCTGAGGGGAAGGTTCGGGGCTGTGAATGGGCAGGACAACGGGGCTGTCAGGTAGAGAGAGCTGGGTGTGAGGAGAGGAGGCCTGGGGGCTGTGGTCCAGGGATGGCAGTGTTGGGGGAGACTGGGGCTGCTCACAAGAAAGAGACAGCACACACTCTGGCGGAGAATCCATCCTCTATCAGCACAAAACACAGAGAGAAGGCGGATAGTGAGTGAAGCTGATGACTTAAGAGGAGTTACAACTTTAAAAACCGAGAGGAAAGGTTAAATTTGCATGTTGTGCATAATTAGCTTCAACTGTAACATGACCTTGACCAGATCTGGAAAAACGGCTAAGAAATAGACATAATCAAAGGTATTAGTTTGCCTAACAGGTTCATATGTCTGTGTGTGTGTGTGTGGATGCATGTGTATGAAAACAGTAGAGAATTACTGTACCAGAAGTGTGTGTGATGTTATGCCATTCTTTAGTGTCTCGACTGATGGGGGACACACTTCTGCGGCAGCCTTCTCCTTGAATTTTCTGGGGACAAAAGCAAGCCGAAAAAAAACAAAAACTGATGACTACATGATGACTGAATTAAAAACTTCACTTAAGCATGAGTTATTTGCAATTAAAAATCGAACATTAAATTGTTTAAAAAACACATTTTAGCATATTATTGCAGCTATTATCTAACTAAAGACTTCACTTTAGTAAATTAGCAATATTAGTGTCAATGTAGGCGTAAATGCTTTTTGAAATATTGAGCGATGAACCGCAGGTGGCAGATTTTTGTCAAACGGGATAAAATAAAACAATTTGAATGTATTCCATCATAAATGCTACTAAGCAGAGAAACAAAGGCACACTCATTACAGCACCGTTTTGCATGTGTTTTAATGCATGTAAATGTTAAGTGCGAGGCAAATCTTCATTTGATCTTCTCTCAGTCTGCGTAGGTGTATGCATGCGCTTCAATGTGTAACAGGTGTGCACCTGTTTCTGCCTCCTGCATGTGTTCACAATGCACAACAGCATACTGTTAGCACATATGGGATGATTAGTCGCAGTGTGAATGTGCATCGGCGTGTATCTCTCTGTGTGTCTGCCTGTCTGTGTGTGTTTAGGAGTTAAGGGCACCACCACAGGACATGGACTGTCCCAAACAGGATGGGCGCGTGATGTTTTGACTTCCCCACACACCCTTCCTGTGCACTCATACAGTAGCAGCTTTTTGCTTAAATCAGAACCATAAACACACATGCACGCACACACCGAGTGACGTACAGTATGCGTGCACTTAAGCACAACAATATTTTTTGAATCTACAGCCTGGGTGTGGCGCTTTGACCCTGCTTAGTCATGGTTACTTGTTTAAGTAATGTAAGCTGATTCTACTGTTGGCTGTATACTGCAAACCGTCACCCCAGATAACAGAGTCAGCTGAAATGTAAAGTGTGATATACAGCATATTGAACACAGAAGCATTCTGGCAAGGCACGCTCACACACCCGAATATTTCGAGTGCACAGCACTTTGCATCGGTTAGCACCGGATTTATGCACATCGGCTGTTTTCGTCCGTCGTTTTGGCGGAGTTGAGAAGCAGCAGAGGCGCCCACGACAAAACAAAAGGTCATCAATCATTGTGGCAAAACAATGGAACATCTGTGCTCGCAGGTGTGTCGCCCATATTTGTGTTCACGCGGCACATATGTGTTTATATGATCAGTCGGATTTATGTGTGTGTGTGTGTCACTGAGCCTGGATGACAAAGAGATTCTCATGTAGCCAGTTGACATTTTAGCTCGGCTATGACTCACTGGGATATCACACCATATCAATCACATAATCACACACGGTCGCGCGCAGCAACAAACACACTGAGTCTTTTCTTAATCCACCATTATTGTTCTTTCCTTTCCCCTCTGTCTTTCTTTCCCCCGCTTCACACTCCTCCCATCCCCCTCTCATTCTCTCGCTCCCTCCCTCCGTCTATTATTCACTAATTTTCTTTCATTCTCTCCCTCTCTCTCTCTTTCTTTCTCTCCTGCAGTGTTGCCAGTTGGCAGAGTGCCAGGGAATGCTGATATCAGCTGGTAGATTGGGCCCTGCCAACATGGCGAAGAGCAAAAAAATGAGAAAGGAGGCAGACAGAGAGAGAAAGAAAGAGAGAGACATCCAGTGCAGTTACAAACTGGGCAGCGTGAAAAAAAAACATTGTCAGAAGCCATGTGAATGAAAATGATTTAATGCGATTGCCAGCGTGGTGTTAAGGGGGAAAGGGGGGAAGAAAAAAATAGGGTAAAGAGAGAGAGACATGCTGGAACAGAGAATAGGGGAGAAATCAGAGCGGTGGAGTGGCAGGCTGGGGCATAACATGAAGAGAAAAAATCATTTGAAAAGTCAACACACAAATACACATCCAGACAGACAGAGAGAGATACAGAAAGAAAAAAGGGAGTCTGGGTGAATGTATCTGCAGCAAGTCTGATGGCATTATCATATGAATATCACCATCACAATGCATTGTTCCAGCGTGACGGTGGCTGTCGCCAACCACCGGCCCTGTCATGCCAATAAGGAAAAATTTGGATAGATGGAGAGAAGGAGATAAGGTTGCAGCGATGGATTGAAGAGGGCGACTCGGAGACAGATTAGGAATCAGGTGGAGCAGAAGCACATGAAACCCAGGTGTTAATGAACCAAGAAATGCAGTGAAACAACCAGCCATCTATAGTAAAAACCACCTCTCGACATTTGTCCGCATTACCACCAAATGCAGTTCACTCCCAATGTCCAAATTTGTATTTTGGATGCGACTGCACTCGGAAATTGCACACAAATGGATTGTGCGGGTATTCAACAAGGTGTTAAAGCGAGAGTATTTTTGGCATCATTAGGCAAAAATTCCATAATAATCTTTCAGCATATTGTAATTCAAGTAAAATCAGATTAAAAAATCGAGCCCGTGATGGGAGACTTTGGCCAATCACAGGTCATTTCAGAGAGACAGCGTTCCTATTGGCTGTTCATTCAACGGAGGCAGCTGTCAATCACACGCAAACTCCGATCAAACGGTCAAACTAGGCATCATTTCACATGATTCTTTTCAGATTATTTTTTCTTCAGAGGACCTGTCTCATGCACTACTGTCAGGATAAAGTGACCGTTTTATAAAAAAATACATGTTTTTAATCATACTTGCTCCATTTCTACTCACTGCAGCTTTAACTGTTTTAAAGGATTGCATGAAGAAGTGATGCGTGCGTTGCAAAGGGAAGGAGAAATCTGATTTGAAAAGATCATCATGGACTTGCTTTTTGGATGTCAGGTGTAAATGTGATCCACCTAAATCATACAGTCAGTCTTGATGAAAAAATATGGGGGGAAACAAATGGATTGAAAACTGCTCTTTCGCTGATTTTTCCTTCCTCGCTTTTTTTTCTCTGACCCTGAAATTCGCAGTGTACATTCAGCATTGCAATTTGAGCGGTAATGACAGCTTAAAAGCACATCCTTGTTGTGTTAAGCATTGCCATGATGGTGTCATTACTGTAATTGCAGAGTAACTTTGTGGGCACTGAGATAACTGATGTAAAGCACTGAATTACCTTCGCTGGGAAATTAGTTTTTATGACAGAGGTCAACTTTCTTTTTTTAGCCCGACGAAGAAAAATCAGCATTGACAACTCCTCCTGTGTCACAAGGTGTGTGTATAGGAAAAGTGTGTGTGTGTGGGGGGGTGGGGGTGTAGGGGTTGCTGAGTCATGCATCACATCCGTGATAAATAGTTGCGGAGGGAGTAGGAGCACAATATGTTCAGACAAGTTTATTTTTGGGGGGTTTCTTGATGTCATTGTGTAAATACAGTTTTATTGTGAAGGCGGTTGGCGCATGTTTGTACACGCCACAACGCTACACATCATAATTGTAAATGTGAGGGTGTGAACACCTTTCACTTTAACAGCGAGTGTGTGTGTGTGTGTGGGCAGGAAGTACCTGCTCAGCTTTACATTTCCTGTGCGATATACGTATATGTGTGTGTTATAGGCTGTGTTTTTAAGAGCGTTTGTGTACTGCCTGTACCTTGTTGGCTTGTTAGCTTTTATAGCCAAACAATACCTACTTGCAACCACTCGTCACAGTTTGCATAATTAAGTCTGCGGGCTCTTAAGAGTGCGATTTGCCCCTCTTAGGTTGTTCCATGTTAATAGTGTTTATAGTTTAAGGAGCGCTGCGGTATATCACGAGGAAAAAAATAAAAGATGCGAGGAAAGACAGGCAAAATAAGCATCAATTTCTGTAGAGTAAAGATGCTTTTTATTCTCACGACCCCTTTTGTGACCCCTTAGGATTGGGATACTGAAGAGTGAATACACACCAGCTACCTTTGTGTTCTTATCTTGTGTGTGTTTGTTGCACATGTCCTCCTCCACGGACCTAAAAATAGGCATCTCCAAGGTCTGCGGCCTGGTCCTCGGGGCGTAAAGTAAACCTCGTATCTGGAGGCTGTGTGTCAGTGAATCCTTCTACAAGTGATACCTTTCTTCCAGCTCTATTACTTGAACTCTCATGTGATGAAGAGTGTGCGAGGTGAGGTGTCCTCCGGGGATAAGTGGGCGTACTGTACGAGAGGGCTGACCACAAAAAAAAAAAATATATGAAAGGAGAGGATGAGCGACTGAGGGGAGGAAGAGAGCGAGGGAGTCTCTCTCCTCTCTGTGCGGTGTAGTATAATTCGGTCCTGTGGTTTTTATCGCGTGGTCACGTGGCGAACTTCCCCACAGACGGTATTCATTTCCTTAACTTCACCTTTCCCTGAACCCCCCTGCTTCGCTCCCTGCTTCGCTCCAACTTCGTCTGGCTCTCCGCTCTGCCCTCCCCTCATCTTAAGCGGGGATACTCTGCCTCCACCACTAAAGATACTGATGACTGGTGGATTCCTTTGGGGCAGAAACTTTCGATTTTTGCTCCGAGAATGGAAGTAAGTTGCCATCATAGGCTTACTTTTGCCTTGAAAAAAAGTAAAAGTGTCCTTCAAATAGCAATATATTAACCTTTCCGATAGGTATGACACATTGCAAATCAATGCACCTGCAACATTTAGTGAAAAAGTGATACTTTCTCCTGCTCTACTTGTGTTCATTTAACGCCATCCTACTGCTTTTTTTCCCCACCTCCTTTCTTTCCCATCTCCTCTCAAGCTGTTGCTTCTTCTGCTCTTTCTTGAATGAAATCCTCCTCCGACGAGGGAGGTGGACGCAAGCGGACACTTGGAGCACCAAAGTGGGAGCGACGCGACGGCGAGTGAATCTCGAACGTTGGTAAAAACATCACAGAGAAACGAAGGCTCTCGCTCCGAGTCCTGCAGGCCGCGCTGCGTCTAAACCGGAGGAGGCGCCGCCGACTGACTGACGCGTCTGATTCAGGATTACAGGATTGAGGCCTTTTAAAAGAAGAATTGGTTGGGAGCATGCAAATGTCATAAGCAAATCACTGGATGTGTTCTCTCTAAAAGGCTTACTGAAGATCACCTGCAGGGGTTTGAGAGGGAAAGCAAAGGAATCAAGCATCCCACAGGTGAAACAAACACCTCCGTGATGTTTTTATTTTCTAATCAAATCAAACATTTTCAAACCCTTTTCGTCAGCAATAACCACCCCCCATTCTTCTGAAGTGTCCTTGTGCACAGACTAGCCACAATCCCCAGGGGTTGCTGACCCTACACTGTGACCTCCTTGTGGAATATCACATCCTATATCAGACATGTGAGCACCTACAGAGGGAAATTTAAACCGTTAACACGAGTTGATTCTGTATTTACCCCGGGGAAATTTGCAGAGCATGTGTTCTATTTCTTAATAACACCCTGCTTCATACTGTATGTACACAGCATATGGCAGTGTCAATACTTAAATCGACACCTCTTGGCGTCACTGGGGACGATGCACCTTGCACAAGGGCACCTTGACGGCACGTATATGAGGTTAGAAAGTAACTTTCTCTGTTAGGGGAGCTTAAAGGTGAAAGCAAATGTGCTCATAGCTGTTTTAGGGTGAAAAGCGGGGCGTCATAAAGAGGGGCGAGATCTAATAATCATTTAAATATGGGGATAACATAAATATGGGGATAATATGACGCACGCTTTTGGACAGACTGTACTAAAAGGCATTCTTGGGGTTGCACTCGGTTGTACACAGGAAAAGCAGCAAAAGTAGTTTTATGACGAATGAAAAAAAAGAGAGCTTGCCCACCTGCCTGAGCCTTCTGTGTTTTTTCCTCTTTAACTTTACTCGTTTGCTCGCTTTCCTCATGTTTTCTCTTCTCGTGCACCGATTCGTTTAAGCTGGAACAGCCAATCGGAGTTATTTCTCTCACCGACGGGCGCCACTGCTGATTCAACATGCAGAATCGGCCGAAAAAACTCCACCACATGCAGACTAAAGCCGACGGTGCGGTACACACCGCAAAACCGTCGGTTTGGTGTGTCAGAGCCTTTAGATGATGATTTGAATGATGGTTAAAGGTTTTATAGTCATCAAAATGCTTCAGTTTGTTTTCCAGTTTCACAGAAGTAAGTGCATGTAAAAAAAATAATTGGCACATGCTGCATTTTGATGACTATAAAACCTTTTACCATCATTCAAAAACACTAGTGATCATCATCTAACCCTAAACCTTAACCTGCTGGCGGGCAGGTGGGTTTTAAGAACAGTAGTTCAGTCTGTGGGGACTTGGTTTGAAGACCGGAGGGTCGCAGGTTCAAGTCCCCTCACGGACCAAGTACGGACTGTGAACTGGTAGCTAGAGAGGTGCCAGTTCCCCTCCTGGGAACCGGACCACAAGCTGCTCTCCGGGCACTGCGTAGTAGCTGCCTACTGCTCCTTATACTAGGATGGGTTAAATGCAACAGCTAGATTTCACTGTGTGTCGTGCTCTGTGCAATACAATACAATAAAATCTGATTTACATTTAAGGGGTTAAAACTGCCTTACTTCTTACCTCCTCAGACCTCGTCAAATTGTCATTGCACACAGTCTGAATACCTCCAGCATCTCTAACTGACCTTTAACCTCCCTCTGTTCGCCACCTCTCGACTGCAGCTCTATCTTTTACTCGACCTGCCGTTTTAAATCCCAGCGGGGGCCCCTCTTCCGCTTAGCTCGCTTTGCTGACAAAATTATGATTTTTAGTCAAACAAACAAACACTGGAGTTGAGAGGTAAAAGCAAAACCATCTACCTGTCCACCTCTATTACAAGAGTTCCAAACTGGCCCGCAACACAAGTGGCACAAGCGGCGAACTATTTAAGTAATGCTCTAAATACACACTAATCCCGAGCAGGCAGGCACAACTCTCGACAGTCTCAAAATGTCACAATGCGGTAGCTTCTCCCTAACTGAGGGCAAGCAGGTGCCTCTCCCGCAGCGCACTAATGACCCAATTATATCAATCAGAAGCCTTGATTGGTGCTACACTCCTCTCCCTTTTTACTCCGTCTCTTTCTCCCTCGCATACAATCTCTTCCCCCCCCCCCCATAAGAGCCACCTGGATGGGGTGTATGTGCCCCCTCAAGTACAGTACAGTATGTACAAAGATGGGGAGGAGGGCGGCGTTGATGGAGGAGGAGGAGGAGGAGGAGGAGGAGGAGGAGGAGGAGGAGGAGGAGGAGGAGGAGGAGGATACTACTTGAGGTCTGAATGAGGCAAAACCATTAGACTCTTTTTTAACATGCGGCCAGTGTTTCATTAGTACAGCGAGTTCCTGGTGATTTGCGATGCAAAAAATCACCTTGTATGAAAAAAGTAGATGTACCTGTGGAGGGATACTTTTACAAACGGAGAGGTGATTCTTCTCAGGTTTAGTTACGGGAAATTACAAAGATGCTCATCTTAGTAGTTTTCATGAAAGACTGGACAAGATTTTATAGCATCAAAAGTGGGCAAAAATCACTAATTTCAACAAGAATGTACTGAATTTGATCACATCTGCTTTCAACTCACAGGATTTTGATTTAGAGAATATGTGCAAAAACAAAAAAAGAGTTCCTTCCACACAAACATCCCCTGTTTATAGGACAAGCCAGCAATGTCAACCTACTTCCACTGCGCACACACACACACGCTCTCCAAAATGTGACATTAGTACAGCGAGTTCCTGGCGATTTGCGACGTGAAATCACCTTGTATGAAAAAAATAGATGTACCTGTGGAGGGATACTTTTACAACAGAGAGGTGATTCTTCTCAGGTTTAGTTGCGGGAAAATACAAAAAATGCTCATCTTAGTAGATTTCATGTACCATATACTGTTTATACTGCACTATTTTAAGTATTTTGAGTATTATATTAGTATCATTATTTTGAACTTTTAAGATGTTTCAAAATGTTCTGTTTTGTGTTGTTAATTGTACTACTCTACGAGCCTCTACAATTGCCCCTCGGGGACAAATAAAGTGAATTGAATTGAATTGAATTGAAAGACTGGACAAGATTTTATAGCATCAGAAAGTGGGCAAAACTCACTAATTTCAACAAGAAGGCACTGAATTTTTATCACATCTGCTTTCAACTCACAGTAATTTGATTTAGAGAATATGTGCAAAAACAAAAAAAGAGTTCCCTCCACACCAACATCCCTGTTTATAGGACAAGTCAGCAATGTCAACCTACTGTACTTCCACTGCGCACAGTTGCGAAAATTACAAAGATGCTCATCTTAGTAGTTTTTGTGAAAGACTGGATATGATTTTATAGCATCAAAAAGTGGGCAAAAATCACTAATTTCATTAGTACAGCGAGTTCCTGGTGATTTTGCGACCTTGTATGAAAAAAGTAGATGTACCTGTGGAGGGTTACTTTTACAAACGGAGAGGTGATTCTTCTCAGGTTTAGTTGCGGGAAATTACAAAGATGCTCATCTTAGTAGTTTTCGTGAAAGACTGGACACGGGTAAGATTTTATAGCATCAAAAAGTGATTCTACTGGGCAAAAATCATGTACTGAATGTACTGAATTTGTATCACATCTGCTTTCAACTGACAGGATTTGATTGAGAGAATATGTGCAAAAACAAACAAAAAAGAGTTCCCTCCACACCAACATCCCCTGTTTATAGGACAAGCCAGCAATGTCAACCTACTTCCACTGCGCACACACACACACGCTCTCCAAAGTGTGACATTTTGGGGCGGATTTAAAAAAAAAATAAAAAAAATAGGGCATTTCAGGATCCCTAAACATTTTCCATTGGATGTAAGAAAACGGCGACATGCAGGAGTGTCTTTTTGGTCAACCCAGATGACACGTCTGCTGCCTTATCTCATGAGGAATTTCCCTCCTCCTCGCTTCTGTGATGTGCGTCAATAACGTGCAACCATTTTCAGTCGCTCTTTTCCCCTCTCTCCTCTCTCGCGGCCATCTCAATTAGAGGCACATTAATGAAATAAATAACCATCAACAAACAATGCACTAATAAACACCAACCTCACTCACACACTCACACACACACACATTAGAATGAGATTAACCCTATAACCCTTGCAGATGGTGTCCAGCACACCAAAAAAAACGCGATTAAAAATCATGTATAGTTTGGAGAAGTCGAAGGGTGGCGTGTGTCATGTCTCTCTCTCTCTCTCCTCTGCTCCATTTTGTTCCTAAATTTTCTATACAAAAGATTAAGGGAGGGGAAAAAGACGAGCAGGAGAGAGAGAGAGAAGGACGGGAGGGGAAGAAAGTGCCATCATGGATTTCATCTCGAGTCCTGTCTCTGCCAATCTCTCCTCCAAAAAAAAAAAACAGAACCCAAAATAAACATCGTGTCCAAAAATCCAGAATTCCAGAATTTACTTCTTCTCGTTCCAGAATTTACTTCTTCTCGTTCCAGAATGTTACTACACTGCTACAACGTTGCATTCCACACTTTGCTATTCTATATACTTTCGGAGCTTCGGAAGGTGATGTTAGGACAACTAAAACAGGGTTGTAAACATCGTAGTAGTGAAAGTATAACGTTTATAAAATGACGAGCAGTGGGTTTTCTTTTACGCAAGAGGAAAAAGTGGCGTTTATATATCTCGCGCTGCACACAATGCTCTGAATGTGTCCAACAAAAGAATTAGTCAAGCTAATCTACAGCATCTAGAGCACAAATTGCTGCTTTTTGTCAAATCAACTTGCTAAACACGCCACTTTTTACGCGTTGGACAATATGTCTGCGGTTTATCCGAAAATCCTCCCGTTACGCACCGAGAACTTGTGCCTCTTTTTGGCACTTTTTTTTGTTTTTTTTGGGATAAAACCGAAATTTCACAACTGCTTTTTCCTCGTGTGGATTGAAACAGTCGCCAACTTGGTTTTAAAGTTACGCGGATTTAACCAAAATGCATCTTTTAACCGCTCCGAGTGACTTTTCTTGCTCTTGCAACCAAGTCGCGTTTAATTCTCTTTTTTTTTTTTTTTTTTTTGTCATGTCACGGGCTATAGGAGGCTACATGTCGGCCACGCGCGCACATACGCCGGCTTACATACATGACACACTACTACACGTAAAGTAGTGCCAGAGCGCGCTGGGTAAAGTACATGCGTAACATACATAACATGCTTTCATGCCAATCACTCTTACGCGCAAAACACAACTGCGAAAATAAAAAGACAACAACTAATATTGGCCATTATATCCCGTCAGTGTTGCTCTCGTGGAGAGACAGAAAGAGAGCAAAAAGAGGCAATAAATTCAACAATTTTGGAAATGTTTCATCACCGGTGTTTCCACGCACACCACGCATATAAAAGTGTCCATGTAAACACAACAGTGTTGGATCAAAAATCTTAAGTAGATAAATGGAAGGATATATGTTGAAAGTATAGAGACTCAGTGTACTTACGGGAGAGGCGGCGAGGAGATTAATGACACGACACGTCATGATTACGTTTCACTTGAATTAAATACATTACGAGTTGGGAAAAAAAATGGAAATCAGGGGTTGTATACAAGCATACGCCGTTTCCCCCTCCCTCCTCCCTCCGTTTTTGGTCTCTCTCTCTCTCCTCCTCCTCCTTCTCCTCCATCTCCCTTTCTTTCCCTTTTCTCTCCTTTTCTTCCCATTTATTGTACAGGAGTGGGTGAATAAGAAGGAGAAGGAGAAGAAGAAGTGGGAGGGTGAGAGTGATGTAGGTTGGGGGAAATGTTAATTATAATCTCGTTCACGGGCACCATTTTACAAGCGTTGTCATCTCCTCACATTTGTATCCTAAATATGGCATCTGGGGTTGGAGGGGTGCTGACAGTTTTGGAGAGACATTTTTTCGGGAAGAAGAAGAAGAAGGGGGGAGAAAAAAAAAAGTTTCACACCAATAGAAGTGTGTTAAGAGAGATGTTGTGGTGTAGCCACCCCGGAAGCACATGGCCACTTCCAGGATGGGAAGATACAAAGTGCACATATTTGGATGAAGGGTTCCCAACATAAGGTCCGGGGGACCTACTGGGAGTCTCTAGGGAGGTTTCCAAGGGGTCGCCGGCAAAAATAGCAGCAATCAGTGGGAAAAAGACGCACTAAAAGTATCGCTTTTGGAAAAACTCTCCTTCGACAGATTGTGCTGTAGTAAAGCATCAAAAGTACTCATTCTCCTGATCTTATATTACACCACTTTTGCACATGGCTGCACCCGCTTCTTTCAGTTGTAGCAGGTGCACCGAAAAAACCCATGTACCCTCATCGACCACATTTGCATAAAAGATCCCCTGCGTCATCCTAATTAACATCTTATTGATGGGGCGTGGTTTTGATGCACCTCCCTGTGCTGAAAGTTGAACATTTCTCAAAAGCTACATATTCAGAGATTTTTGGCCAGTTGAAGGCAGATGAACTATCATAAGATAATATATCACCTTAACAAAAGTTGTTGCCTCATTAACATTTGACTATTCAACCCGATCTCACAGGAAGGCGTATAAATGAAATACATTTTAGCGTGTCATTTGTACACCATGCATCAAAACTACGGTAACGTCCGCAGTTAGGTTTAGGTAACAAAATCGCGGTTTAGGAAAAACGTCATGTGTGGGCTTAAAATAAGTACGTAATCTAAGTAAAATACGTACAGTAACAGCGTAACATAAGTACGGAGTACACGTCACAAACGTCACTAAAGTAACAAAACAAACAAAACACAGGTCTCGAACGCCTTTCTCTTGGTGCAAAGTCCTGTCTTTGTTCGACCCATCCGCCTCCCACCGCGCCCACTATTGATGTAGCACCAAGCCCCCAGGAAGAGCGACGATCTTTGATGCCAATTTTCATAGTGGCCAAACGGCGGTACTACAACTTAATTTTTCCCATAGACTTACATTGGGAAAGAGACGTTTGTAACTCGGCGGATCTTTTTTTTTTTAAAGTAAATCAACTTCCAAGTACGAATACTTGAATACCCCTTATTTAAATCAGGGTCAGGCGGGCGGGTCAAAGAGTGACGAAGCGGCGTTCTGAGTAAGTTATTGATAACTTACAGCAACACTGGTGCAATTTTTGCACCTTCTTTTCCCAACTCTGTTGCTCTCTCTCAAACACATACACCACCTGCTGTGGTGGTGGCACGGAATGAATTAAAATGACATGTGCTGTGAGGAGGTCGTGGTCATTTCACGTATTTCTGTGAGATCACACGCACGCTGCGAGCCGCGACACTCGAGTCCGCTTGTCTCAGATCTCAGTCCTGACATTTATTGTGCTACTATAATGCATAAAGTTGGCGATTTGCCAGTTCGGTCCAGGTGGTTGATTAACGCATATTTTTTTGCGGGTGGAGCGGCGGAGATTGGCTCTCATAACAGACCGAGTGGTTGCGTGATATAAAAAACCCTGACCGGCGCATCACTACCGCCTGCCATAAGCGGTCTTCCTCACTTTTTATTCTATGTCACTAACTTTGAGCGTAGCATCATCATCTTTTGTCTGTCTGCAGTGAGACTGAACCAAACAATAAATTGTCTTAAATACAACATGTTTCAAAACATGTAGAATTTTCAGTGTATGAGCACTGGAGCTTTCAAGTTTCTACAAATGATCTTGTGTTAATTGTATCTTGAACCACAATTGGCTTCAAACTCCAGTTGTGATGTCACAAGATCCTACTCATACATCCATGTCTTCAATTCAGATTCAAGGTGAGCGCAGAGAAACTTTCCCCCTTCAAACATTCTTCAAGTGTCAAATTCTGCACATACATACATCATCATGCACAATGAAGGTCAAACATCCAAGTGAAGTAACAATAAGCGCATAAACACATATGAATGGAGGGGTCTTTAAACCCCCAAACAATGAGCTAAAAGAGGGTGAAAGCAAAAAAGAAAGAAAAAGAGAAGAAAGTTCAACGCTACGAGTGACTCTTATCACCAGTAGAAAACAAAGGAAAAATCCCACACATAAAATTCACCTCTGCAATGCCTTTTGATTATTTTATCAAGACATTTCTCATGGTACACTTATACATACACACATATACCTATATAATAGGCAATAAAAGCGGTGAATGGAGAGGAATCTTCATTTCTGTGGGTGTTTAATGGGATTGTGGATCTTTCAGATCAGTTTGAGGAGTGCCTCTGGTTCTCAACCTTTTTTTGTGTCAAGGACTCCTAAATTGATACAATTACACATTAGGTCACAGACCCCCATTTGATAAGATTTCACTGCAGGGACCTCCATCTGAAAAGATGTTGGTTGTTAGATCAAATAAAACCCAGAATTCAGAATTCTACAGTGGAGGAAATGAAACCTATGATCAGACAGCCTGGTCTCACCAAATGGCGTTTGAATGACACGGCAATTTCTTAAGTCATTTAGCGTGCCATCACAACGCCGTTCTTGCTTTTGGCATGTCATTTCATGCAATTTAGTCTGTCCTGACTGCAGTGTAAATGCATCTGTGTGAATATGCTGCGCTCGGAGCTAGTGACGTAGAATAAAAAGTGAGAGAGACTACTTATGGGAGGTGGATGGGTCCAACAAACACAGGACTTTCAACCAGGAGACCTGTGTTCGTGTTTGTGACATGTTTTCTGTTTCCGTACATATTTTACTTAGTTGATGTACTTATTTCAAGCCCTACCGTGATGTTTTTTAAGTGGTTTTGTTGCCTAACTGAGGCCGTTTTGTTGCCTAAACATAACCGCAACGTCTCACAACGTTAACCACGCAGCGTGAAATGACACGTTGAAGGTGGAAGTGGCGTGCTATTTCCATGCCTTCCCATCAGAACGGATTGGATCAGAACAGTCACTCTTATGACTCTTAAGGCCCTGACCCACCAAGTCGACGATCAGCCGTCGGACAGTTTGGGGCCGTCGGTGAGCGTCTGTTGGCCTAGTTTTAGCGGTGTGATCTGCACGTCGGCTCTTGTCTGCCTGTGTTGGAGGCTTTTCGGCCAATTCAGCGTGTTGAATCGGCGGCGAAGCTCGTCTGTGAGAGAAATCACTCTGATTGGCTGTTCAGCTTAAACGAATCGTTGCACGAGAAGAAAAACGGAAGTGAGGAAAGTAAGCCGACGAGTAAAGTCAAGGGGAAAAACAATAGAATACTCTTCTCATTTTTCATCTTCATCTCATCTGATCATTCCAATTCACAGATATTTCCACAGCGACATGGCCGTCTGGAATGAAGCTAAGTGGTGAGTGAGAGTGGTGTGAAAATGGTCCGCTTTGTTTCATGTAGGTATCATATCAGTGGCTTGTGTATCCGCCGTCCTCGGTCTTCCGGTTTCCCTTTTTGAATGACAAATACAGACTTACGTGCTAGTTGGTCGTCGGCTGTAGGCTTTGCAGTGTGTTCAAATGCCAAGACAAAGGCGACGTGAGGCGACTCAACAGCCGCTAGTTCTTTAATGTGGGATTGGTGTGTCTGGGCCATAACTCACATCAGGCTCACTTGTGAATTAAATAGTGAAAATGGACCCCCTGGGATTCCCTTAAGGTTTTTGGTTGAGAATATATAAGAATATTAAGGATTGATAACAATAATGATCCATTTTATGTAGATTTATGGCATATCGGGAAAACAACAACAAAACAAAAACAGAACAAAAAGCAGAGAGTCAAACGTACAGTACGTGGGCCAGGATGCTCGTGGAGTGGCGAAGCCCACGCGCCTCTCTACCACCACCTCTCAGCCTTTATCAAAGAGAGTTACACGGCGAGATACACAACATATCGAAGAACAAAAAGCCAGCCGAACAGTCTGTCAAGTAATGATTGCAGGAACGTTCACCTTTACATGTTTACCTCCTTCTCTCACTTTGAGTTTATTCTTCTTAATAATCAGGATAAACTGTTTTTTAGATGTAACCTCTGCCTTTGTGTAGTCGCTTTTGTGGCAGAAGTATGAATCTCTCAGCTAAAGGCCTCGGTTTTTAATATTTAAATGTGCTCAAACGGCGTGCGGAGGTAAATGTTGGCTGGGAAATTCAAATGTCTTTGCTGACGCAGAACATATCTCCTGGATCAGCCATTGTAAGCCTGCCATTGTGTATCTGAGAGTGACTGACTAAGTCTGTGGCACATGTGCAGTGCATGCTTGTCTCAGTGTGTGTACACAGTAAATCAATGAGTGTGTGTGCGTTTGCATACTCTGCATGTCAGCAGCTTATGTGTGTGTATATATATATGTATGCATTCTGTGTGTCTCTGCAACTGAACTTATGCGTGTGTCGGCCTCGCTATCTGTTTGTGTTTGTGTGTTTGCTGCGCGGTACATATGTGTACGTGTTCGCGGCTGCCACAATGGCATCATCACCCGCCCCTGACGCTTTGATTGTTTTCTCCGCCGCAGCAGAAATGCACCAATTAATATGCAGAGAGTGAGTGAGACGGTGACACACACACACACACACACACACACACACAGACACACACAAAACACAAAAAAACAAAAAAACAGCCGTGAGGGAGGGAGACGGGGAGGGAGGGAGGTGTGATGGAGAAGAGGGGAGGAGGGGGCAGAAGAGATGGCACAGAGAGAGAGAGAGAGAGAGAGAGGGAAAGAATAGGGGAGATGAAATGAAAGATGAGGAAAGTGTGTGTGAGAGATGGAGGGAGATGAGGGTGGAGGGGCGTAGATAGAGAGGGGGTGAAATCTGATAGATGCTTGAGTAAAAAACAAGAGAAGGAGAGAAAGAAAAGAGTGAGCTGGGGTGAGGAGGAGGAGGAGGAGGAGGAGGACGAGGAGGGGGATCAATATGTACATATTCAGTGAGATATGGTGGGAAATCAATTGAAAGGAGGGGAGGAGGAATTGATTTGGGGGGAGGAGGAGGAGGTGGATGTGGGGGGGGAGGAAGGAGACGGAGGAGGAGGAGGAGGAGTGCAGAGGTGGAGTGATATGTGGCTACGGCTGCTGTCCTTTTTGTCGCAGTGTCAGGGTATTGATACTGTAATACACTCCCCCCACACACAGACACACCATCACCCCCTTCACCCCCCCATCACAATGCTGCCGTGACAACGGCTGTCGCGGCGACGCCTACTGGCACAATGCAGCCACAATACAGAGGGCACTGAAGCATCACACACTCAGAGAGAGAGAGAGAGAGCAGGCCAGAGAGAGAGAAAGAAAGGAGGAGGAGGAGGAATATAAGGAGGGAGGGAGGGAGGGAGGAAGATGGATGGATAGAAAAGGGAGAGAGGGAGGGGAAGGGGTCGGGGATTGATGGAGAGACAGGAGTGAGGGAAGGAAGGAAGGAAGGAGGTGGAGGAGAGATGTGGCGGGATAATATTACATGTGTAAAACGCCGGAGGGTGTGTGTGCCCATAGAAACATGTTTAATGGCTTTTATTATTGCAGGGAAGGTTGTGTGAGGTGCGTTTTTTTTTTTTTTTTTATGACAGAGTGATGTATGCACTGTGTGTGTGCAAACAACAAGGTGTTTATCGTGTAATGGGGATCCATTTTGGGCGACAAACATACCTGCATGCATGTGTGGGGTAGGGCTGGGCGTTATGGATACAAATCAAATGTCACAATCATTTTGACTTCAATGTCGATATTACAACGATATTATAGGTTTGACCATCGGTGCTTTCACAAATATACAATGAGATTGTTGATAGATAATCATCAGTAATGTGGATGTATTGAGTGTAAAAGGCAAATAATAGAACAACTAGAACAGTCTGGTGAGTTCAGATAATTACATCGCTTTACTGTAATGCAGCCTTTAAAAACGGAAAAAGACAACACTTCCAAACTCTAAGACGATATCTAGTCTCATATCACATATATATATATATATATATATATATATATATATATATATATATATATATATATATATATATCTATTACACGGCTGCTTTGTTGAATACTCGATTCTGATTGGTCAATCACAGTGTTCTACGGACTGTCATTTATTTATAGCAGAGTTCCTATGTATAACATACCGTGTCTATCGGCGCAGTTCTGACGGACTCTGGTGGACCGTTTTTGAGTGAAATGATTGATTTCTTAAGTAAGTAGCTGTGCAATAAGCGGGATAATGTACAGCTAGTGGGTCATTGTTGTGAAATAAACCCCTTCAGGGCGATGAAAGATGATGTCTATGTCACAACAATGACCAGCTTGCTGTACATTATCTTTTTTATATATATATACCGGAATTTTAGGATGTATTGTTAATAATAAGGATCTATTTTATGTCGATTTTTTTCATATATTTATAGCATATAATTTTCAGCTTTGTGACTGTTATTTAATTGGTTTTTAAAGGGTTTGTGTAACTTAAGATGTAGGAGAGTTTTCTTAACCCGTAAAGAAACACTTCAGTTTTTTTTCTGAAAAATGTGGAGATGCATGGACAGTATTTCTTTGGACATTATTTCGCTATTTTATCAATTCTGCTTGGTTAAATTGTCTTTATATTTTATTTATTTATTTATTTATTTATTTATTTATTTATTAGTAGTAGTAATAGTAGTAGTATTTATTTATTTTATTTGTTTGTTTATTTATTTTGTATTTATTTTCTGTTTATTTATTTATTTATTTATTTTACCATATTTTACGTCCGACTGTATCTTCTGTTGCTGACAAATATTTTTCCGCTTAAACAAAATGAAAAAAAAAATTGATGAATTTGATACGATGCTTTAAATCATTTTATGTCAAACTTGTATTCAAATCAGAGAAAATAAATAAACAAATAAATAAAAACACACACACTAGCTGCTCTGACCTCCCTTCGCCCAAAATGTCTGTGCCGGCATATTACTGTATCTCCCTCCAACATGCACTCTCATTTACAAAAGAAACGCTTGGCTGGCTGCCTATAAGTCAGTTTATCCGCGTGAGATGACCAACGTCCCTCTTTTTTTTTTCTCTTTTTTTCTCGCCCCTATCTCATACAGTGTGTGTGTGTATGATCTATAGTTCCCTCCCTCCCTGCATCTCCTCCTCCCTCCCTCCCTCCCACCCTCCCTCACCCTAACCCTTCTTAATATGATGTAAAAAGCTAATCGCATGCAAATGTCTGTTGTCCCGGTAACCGGGCCTGAAAAATCCCTTTGATGTTTCCCCCGACTCATTCTCTTCACGTTCTCTTTGTTCGCCACAGTCTCGCTGCTTTGTCAACATCCCCCCTTTTACCCCGCTCGCTCTCTCTCCTTCATCCATCCTGCAGCTCTCTCGGCCCTTCTCTCCATTAGGAGGAAAAAAAAAAAAGTTCTAACTCTACTTTGTGTCTCCCTCTTTCTATAAGCCCCCCTCTCTATTCTTCCTCTCTTTTCCCCCTCGTGCTCCTGCTCTCCCCTTGACTGTGCCTCTCTGTCTGTCTGCCCCTTCGCCCTCGCTCATTTCCCATCATTCCCACCTACTGTCTCCTGTCCTTCTCCTCTGTCGCTCCCTTTCTCCCTCCCTTCCTGTCCTCCCCTCCTCCTCCTCTTTACCCACCCTTTATCTCTCATTCCTCTCTCTATGTCCCTCACATGCACAGATGGACACACACACTCTCAAACCGCCCTCCCTCTCTTTAGAGAATTTGATCCCTGGAACTATTTGATATGGCGCTGCACTGTAGTTATCTAATCATTCGGGGTTTTTTCGTGAGGCCCGGTGGAAGAAGCAGCGGCACAGCTGGCTTCCGCAGAAGAGACCCCCACTCATTACAGCCGGTTTAAGGCCCGAGAGGTTACAGGCCTCATTTTTTAAGGTTAGACCTGCTACAAGCGTCGGCGTGGGAAGTGGAGGTGCTGAAGGTGCTGCTGTTTTTTTTTTTCTGTAGGCCTGTTGTTTAAAGCTGCTGTGGGTAGAAATGGAGCAAACATGATTCAAAAAAAGTTATTTTTTATAAAACGGTCACTACATCCTGACAGTAATGCATGAGACAGGTAATCTGAAGAAAAAAAACATGTTCCTCCGGTGTCCTCCGGTGTCCTCCGGTGTCCTCCGGTGTCCTCTGGTGTCCTCCGGTGTCCTCCGGTGCTCCTATTGGCATCTCCAAGATTTCACAGACCGGAGGAAAACAACCAATCAGAGCCAAGCTGAAGTCTGCCGTCCAGCTTCCGTCTATGAGAGCCCCGAGTCACTTCCGAGTTACTGTAATGCCTATTTCAGAAACATGTTATTGTGTACTGTTTAGCTGTAAAACGAGAAAGTTTGTGACCTGGCAGCCATGTTGAGATCTTCTGAGGAAATACCAAGCACTGCCCACCAGCTGATTTTTCAAAGTCTGAAAACAGAGCCATGAGGAGGTGCAGAAGCCTAGTTTTCTCTCAGAACACTTGAATTACAAAATGCTGAAAGGTTATTATGGAATTTTTGCCCAATGATGCCAAAAACGTGTTGCCTACTGAAGCTTTAACTGCAATGGAAATTAAAAATATATATATTTTCATGCTGTCTCATATGAATCTGAATGCGCGTAGGTAAATCCTCACTCCTCTTCTGTATGAAATGGCTGTATTGTCCCTCTCCTGCTTTATTATAAACTATAGTAACCTGGGTCATCCCTACAGGTCTCATGCATTAGCTCCGTGTTGTTGACCGTGTAGTTGCTGTGGCTGCTTCGACATACAGTAGGTTAATGTTCAAGATTGTTTGAAATCAGGGTTTTCCCTGCCATTGCAGCGTGTCTTTGCGCTGCGTAAAAACAAATATTTTCATCGATTTTAGCACTTTCATATTAAAATAAACCGAGCACCGAGATGTTGGAAAAAAATGTAATTTTTCTGCTATATATATTGCAATATGAAAAAATACAGGAATATTCACCCTACCCCTTGGTTAGCTACATTTTAAAGTTAAATGCTTCAATCTGGTGCTCCTTGAGAGTAAAATTAGCAACATTAAGAGGCTAGATAAACAATTTTAATGCTCTCAATTTAATTATAAACACATTGGTTGTTAAGATAAAAAATAATAATAATGGTCCAAAATCATGTAAAATATCATAGTTTTAAGTCAAAAACCTTAATATTTTCTCCCTATACGAGAAAAAAAACAGCACTTAAGCCCTCTGAATACCCAGTGGGGATCCGACAGTGAGAGTAAAATGTTAATAACTATTAAACCTAACTGATCCTGGCCATTCAAATTAAAGCAAAAACCATGAATGTCACTCAATCATTTAGTATGACGTCTTTATATAGACTGACTTTCTCTCAGCATCCCCAACTCTGACTGGCTTCCAGCGTC
This sequence comes from Sebastes fasciatus, assembly GCF_043250625.1. Taxonomy (NCBI): domain Eukaryota; kingdom Metazoa; phylum Chordata; class Actinopteri; order Perciformes; family Sebastidae; genus Sebastes; species Sebastes fasciatus. Next base: position 14,299,662 of record NC_133816.1, on the reverse strand, counting down.
CCTGGCTGCAAGGTTCGCCCTCCTCCTCTTAAATCCCCTCTGAGACGTTATGAACTTGCATCCAGTTTTAATTCAACACAGAAAAGTAAAAAATAAAAAAAAACAGTACAATTATCAAGTAAGCATAACATGCATTTCCAACATTCCTTCCAAAAAATGTAAACATCAGAGTGTATCATAGAAAAAAATGAGCGAGAGAAAAGTTTCTATACATTAATACTGCCTCGCCACGGCGTACAAAAAGTGAGGGATTCTGCATATGACAATCTATACTGCGGTAAGAATGAAAGATGGTGCTCATTACATTGTTTCCAATATAACGCAATGTACCAAACAGCTAAAGGCTATGAAGTGGTACGGGCCTTCTCCAAGCCAACAAATTACATATTGATTCAGAAACGGCTCAATAGCCATTTGCAATTTTTGAATTTGAATGCAGATATGAAACGTGCTTAATCTGATAACGGCAACAATCCGCTGCTGCCGCCGTCTGCAGACGCGAGCTTGACCTCCTGCTGCTGCTGGCCTTCGCTACCTGATGGTTTCATATTGTACCTTGAGCGTGATATCGTTTAGTGATACACGTGCTATCCAATCAAACCGGTGAGTGGAGGATGATTGGTTTTACCGGCTGTGCTTGCGGTCAGAAAATCTGAATCATCATATGAAATATGATTCCTTTTGTTTTGGCTGCATCATAACATAAAACATGATATGTATCCTCAAGGAAATGTAACCTGTATTTCTATTAATTTACCCACTAGTGAGTCTGACAGAGCAGTAAAAGGTTAAGTTGGTGTTCTGCACGTGGTGCAAGTTATTTTTTATCGCACTTTCCATTAGTTTTGGGATTTGGTATCTTAAAGGAAAAGTTCAACAATTTCGGGAAATGGACTTATTTGCTTTCTTTGCAAGAGTTAAAGCCTTTACACACTGACGGCGTGATGGATAAACGTCACGAAAATGCAAAATACTGCAAATATGATACTGTATTTCTAGGACTTTTATTGTGAAAGGTAAGAATGGAAGGAGTGGATTTGGTCTGCGCTGCCTTTGGCAAGGTTGAAAGGAGTAATAAAGTTTGCCATCATGGTTTGGACTACGGAGCCTAAATATAGGCGCAACTCAACCCGTTCCGCACAACGTGATTGGTTGATGCCTTTATTGTCGAAAAATTCTTGTTTCGCCATATGATATTCATGTTCTGTGTGAAAGTATTCATGAAAACAAAAGTTCAAAAAAATATATTGGCGTGCAAAATAATTGCACGGGAAAAAAAGCCCCGGTGTGTAAAGGCCTTACGATGACTCTCATGTCTACGCTTAGTATTAAGCTACCGCCAGCACAATCTCTCTATCAATCTTCTCATCTATCTCCTGGCAAGACAGTGAAAAGACATACTATTCCTTTAAAATGTAAGATAAAGCAGACAGCACAAAGACAACGGGCTTTGAAAACATCATTCTTCAAACTGTGATCTTGAAACTCGCTTCACTTTGTTGCAACAACCTAGACGTCTGAGTAAATTACCTCTTTAAGAACAGTCTTTTGGCCGCAAGCACAAAAACCAGTAAAACCAGAATATGGCACATTGAACAGATCCACCTCTCTCCATTTCATGGAGATCAGGAACGCTCAGACTAAATACCTCTGTGTACATAAAATAAATCAACATTGCACAGACACCCAGTTTATACCTTTGGCACATAGAATATGGAACTTATATATCAAAAGATATAGCATTAAATTCATTATCAGTGCTTATCAGTACACAATATAAGGCACCAAAGAAGCTCATTTTTCTAACATAAGTTATACTTTAAAGAATACTATTTCGCCCTTAAGTCCTCGCCACTGTTAATAGCACATCATTAGCTTAAACAAACAGCTGGATATGATACTGTAAGACGTTTCCCGTTCATTATCGAGGCAAAGCTGTATGCGATCAGATGTAACCTTTCCTGGTGTTGATTTAGCCATTGTACCAGGCTCTAAAATGGCCACAGTGAGTGTGTGAATAGAGCTCCACTGTCTTATAACAATAAGAATGACTGCATGTGTTGAGGGACAATGTGTGTGTGTATGTGTGTGCTCACACCACCCCTGCCTCATTTACATAGATGCAATCACACCTAGCCTATGCCACACATTTTTACACAGGCAAAAGGGGGGGGGGAGCCTACAGTACTCCATTCAGCGTTATGAAAATGGAAAAGTACATAATACATTCTAAATCTGCAATCCTACGGTGGATTTACGCCCTTGCATATTACTTCCTGTTTATTATCAGATGCTGGAGCATGGGATGTGTACAGTCAGCCAGCCAGGCAGTCAGTGGTTCAGACCAAGTGGTTTGGCCTAGTGGGGAGCCGCGGGGCAGACAATGGCCGCACTGTGTGGCTGAAGTGCCTTTGGTGTCAATGACTCTGCCAGCAACTGAGACTGGCAGATCCAAAATGGCGGAGCGCTATGAGAGAGCCCTGCTGGTGCTCGTCATGGTGTACACAGGGCAGTTTTTGATCCTTTTTGGAGGCAGCTTTTCTTCGGGTGGGCTCGTATCAGAGCTTTAAAAACGTAGGGGAAGGCAGCGAGTTCAGCGCCGCTCCGGCTGATCTGCTGGCGTTTTTTTATTTGTTTTGAGGAGGTGAAGGGGGGGGAAAGGGAAAGAGAGCAAGCAATGTGGGAGAAGTTCAAATAAGAGTCTGAGGGTCTCTCTTTGTGTCTTCTTCTTGCTCCCTGAAGTCCAGTTTGGCTCGCCCAGATGTGAAATAGAGATGTTTGAATCTTCAAAAAAGTTCAGGGTCCAGTTTCTGATTGTAAAAAAAGTTACAGGAAGAGACACAAAAACAATAAATTTTACATTTTTACATTAAAATTTGAATTTGTTTTTCTTAACATGAATCTTAAAGGGCGGGTCCATCTGCGTTAACTTCTGTTTTGTTTTTTTTCGAATAGAAAGGCCCACTCAGCCGTTGGCAAAAAGCAGTGACGTAGGTTCCCAAAGTACGCTAATCGAAGTTAATCAGTAAGGTTATGAATAATGTGAACGCTAGCACTAGCTGAGTCAATGTTAGCTGTGCTAAGTTTGGAAATAACTGATAGGGTTGGTTTGAATTTTTTGAAGTGGGGTTGTATGTATACTCCCACGTTCTGCGAGGTAAAATTACAGTTTTTTGAATGGAGTCTGGTGGCTTTGACGAGAGCAATATAACAGCTTCAGTTCCCCGTCGGAAAGGGCTGTCTGACAGCGAGGTAAAGCGGCAGCAGGAAGACCTATTTTAGCCACCTAAAAAAATCCATTTCAGTTTAAGAGTACGCTATATTTAGAATATTTTCCCCGCTTTACCTCGTCATCAAAAATGCCCACTCAGCTGTTGCAAAAGTGACATTTAGGTTACCAAATGACCCTAATCAAAGCTAATTATTAAGGTTATACATAATGTGAACGCTAGCACTAGCTGAGTCAAAGTTAGCTGTGCTAAGTTTGGTAATAACTGAAAGGATTAGTTCAGATTTTATTGAAGTGGGGTTGTATGTATACGCCCACGTTCTGCGAGGGTAAAATTGCTGCTTTTGTGAATGTAGTCTGGTGGCTTTGAAGAGACTTCCCCGTCGGAAAGGTCTGTCTGACGGCGAGGTAAAGCGGCTGTGTACCGGAGCAGCAGAAAAACGTATTTTAGCCACCTAAAAAAAAATATATATACATACGCTATATTGAGAGTATTTTCACCGCTTTACCTCGCCGTCAGACAGCCCTTTCCAACGGGGAACTGAAGCTGTTATATCGCTGTCCTCAAAGCCACCAGACTCCATTCACAAAAACAGTAATTTTACCTCACAGAACACGTGAGTTGCTGATCTACCGCTGCATCGGTTGGGTAGTTTGTTTGTGTTATTGTGTGACTTTCCGGATCCAAACTAACGTGGTGTCCACAGTAGTTGCTTAGCTTCCGTGACATTAGTCCTGCCTGCTTCTCCAAACTGGGAGCATACCAACCGCCATCTAAGTTACTGTATGTAATACGCTATAAGGATGACTATATATTGTATATGTAGAAGTCATCATGGAGAAACCTACGTCAGGTCACATGGGAAAAAGTTTTTAGAGAGGCTTTTTTGACACTAAAACATACGTACTTCAATTAAAATTTGAATGTTGGGATTTGGATACATAAGGAACACCACTGGGAAGCTACAGAATGATATCAAAACCTCAAAAAACATTAAAATAATGGACCCACCTTTTAAGTATTCTTCAGGATACATTTGTGATTTCTTTCAGTAGAAAAAGAACCAGTAAAAGGTGTAGAATCAGAAAGTGCAGGGATGCAGTGACATAAAGAGAGCAACAACACAGAGATGTAATAAAAAGAGTAACTTACTCTTATTGAGATGACAGTTACACAGCTGTAGAGGGAGACTGACTCTGAGGAGGAATAAAGAAAAACAGAAACAGTCACATTTTTTGTATTCTGCGCACTAAAGTGTGTGTGTGTGTGTGTGTGTGTGTGCGCGTACAAGCGGCAATCCTCCCTCTGTTGTTGAATATGTGCGTATCGCTGTCTGTGTGTTTGCCCTATCTGTTTGGGCCGCGTGTGTCCGTCTGTCTGTCAATCTGTTCCCAGCGCAGTCTGTTTGCCAATCTGTCATATTCTGTTTGCTAGATAAGGAGATTGAGAGTGTGTTTGTGTGTGTGTGTGTGTGTGCACACAGAGCAAATTCATTTAAACTCTACCATGGAGATTTCCTTCCTCACAGCTGAGATGATGCATCCTCACTGTCTTCACGTTACTAACATATAGATGTGCTTTTGTGGTTTGAAAGACACCTTTTCATATACATCGCCTCAATGAACCTGCAGCAGTTGTCGCCACCGCTAATCGTAAACAAGTTGCAATTCAAATGGCTTCAATTCCACAGTAGCTGAGGGACATTTAAGTCTCCATCTTTTCTCATGTATAATATATAATACATGAGAAAAGAGAGAAATTGATAGTGCTGTAGAAAATGTAAAAATCCAAATGGGCTTTTGAATGCACTCACCCCTCCCCAGAGAAAAGAACCATGCATGAAGATCAGGCAAATTACTGATTAGGAAATGACACATTTCAGCGATTTCTGATTGCAACTGTCTCCGGGAACCTTTGTTTTCACGCCATCCCTGCTTTCTCTCACCCTCATTTCCTCGTCCATTCCTCTGTCCTGTCCACTATCGAATGGAGGCAAACGATTCAATTGTTTTTTGCATTTGTATACCTTCATTAGACGACAGTACAGTAGTAGAGAGATGAAAGAGAGAGAGAGGATAGATTTGAACCGGAGATGTTGCGGTTCATGGTCGGCGTTTCAACCCCTAACCCACAGGGACGCACCCTGCTAAGTGTTTTGGGGGTTTGGTTTGGTTCTGTCATAAAACAACCTACAAATAACACACGTTGTTTTTTTCACATTCACACCAAAGTAATAAAAAAAACGGACATGCAGAAACACAAATTGTTGTGCATACAATTTAACTTAAAGGGGAACTACGCCTATTTTCAAAATTCATTCTCTCCCAAATCCTAGTGCTTAAACTCAAACTTGTGATGTCATAGGGTATAAAGTGTGGAGTGACTCCATAGACAATGAATAGGGAGAGATGTTACAGATGACACTGAGAGCACTCAGGGGAATGTTCTGAGTATATGGGAACATTTTCTGTTTCCTGACTGTCAACAGAATAGAGAATAGAATAAAGCTCATTTGGAATAAACAAGAAAACAAACATTCTGTGGGAAAACCGTTCTCACTCCCAACTCGTCAAACATCGCCGTTTGGTAGGTGCCACACGTAGGTCTGTCAGGCGATTAAAATAGTTAATCGCGATTAATCGCACATTTTAATCTGTTCAAAATGTACCATAAAGGGAGATTTGTCAAGTATTTAATACTCTTATCAACATAGGAGTGGGCAAATATGTTTGCTTTATACAAATTTTGGTGACGAAAAACTGTCATGGCCATTTTCAAAGTGGTTCCTTGACCTCTGACCTCAAGATATGTGAATGAAAATGGGTTCTATGGGTACCCACGAGTCTCCCCTTTACAGACATGCCCACTTTATGATAATCGCATGCAGTTTGGGGCAAGTCATAGTCAAGTCAGCACACTGACACACTGACAGCTGTTGTTGCCTGTTGGGCTGCAGTTTGCCATGTTATGATTTGAGCATATTTTTAATGCTAAATGCAGTACCTGTGAGGGTTTCTGGACAATAAGTGTCATTGTTTTGTGTTGTTAATTGATTACCAATAATAAATATATACATACATTTGCATAAAGCAGCATATTTGCCCACTCCCATGTTGATAAGAGTATTAAATACTTGAAAAATCTTCCTTTAAGTTACATTTTGAACAGATCAAAAAATGTCTGATTAAATTGCGATTAATCACGATTAAATATTTCAATCAATTGACAGCCCGATACAATATTGCCGCGCAATACTGTGCTGTATCGGTTTTTCCCCCCCAACCCTAGAAGTTAGTATCATCACTCCCCACAGGCTGTGCTGAGTTTGGTGTTTGAGTACCACAAATCAATGCTGTCCATATTCTACATTCACATAATAATCCATTCTATGTGAGTTGGCTGACTGAACTGAAACTAGTGCCAGTGCACGCATGGTTTGAAAGAATGCTGCACTCATTAGCAGTCTGACCAGCAAACTATACCCCGATCAACCATCAGGAAGTCACATCAGGAACTTTTTGGGAAAGTTTCCAGAAAAGATTCCAGATATTTGGGGGGGAAACAGCATGTTGTTCCACTTAACATTCCTCACATTTCAAATCTATATTTAAACATGGTGATGTGTTGAGTCATTTCTGCAAATAAAAGTGTTTTCATCCACTTTGCGGGTAAAACTGTGACCCCACCTGGGAGTAAGTTGTGGATCCGGAGCTTCTCCTGGGGTCCCTCCCAGACGCCGGAGATCCACCCTCCTTCTGACTGCCCACAGAGGAGGAGTCTGAGCAGCTACTGTGGACTGAGACAGACAGAGAGAGAGGTTCTTACAGGTCAACATCTAAAATACAGTATATCTAGCAGGTGTTACACTTACAATATGTCATATTTGTGCTCCAGTTTGTGGATCAAATATTAAAACACGATATCATCCTGCATTCAGACATTATTTGCATGCATGGATTGTTTCCCCATTTCCATTAGAATTGTTGTGTATGCACTTTTATAATGCAAAGAAATCACTGCATCATAATGTTTTCCCGAAATGGAAAATGTAGAGAGACTGGGTGTGGGAGAGACAAAGAGCGAGGAGTCAGAGAGAGAGAGAAGGCATTTTTTCTCATCCTGTTCAATGAATTTCTAACACAGCGTTGTGTCCCAGAGGACAATTCATGCATTGAAATCCTGAGCTGCTGCTCTCAATGAGACACCTGGTGAGCAGTATGCGCATTACACCACAGCCATGAATGGGAAATCACTTTGGCTCTCGGGCAACAAACAGAGGCCTTTGGGAGACTGGATGGTGGGGTCTGGAATGTGAAGAATTACAGTTCAGTTTGTGTGTTTTCGTTTCAATTTCAAGCCTGTGGACGGACCTCGTGTGTGGATGTTGGGTTAGGATTATATGTGATGTGTGTTCAAGAGTTGTTGTTTTTTTGTGACACCTTCAACCTGCCTCTCATGGTTCTATCTCAGTTGGTAATTTCCTTGTTTTTCAGGTGCAGTGCTGACTCTGTGTGTTCAGCCGGTTGTGGACCTGTTGCTGATTATGTGTCGGTTGGGAGGACGCTAATGTTGCTGATAGCATTAAGTATATTAGTAAGAGCGAGATAAGGATTTTTCATGTCTCCTACTAATCTTTTGGTTGTTTTTTCATGGAATGTAATAGAATTGGCAGATTTCTCTTAATTCATATCCCTGTCTGAACATTGAACACGTTTACACTTAAGTTTTAGATTGATCAAACTGCATTGTAGCTACTCAGAAAATATCTTGGCCAGTTGTGTACAGGAATATTTGGGCGATGTGGTCAAAATCCTCATTACATTAACATTAAAGTAGCACTATGTTTTGAATAATGGATTACATGCAAAAGTAAATACTTCACAGTATGAAATGCTTGCCATTTTTTGTTACTCTATACTTTTACTTTTGATACTTAAAGTACATTTTGCTAATATTTCAGTATCTTTACCTAAGATTTATTTTTTTTAATTCAGGACTTTTACTTGTAATTCAGTATTTTTAGCTGGCTTTAGCTAGCTCACGCCCGCCACTATGCTCTTCTACGGCGTTTTTTGTGGGCAATCGGACTAGGGCTGTCACAATAACCACAATATTGCAATACGCTGCTATTGAAAAGCCAACCAGAGGGGATGGCAAGCAACAGCCACGACCGTTATGTTCACTTCTTTTCTCTTTTGAGTTATTTGCAATGGCAGCGGCGCGTATTTACGCTAGGCTACAAACGCTTTATGGTCGCCGAGAAAAATGTTTAACGTTAGGTAAAACGCTGTGCTCGTCACTTTTTACCCGGTCGTCCAATCACAATGGAGGATGGGTGGGACAAATACCACAAAGACCAATCCGTCACATCCTACATGTAGGCTAATAGTGCTTATAGTGATAGACAATCTTCTCGCTGATGGTCTCGTTTACTTATGTAGGTCATATGGAGGCATCAGTATTAACTGTTTCACAACCAGTTAAAAGTTCCTTGAAGTAACTTAAAGTATATTATGTTCATATTTTAGTATTTTTACATACGATTTTTTTTTATTCATGACTTTTACTCATAATTCAGTATGTTTTAATTTTCGTATTGCTGAGTTTACTGGAATAAAGTATCTCAATACTTCTACAGTACCACCATTAATATAATACCATATTAAGAAAAATACAACAACTGCAATATAATTCTGAAGTGGATGTTTTTTTGTTTACGGATGCAGTATAGGAAGCAGGATAAAGTCACAGTTTAAGGGAGACACAGGACTGAAGGATGTGGTGGGAGAGTAAAAGGTGCTCTTTTGACTGAACTACATATTCTCTGCACGTCAGAGCTCTTCAAAATGTCTCCGTGTGAGTCAAATATCAAAAATTCATAGAATAGCCCGGGGGCGCCAGATTGAAAAAAAGACATGTACCACGTTTTTTACCATGTCACATGGGGAGAAACACCCAGGACCCGTTTAGTTTCCTGTCTGTAATCTCAGGCCCACATCACTCTCAGCTCGGAAAGTATATTTGAACAATCCAGTAATGCGATCTGGTCACATAAAACCGACCGACTTCCTGAAGCCATAGTTTGAACTGAAAAAACGGTTTGTGTATTTGTAAGGTGAGATGAGGGGGTTTCAAATGAAAACTCCACACTGATCAGTTATAGTGATCCTACCTGTCAGTTCACTTCTAGGTCAAAGAGTTTTCCTTAACATTACCATTTCAAATCTTTCATGCAAATGCTTTTCTTCCTGTGCAACTCCCCGAAGAGCACAGCGCTCCTGTAGTTCCTGTTCCACATGTATTCCCTTTCTGAGCCTACCTCTGTCATTGAGACTGTAGATGGAGTCCAGTTCTGATCCTTGAGTTCCTGTCGCGTCCAGCAGCAGCTTACTGGACATTCCCATGCAGAGTGACTCCTTCAGGCACAACTCTGGGAGAAGAAACCGTTCAAAAAGTTGTTTTTAAAGGTCTTATTGATAGCATTTTTATGTTGGATGAATATATAAAAAAAAGAAAGAACACATCCACAGAGCCTTTAGAAAGGTGCCGAATAAAAGTATAGCTTTTCCTGAATTTTTTTTTATAATATAATATAATAATTATAATTAAAATTAATAATAATTGTATTAATAATAATAATAATAATAATAATAATTAATAATTAAATTATAATAATATAATATAATAATAATATAATAATATATAATGAGATTGACGGTACGTGTCTGGCAACGGCTTGTTGTGAAGTAAATGCAATGGAACGGGGGAGGGAGAATGTGACATCTAGTGGCTGATTGTTATCAATAGCACCTTTTAAAACACAAAACAATACAATTTTATAAAGACATCACATAATGTACTCAACAATATGTTCTTAAGTAAAGCACATTACGATGTAATGACTGAATATTTCTATTAAATTATACAGGTGTAACAGGGTAAGGGAAGAACACGTCTATGTGGGAAAATACAGCTTGTTTACTGTTTGTGTACAATGTCGTTTGAACACCAGCCCCCCTTTTTTAACGCAGCTGCAGTGCATTTTATCCAGTGTGATACTGTAATCTGAGCCAACTACAGGAAGCCATCCTTGAGGTTTTATGGATACGAGGAGGTGGATGTGACATTTGATAGCCAGCAGTGCTTGGAAAGCTGTGCATAAACAAATGAACAACAATCAAACAGCAGACTGGACTGGTGCTGATAGTTTCTATGTGTTCTCTACTCGTCATAAAGTAGGAAAGTAGACAAATCAGATAAAGTTACACTGAGAAGAATCAGATTGATCTAGATCCCCTTTTACCTTTCAAACAAATATTAAAAACGTGGACTAAAATAACCCCCTGCACAATGTCTTGGGCCATAGTTTCAGATGTCTTGTCCACACAACAATGTTCGGATTCATTATGAAATATGAGAATGCCCTTTTAAGTCAGGGTTTAGGGTGTTTTCCTGCTTCACATCCAGTGTATGCTGGGATTGTGTGCAGGAATTGAGTGGGATACAAGATCAAGACACTGCTATGAGTGAAAAAAAAATTTGGACAATTTGAGAAAACACACAAATTGAGCATCATCTTTTCTTGAAAACGGTGTAATCAGTAACACCGGTGTTACAAGTTTATTAACCGGTTGGGAAAATGTCCTCACCGAACACATCCCTAGTCGGCTCTAGTCTGCCCTTGTCGGTGGCTTTTCAGCCGATTCAGCATATTGAATGGCAGTCGGTGTAGTGTTTGCGGTGCGTTCAAGTGCTTCCTTGTCAAAATCTGGCACCCACATTACCCACAATACAACTCAAATGCTTACAAATCATTATGCTGGTAGCAGCTAATGTAGCCTTGCGCTGCCAGGCTTCAAGCAAAGATGAGTAAGTAGTTCATCATAGAACTTTTCAACATGTGCACTAGTAGGCTACTCCCCAAGATGCTCACTGCTCATCTGAAAGTCCGTACAGCTTTTGCGCGGATTTTAGGTTGATGAAGTTTTTCTAACAATGTGAGTCTAAAGTTGAGGCTTCTGAGGGCAGAAGTCAGAATGTACCTGTGTTGTTGATGGCATGTGTCCACAGCAGATGGGCAATGTCATGAGTCCAGGCCACCTTGTCTTCCCTGTCCTTCGCCTGCAGCGTGACGCAGTCTTTGGTTCGAGGGGCCTGCCGGACCCAAACTTCAAACTTCACTCCTTCCCCACCCACACTCTGGGTCAGGCCCATTTCACCGGTCTGCAGGGGAAAGAGGATTAACATGTAAGGAGTCAAGAGGACTGAGAAACAAAGACAAAAACTATGTCTAAAGACTAAAAAAATTGGACTGAAAAAGTCAAATTTAAAGCAAAATAAAGTTAACATTTTTGTATCTTCTAAATTAAGTGATGAAAGGGTGAGGTGTGTACCTTGATGCTGTGTTTGTAATTGTAGGCAGTGCGTCCCGGGATGGGGCTCTTCTGTTTGGCGAAGATGACGACGTGCTGGTAGAGGAAAACATTCCTCACGCCTGCCCGTTTCCTCCGAGCTCCCCCGCACACCGTCAGCTCGCCGTGCCGCACCAGCTCGCCGCGTTCCGCCACTGGGACCTGAAATCACACACGCATGTTAGGATGCACTTATCTTGGCCTGAGGGTCAGGCCCACGGCTTTAATCTGCAAAAGATACCATTTTAATTTATATCTTAAGAGGCCAATTAGCCTTGAATTTAGTGTTAAATCATGTCTTTTTTTGTTTCATTTAATTGTCTTGAAACATGTAACAAAAAAGCAGATTATTACAGAAGTCTATTGCTGCCACACCAGAAAAAGAAAAAAAACGGATCAGTATCAAGTTATAACATGAAAATTGTATTGTTATAACAAGATATTTTTCAGATTATAACAAGATATTTCCACTTTATTACGACATACAAACTTCTCACGTAATAACGAGAAACTCTTTCGTTATAGCAATGTACTAATTTTCTCGTTATAATGTGAAACTTTTCATGTTAAAACGTGATAACTTATTGTTATAACATAAAACATTTCATGTTATAATGTGATCATCACTTATATTGTTAAAACGTGTAACATTTCACATTATAACAATATACTAAGTTATCACGTTATAACGTGAAACCTTTCACCTTATAACAATATAAGTGATGATCACGTGAAGCATCTTATGTTATAACAATAAGTTTCCACCTTTTAACGTGAAAAGTTTCACGTTATAACAAGACAAATAGTATTGTAATAACAAGAAAAAGTTTCTTATTATAACGTGATAAGTTTGTATGTCATAATAACGTGACAATATATTGTTATAACGCGAACAAAACATTTAGTTATAACAACAAACTTTTCACATTATAACGTGATACTGATCCATTTTTGTTTTTTTTACAGTTCTGGATTCTTATAACGAACCGCTTTGGAAACAAGTGAATAATCTTAGACTCTTTGGAACATTTTAAAGGGCCAGTGCGTAAAGATTTTGGTGCTCCGTAGCAAACAAGTGAATAATGAAAGTCTTCATAAGGTTATTGACTCCTTTAATACCTGACAAAAACTCATTTTGGGCTTTAAACACTCACTTTCTGGCCTCTTTCTGTCACCTACTCAAATTTTCGATTTTGAGTTGAGAGACATTTGAGCTACAAAGACTGAAAAGCCGAGTCAATAAAGAAAAGTACAAAGCGGTATTATAATTACAGTGCCTAACGTGGTGACATTCCCTCTTCTGTCTGTTGCATCTTTGCTCTAATTGGCCAGCTGACTCACGTCTTTTGTGCAAATTTGACTTTATTGTTCATGTCAATTACAGGGTTAAAGGACTTTGTGATGTTGTTGCGACTCCTACCAGAGGCAGATAGAGGCTGATAAAATTCAAATCTTATGTAACGCTCCTTAAGGACTCAATGCTAGACGAGCAAAGACACAAACATATCAGGCGAACATCTTCTCAACTGTAACCGCTCTGCCAATAAAATGAAAAGGGCCGATACTTTACCAGCAACCGGTCACGCAGAACCTTTATTTTTAAACCTCTAGAGATGGTGTGGGTCATGATATAAGTGATGCTTCACACACATCATGAACACCCACGTACACACCCACCCATACACACACCTGCACTCATGGTCTTTTCACTTGGAGAGCTTTTGCAGCGCGATTTGAAGTAGCTCAATGGAAGTGTTTGTGCTGCCGTAATCTCTCCCCTTGCTCAAAAGGGGGAGGAGAGTGTAGTTGTGTGTGTGTGTGTGTGTGTGTGTGTGCGTGGGAGTCAAACGTTTGTCACGACTAGCTCTGAATGATACTGCTGTGTCAGAATAGCACAATATGGGGCAAGTGGATGTGGTGTTTTCTGACTTTTTGAAAAAATCCATAATAACCGCAAGTGTGGTACAAAAGTGTCTCACGAGTGGTCTGTCTTTTCACCCACGTTCTTTTCTTTTATTTGCTACTTTTCCCTATTTGTGTTCAGAGTAAGATTAAAGACAGTTTCGTTGTTTTAAATTCAGATTTTAATGAATGATTAAAAAAACAAAACAGGATTCCAACGAGCATAACTGTTCAAACCGACAGAATTTTCACCTGGATTTTAAGTCCGCACCATAGACTGTATAAAAGAAGTGGACGTAGTCACCGTGACATCACCCATTGGTTTGTGGACTGCTGTTTTGAAGCCTTGAGTTTGGCGTTTTGGCCTTCGCCAGCTTGTTTTTTTGCAACCAGACGTGACACGAGAGGGTGAATAAGAACGCTGAATAAGTCATTTTTAGGTGACCAAAATGTTACAATTAACTTTCATGAACTGAAAACAAGCAAGCAAACAAGTAAGAGGAAAACACGGACCGGACAACGCCGTAGTAGCGACCTGTCAATCCTATGGTAGCCACGCCCTAAATCATACCCTGCTTTATGGTCTATTTGACTCCAAATAATTTACTAAATGAACATCATGCTGTATTGAAGAAGACTTGAAACTAGCGATTGAGACCATAAACTCATGTTTACAATGTTTACTGAGGTAATAAATCAAGTGAGAAGTATGCTCATTTTCTCATAAACTTCTATACAATCAGACTTGTTTTTGCAACCAGAGGAGTCGCCCCCTGCTGGCTATTAGAAAGAATGCAAGTTTAAGGCACTTGCACATTGGCTTCACTTTTCACTGGTCTGCACACACACTCAAAAGTTGTCGTGTTTCTTAATGCAAGAAGATGTTAAACATTGTAGTTCACAATAAACTTCATAACCTCAAAAAATCTAGTAGTAGATAGGCATTGGAGAAAGTGCAAATGAGCTTTTGGTTATCCAAACAAATTCCGTTTTAAACATGTTTAACCTGAACAGCATTTGTACTTTTTTTATATTCAAAATAAACTAGTTCCCTTTTTTTAAACAAACAAAAGACTGTAAATAATGAACTCAAGCGATAAAAGCAAATACACTCTCTTCTCTTTTTCCGACTGCCTGACCTCATAGAGATGAGTTTCTTTCCCTCTGAGAAAAGAAAGTGGGACTTGATTCATAAACTGGGACACGCGTTCTCACCGGACATCCGGCGATGAGGTCGCTGGCCCTGAGGTCCTCGCCGTGCTGCTGGGCGTGCCTCAGGATGGAGAGGGCGGAATCAGAGGCTGGGTTTATCCCTCCCAGCTCCTCCAGAGCCTCGCAGTACTGCTCCAGTCTCTGAGTGGGAGCCAGGAGACAGTGAGGGAAGGACAGGGGAGAGAGGGGGGAGGCTGTGGGGAGTTTGGACTGCGGGAGAGGGGAGAGAAGAGGGGGGTTGGCAGGAAAAAGAAAAGTTGTCTCTATTATCAGACTATAAAATACCTTATAAAGCACAAAAAAAATATCCCACACTGGCTACAAAGTGTACAATCAGCCTGGTTGCACTGTATAGTGTATGAATGACAATAAGAATGCACCCCTTGCTTTTGCCTTGTCATTTGTATGCCATGTGGTGCACGCATCTGTGTCAATATGCTACGCTAGGAGTGATGTAGAATAAAAAGTGAGAAAGACCACTCATGGTGGATGGGTCCAACAAACACAGGACTTTCAACCAGGAGACCCAGGGCTGGCTTAAGGTAGGCGATCGCCTATGTAGGTCGCCTAGGGCACCACCTTCTAGGGGGCGCTGGTCGCCCTCTAAAAATAATAAAATAAAATAAAAATAAAAATAGAAAAATCCCGGTGGGTTCACTTCCTCATTTTCTGCATTGAGGTAACAAATGAACAAATAAATAAATAAATAAATAAATAAATAAATAAATAAATAAATAAATAAATAAATAAATAAATAAATAAATAAATAAATAAATAAATATACTTTAATAACTCTTGTTGTAGTGAAACTGACTTAACACTTTTAAGCCAACAATATCAGCGACCAATTGTTTATTTATATTATATCCGAATTTCGCCTATAGGGCCGGCCCCCAAGGAGACCGGTGTTAGTGTCCCAAAGTGTTGTTGAGTTATTTTGAAGTTATGTTAATGACGTTTGAGATGTGTTTTCTATACTTCTGTAACGTTTCTGTACATATTTTGCTTAGTTTACGTACTTATTTTAAGCCCAACCATGATGTTTTTTCCCTTAACTTAACTAAGTGGTTTTGTTGCCTAAACTGCCAACGTTAGTTTTGTTTTGTGGCGTAAAAATGACACGCAAAAAGGCTAAAATGCGTTCTCATGACACGTGGAATGTCCTTGTAATGTTGTGCCATTTATACGCCTTCCCATGAGATCGGGTTGGTACAATCTAAGTCACTAACCTAGGTTTATTTACCATAATGCATTGCACAGACAGAGAAAAGAAGGTACATTTTGACAAATACCAAATGAGAGGAAATTTGTGAAATGGCCAAAATCTTCTATCCCAATATAGGTCATTTCATATCTCGATAACGATATATATCACAATATAGCATGTTTTCTGGTAATTCAATACATACACACAACACATAAATAGTGTATATGAAATAACCACATGGTAAAGCCTGTTCTTGTGTACTCCTGTGTGAATTAAATACTTGACAAATGAAAAGGGTATTTTCTCATTTAATTAAGAACTAAAGTGCAAAATTAACATTTTCAAGTGAAATTATAGAGAAAAAATGAATAAATATTTCCAGCTATACACTTCTTTTTTCACAACATAAATAATACAAATCACACATAAATAACAAAAATCAACAAACCAAAACCACTCTATTTTTGGTTTACCACATAAGACGTGTAATCGGGATATTTTGTTCATTATATCTTAAAGTAAATTGATTTTACAGTCGTTTTTCATCGAAAAAAATCCAAACATAACGACATCTCAATCTGTTTCTCTCTTAGTGAAGTCCCATTCTCCTTCTGGGTTTCCACTGATCACATGTCTAAGTAGCCACATGTGCTGTTCCCGTCTTCATCCCCATAACAATCTTCACCGCCATCATCATGTCCCATCACGATAACCATAAACCCTCCTGCAGCCATAATCCACAATGTGTTCAAGCTGTTTTAAAGCTGCTGCTGGGACGTGACGTGAACTCACACCGCCTCCTGGTGGTGGCTTCTCAGAAGTGCTCCTTTATGAGACACTTGAAAACGACATCTTAAGCATTGTGATCTCTCCTTGTAAAGTCCTCTCAGTAATCTCACGATGCCGTTGATGCATTAGTTTTCGTTAATTGTAGCTTGCAAGCTCAAATTACTTTCCCTATAATCCGCCTTTAATTGGCTTTCCTAGTGTACATTAAACATGTAATTAGCCTTACTGTATACAGCTCATTTTTAATTGCAGCAACCGTTGAATAAAGCAACTTTAATTGCTTTGTGCTTGTGATGTGCTCCAAAATTACTCATAATGATGCTCTCATATTGTGGTTTAACAGATCTTCTCAAAAGAATATAACTAAATAAAAAAGTTATGACCCTGACACTCTTATTATGTGAATGGATTCAGGAATGTGAGGGGCACTTTTCTTTAATTGGAGTTGAAAAGCAGGAAGGAAAAACTGGTCAGATTGAAACACTTCTGTTGAAATCTCTGTGGGAACTACAAGGTGATGTTTTAGATATTCAAGGATTTAATTAGACCACAGCAAAATGATTACTCTCACCTTAAAGAAGTCGGCAGCCTGTGTGACCAGCGGGGAGTCCAGCTCTGGTTTATTCCTGATGTAGTGGGAGTACTGCAGAAACTGCTCCCGCTGTATGTGAGAAAGAGATGTGGACAAAAGAAATATAAATGTTTTGTAAAGACAATGTTGTACTTTTTCACTGCCTTTAATCAATCACACAATAAACTACAAAAGTTGGCGGTGAAGATAAGGGAAACAGAGATTCATTAATCTCGTATCGTGCCTAACTTTAGTGGATCATAACATATCGGGTATGGATTTAATCTGCAGATGCTCCGGTTCAAAATGAGACCGAACTCTTCTATGGATGTCAGTTTTTGAGAATGGCCAAAATGTGGCGTGCAACAGACCAACCCTGTCTCCTACAAAATTACGCTCCCATATAACAAAACTGCATTCTCAATTATGTTTCGAGCGCTCACATTTTCAAACAGTTTGAAACACGTGGTAAATTTAAACGTTAACACCGTTTCATAAAGGGATTTCCTGTAAAATTACAAATCAGTCTTTTAACATTTAAAAAAAAAAACGTGGGTCCCGTTTTTGTAGTTTTGGTCCTGCAATGCACAGTTGTATGAATGCATAAGTGGTATCCAACCTGAGGGTCAGCACCACCGACAGGGCCTAAGGTTCTTAATGGTATAGGGGATAAGAACATGAAATACTGTACTCTTTGGTGGAGCTGCTCATACCTCGTAGACATATGGGACCTGTGATGAGGGGTTGCAAGTAGCCACTTTTTAAGGGGTCCCAAGCCAGAGCGGCTGGGTCCCAGTGGTCAAAATTGAAAGGCTATACCAACATAAATGAAGCCCAGATTGTAACTTACATATTTGCTGAAGCAGTCCTGTTGCAACAAGCTCTGCACAAGAGCGCCCTCCATGGCCGGGAGCAGGTTCTGCGAGTGGAAGGTGCTGAGGCTGGTCCAGTTGGGTAAGAGGGTGTCTGCCTTCCCCCTGATGGAGGCCGGGGTGTCTGAGAGCTCCAGTAACGGGAGGTAGGTCTCTTCTACGCCCTTCAGGATGGCCACATACTGCCTCTCTGAACTCAGCATCCTGCACCAGAGCAGGTACAGTTTACTAGAAACGAGGAGATGATAAGGCGATGAGTACATTTGCGAAAAGAGGGAGAAAGAGGAGAAGTGAAGGAAGAGGAAGTGAAGATAGTAGTTAGCAATAGGGATGGGACAAAAAATCGATTCACCTATGTATCGCAATTTTTTTTCGGCACCCAAGTATCGTGATAATATCGAATCGGGAGATATGTGAATCGTCCCAGCCCTAGCAAGCAATGGCCACGAGATCAAACAGTTAGTATGATCAAATTATCTGATTGCATGCTGACCGATAAAATCGTTCTGAAACACACTTCAGCTGTAGCTAAAAAGGATGAATCACTTCTTTCTTTCATCTCAGCCTGGCCAGTTCTTACTGTAATTTATAGTCTTGTTTTGGAGCTCTCAGCCAACTCAGACCTTCTGCTGTTTTTTTTCTTCTCACACACAAGTTCCCACACAGAAGAAGGACATTTTATAGAAATAAAAAAGGAGTAAAAGAAGAAAAATGTCACCTCTGTGCAGTTGATCCGGCCCTATCTGTCCCCGTCTCCCTCTCGGTCCTCCCTAGCAGCACGTGTTGCCGTGGCGACCCCGTGTGGTCCACCACCTCCTTGCTGCTGACCTCCACCCCTCGGATTAACACTCCTCCGCCTCCTCCTCCTCCGCCCCAGCCAGGGATGGCTGCTGCCATGCTAGTGGTGATCACCGGGTCAGCTTGTGCCCGTCGCCCCAGCCAGGACATGGGGGAGTTGCGGCTCGCCCCGCCCGTCGGGGACTCGGCGGGTTTTGGGGTGGCCGTGCCTCTGCGGGGAGCCAGGAGAGCTTGGAGGTCAAAGCTTGGGTGGCGCCTTCTGGGCGGCTTGGAGGGGAGCGGGGCCTCTGTGGGCTGAAATTTGAGGGACATTGTTAGATTTCTTGCAATTATTGTCCCTTAACGGGACTATTTGTAACTTTCAGAAATGCTTGTTAACAGCGACACCTGTGGCCGTTTAGTCAACGAAAGTCAGCGTCGGGCTCGCGCTTGTGCTCGCTCTACATAGACATGAACGAGCATCGCTCAAAACAGTGAGGCGACACACGTCAGCTAAAACCACAATATCACTCTACATTTCACCTGCTTGGCAGTAATGTTAGCTGACCAGACGAAGGTCTCTCCATGAATCAATGCTGATCTTAGTGTTGGCTTTTCCTGCTTCAGCCTCCGGGGCTGAAGCAGGAAAAGAAACGTTATCGCCATATGCGAGCATGCATGGGATCCCGACCCGGTAGATTTATACGCTTAAAAAGTTACAAACAGTCCCTTTAACATGACAAGAGGATGAAGCACAAACTCACGCTCTTCTTTGCGGGATTCAGAAGGTTGTGCAGGAACTTCCCTCCTCCAGCTCCGCTTGCTCCTCCTCCCCCTGCTCCCTCCTTCCTATTCCCTTTCTCCTCTCCTATCTTCAACGTGGAGCAGGTCTGCGGTCTGAACAGCGACGCCAGGGATCCCCAGGACTGCATCCCCCCTTCGCCTCCTCCGGCTCCCAATCCCCAGTCGCCATCTCCCTCAGAACCCATCAGGTCCCAAACGCTGCTGGCGGACGGCGTCTTTGGCCTCCCCTGGCCCTGATTCTGGCCCCTGTCAGGCTGGAGGAACCGGGGTTTAACCTGCGCTACGGTGCGCTGGTAGCGCTCCACCGTCTGGGTCCAGAGATCCAGGAGCGCCCCGCCGCCCAGCTCTATCGCTAAGGAACGGGCGTCCTGGAAACGGGACGGGGGGATCGGAGGGAGGGAGGCGAGAGGGCAGGTGGAAGAAGGGGAGGAGGAGGTGGAGAAGACCACCTCGCACCACTGGGTGGCCTGCACAGGAGACGGGAAAGAAAAGTCGTCAGGAAGATTTGAAATGTGCGATCACGACTTCCTGTGTGCATAACAGACAACTTCCTGTTACCTCGGTCAGTGTGGACAGCAGCCTCTGTGTGTTATCCAGGGTGGTCCAGCAGTCAGACAGACAGTGGGACATGTCTCTCAGCTTCTCCCTGACCGGAGGAAGTCGGATCTGGATGGCGCTCAGGCCGGCCCAGTCCAGCTCGCACCAGCCCTCCAAATCGCTGAGCACTGACAGAGTCTCGCTGTGCAGCTCCTAAAAGGATTCAGGGAGATCCACTGTGAGGCCTTGGCCTGGAAAAATACCCTGAAGTGTTTACAGTAGAGGCTTGACAAGATACACTTGGGAAATCATGAATGGAATAATGGGAACTGCTTCTGCTGGGAACAAACTTCTACATTAGACCGTATCCACAAGAATGGCAAATATACCACTGAACAGCAAAGTGGGCTGAAAACACATCTGTTTACATTTTAAACTTTTAGCTATTGACTGCTCAAGTCTTTCAGTATAATTCAGAGTAACATCTATAGCATAGCCTTGCAGTGATAACAGGATTCATTTTCCTTGAGTTAGGATGACTGGTATTGTTTTAGAGGACATTAAAGCGGCTCCAGAAGGGAGAAAACCACATTCGCTGCACAGTGCGCCCTCTCTCCCTGTAGAGATTCCCAGTGCGACTGTCAACCGGGGCGTACTGTCCTCACTCAGTGCAAGGGGTCTGCGGCACCCCCATCCCGTTTACCATGCTTATGATTTGTGACTTCTTGCCATCAGCATTCATAACCATAAAACCTTGATGATAAAATTGTTTACTAGAGCGCCGTGTTCTTTATAGATCTAGCCTCGTAATTTTGCTCTCAAAGTGCTCCAGATTGATGCATTTAGCTTTAATATGTTCATAATTTTCTTCCAAGGGAGCATGCCCACCGCAGTCTCTCAAAATCTGATGACGAAGAGTGTATTACGTCATCCAAAGCTGCCCCTCCTCCCCACACTTCAAAACTCATTCCGGTGCTGCTGATTTTGGTCATACTAAAAAGTCCACACTAAATAGCATGTTACTATGGAATTTTGGAGGCAACCATTGACATCTGAAAAAATGCAAAAAATGCAATATTGTTGTTTATGTAATAGTTCCAGTTTAACCCTACGCAACATTTGCCAAACAGCGTCTACTTTGACCACAAGTGGCAAATACAGGAGCGTAAATTTTATGAGATTACATAATCTTTTAAATTATTCTGATGGGACAACTTTCTGTTTGTTTGTTTGTTTGTTTGTGGCAAAAATTGGTGCAGTCTTTGTGTCTACATGTCATTGTTGATGTAACCACCGAATGGCGCCAAAGTGAGGGATTTTTAAATCCTTCACATAGTGGCTTTAATTTCAAGAATCATGCTGTGCCAACTACATTGAAATAATACAACATATATTGAGTATACAAACAAATATACACACATATGCAGATGATCCTATGCTGTACAACGGGTTTAACAAATACTGTACTGAAAAATGACTCACATTTGCTGTTTCTCTGAATGTCTTGAATTTCTGCTGTTTGAGTGAGAGTCTGCTGAGGGACAGAGGAGGGTCCTTGTAGTCTTCCAGCTGTGACTGGACTTGCTCAATCTCCTTATCACACTGGGGTATAATAAAGAGAGGGAGCGAGGGGTGAGAGGAGGACATAAGGCATTTACTGTACATGGAGGACAAAGAGAGAGATGAAGGAACTGCAGAAACATCAAGCGGAAGGAGATACTGCAGGGGTGAAAGAGAAGATGGTCATTAACTGTATTACATCACTGTAATATGTTGAATATAGTTTAAGAGTTTTCAGTAGGTTGTGGCAGTGCACTACAACATATTTGATCAAATTTATTTTGGTCTTAATTATTTATATTTATTTAATATTTTTATTTGTCTAGTAGTTTTCAAACATATTTGCCCACTCCCATGTTGATAAGAGTATTAAGTACTTGACAAATCTCCCTTTAAGGTACATTTTGAACAGATACCAAATTTGATTAATTTGCGATTATTCGCGATTAACTATGGACAATCATGCGATTAATCACAATTAAATATTTTAATCGATTGACATCCCTAATATCTATATTTTTCCACATTGAATATTTCTGTTTAGTAGTTTTTGCTAGGTTGTGGAAGTGCACTAACATTACGTTACACATAGTTACAACAGTTACTTATTTATTTTTATCTAATTTATTTTATTCATTATTTATATGCATTTATATTTTTATATTTTGAATATTTCTTTTTAGTAGTTTTCAGCAGGTTGTGAAAGTGCACTAACGTTACAACAAAGTTGATCTAATTTATTTTGATCTAATTTATTTTATTTATTTTTACATAATTTATTTAAATATATATAATTTATTTTCTTTTTCTTTATTTTTTATTTTGAGTTAAATCATATTTTAAAGTTCAAGAAAATTCACTGTTAAAAAGATTTTTTTTTCATGTTCGTGATCCCAATATTGACCAAAAATAATCATGATTTTTGCCATAATCGAGCAGCCCTAATTTATAAACCTTTTTTTCCAGTATACTGTATTGCATTGGACATTTTGTATCCGTGTTGTTGTGCTGTGTGTGAGCAAGACAAGGGAGTAGAGTGAAGAAGAAGAAGCACATTTTAGTGAAAACACAGCCATCAGTAAACACTAGCAAATCAGGGACTTTCCATCCAGTCTCTGTTGGGAACAGTGGAGAGGATGGGTGGAGTCAGAGCAGTGAACATCCTTCATGTAGAGTGCCATGCTGGACGCTGAGCAGCAGCTAACAGTCTGCCAGCTTTGTGAAATGAGACTAAAAACCACACACTTCCTCCCTCACACACCTTTTCCAGTTTGTCCACCAGCCCCGCTAGGCGTCCCAGAGCTTCCAGGTCGCGACCTCTCTGGTTGGACACTCGGACGAGCCGGTGGAGGGAATCATCCACGCTGTCGTAGAGTTTAGAGGTCGCGGCAAGAGCAGCCCTGATGGGACGAAAGTCAAAAATTACAGCTCATGAACAGGAGAAGTTTTGTTACTTTTCCTATTCTAGTGACAACTTGTCATCACCAAAAAACACCACACATTTCGGCTGGTAGAAAAGATGTCATTATGAAAAACAAAAAAGCCTTGCAGACCAACTGTCAGGCAAAACAGGAATCAAATCAGCAATCAGCCTATACTTGTATTTGGCCTCATTCTTGTGCAGACTGAGCCAAAACTCATTACTGGATAAGAAGAACAGCTACGAATACAGCAGTCTTTAGATCATCTTTAAGCTGCAGTCGGGCACAAACAAACAAGCCTGCATCGCTCTGTCCTCTGTTTGATGTGAAGTTCACATTCCTTTTCTCCTCCGGCTGGTTCTCATTTTTTGGCTGAAAACAAACAACTTTGTTTTCACGATGAGGATTATTTTTAACCTATAACTCATCTTGACAAACAAAATCCCTCAATCAAATACAAGAACTGGGAAGGCAAAGGACATGCAGATGCCTTTTCCGCCCCTCGGGACCGAGCTGCTTGTGTAAGGTGGTTTCTGCATGTCTGAGTATTTGCCCAATTAGTTTGTCGTGACGTCTTTGTATTTAAAATAGTCCTACTTCAATAGGCCTGTGTCTAATGTATATTCCAGCACTATACAGTCTCATTAGCATCATAACAAGAAGAAGCGTATACAGACACACAATGCTACTCTAATAATGAGTCTTTTGATAAAACAGCCCATGTACTGAATATTATAATGCAATTTCTTTCACTTATTTTCATGATACTGATAGATTCCTTGTTTGGAGATACATTAACTGACTGTGGTATTTTTTTGTGTTGTAAAACATGTAGGGTTTTACACATAGACTCTATTTTTAGGCAACCAAAATGTTACAATTAACTGAAAACACACTGTGAAAACACTGTGAAAGGATTAAAGTTCTAAGATGAAAACACGGACAACACCCAGACTGGACAACGCCGTGGTAGCGACCTGTCAATCACAAGGTAGCCACACCCTAAAGCATCCCCTGCTTTATGGCCTATTTGACTCTAAATGGGACCATAATTTACTAAATGAACATCATGCTGTATTGAAGAAGACTTGAAACTAG
This sequence comes from Sebastes fasciatus, assembly GCF_043250625.1. NCBI lineage: Eukaryota > Metazoa > Chordata > Actinopteri > Perciformes > Sebastidae > Sebastes > Sebastes fasciatus. The sequence continues at coordinate 14,275,271 of NC_133816.1, read as the reverse complement.
CGATTGAGACCAAAAACTCATGTTGTTACAATGTTTACTGAGGTAATAAATCAAGTGAGAAGTAGGCTCATTTTCTCATAGACTTCTATACAATCAGACTTCTTTTTGCAACCAGAGGAGTCGCCCCCTGCTGGCTGTTAGAAAAAATGCAAGTTTAAGGCACTTCAGCATTGGCTTCACTTTTTGGAACCAAGTTTCTGTGTAAAGTTAGCGGCGATAACATTCTTATGTTTGGTCCTATTCGAGAATTTAAATAAATTGATTCCCAATAACAAGCTGCAGGCTGTGTATCAAAAGCAAAAAGGGGAAAAAAAAGAAATATGACAACAAAAGGTAACCATAAATGCACCAAATTTGTATGAAAATTAGGCTTCCTGTACCTGCAGTCCGGTGACTTCTGTGCCAGTCCAGTTGCACTATTGCTCAGTCCGGCAAGCCAGGCCCCGCCCCTTTGTTGTGGTTCAGTTAAGCGTTGGTCGGCCAGGACGCTCGCCATGAGCTGTCGGTGTTTGTCGATGCTCAGAGGAACAGCCTGAAGAAGAACAATGTGCTGTCATACAGGAAGCGATATACGGACAGATTCGTATCCACTATTTGTTTTTATTTTGTTAGTACACATTGATTTCTGGGATGCACCAATAGTTTCTTATTTTTGCTCTTCTCTTAGGTAAGAGAATAGTTTACGAGTGGTCGAGAGCACTCTTACATAAAGCTTTCTAATCTAACATACTATTGGTCCATTGATCCCGATTAAGACTATAAAAGCCCTTGGATGATATTGCTTGCGTTCAGCTTCTGAATGGCTTACATACTTTTCTTCGAAGCTTTTTGATTTTCCTGTAACGCCAGTACTGATGCTCTGGAAAATCACATGTTTACTTTGTTTTAAGTTTATTAAACACTACCTCGATTTCACTACTGCTGAAATGCCTTTTTGGTGGCTTCGCTCCAATTCTTGTATTTGCACATGGCACAACACCCTTATATAGTGTTTAGGGGGCGTTACCTATCTAACTATAAATCATGAAATCCCTGTCTGTTTGTCTCTCTGTGTGTGCAATGTTGAATGTGTTTGCAATTTGGCCAGATGGTGGCGCTATAACAAGGAACTTTAAATTTTGGGCTGTAACTTTTGAGCTGTCTCAGAAATACAATTATTTTTTCCCTGGATTTTGTGTGCCCCGACGAATCTATCCATATAAGCCACGCCCATTTGCATCGAGAATGATTTTCCGCCGTTTTCAATGTTATCCAACTCTTATTTTTTGCTACTCCTCCTACGAATTTTGAGCAATCGTCACCAAATTTGGTACAGAGCATCTGTGGACCAAGCTGGAAAAAGTTACTTTTTCTGATTTTTGATTCATACAGTTTTGCTATAACTGACCCTCAGAGTTAGATCAAATGCCGTGGGCAGGGCTTATGTTACAAGAATTGTCATATCTCCTGAACGCTTTGTGTTAATGCCACCACATTTGGTGGACATGTGTAGATATGATGTCTGAGTGACCGTGGCGAATTTGGTGCCATTTGGCCAATAGGTGGCATTGTAGCAGCATCATCTAACTATAAAGGAAGTATTCTCGGTCAGTCTGTCTGTATATGTATATATGACTCCCCTTCGCATATCTCGAGAATAGTCTTTTCTCTTAAGAGAAAATATAAGAGAAATTTAAGAAAATGTTACTGCAGCCCAATGTGTAATCTGGATTTGGCTTCTATCTGACATGCAGTACAGTAAGATACAGTACAGTAAGGGTCACGTTAGACTTCTGTACCTTGATGTCATCTGGCATCGGTTCAGTGTCCATAGACTGCAGTGCTTCTCCGAGGAGTGCGAGGGCGCCCTCACAGCGCTCTGTCAGACTCTCCAGGCTCTGACGGGGGAATAAAAAAAAAAATAGGAAAAAAGTAGTGTGGAATCAGTGATTTTGAGATTCTACTTATTTCATCATATTAACTCAAAACACAAACAGTAAGTAAAGTGGACACAGGTTAGTGTACAAAATCGTTCATTCTTTGTTTTTTCAAAGTCCATGGGAGAGGTCAGAGAAAGTGCAGAGGACAGGAAAATGTTTTCATCTGTTTGGATAAAGCGTAAACTGTCTTGGGGAAAAAAGCCATTAAGAGCCCTTAAGATTCTTCTCAGAGCTCCTTTCTTTGATTTATCCTCCACACCCAGTTCATCACGAATCTTTTAAATCATCGACCACTGCCGGACAAGCGCTGTTTTCCAGCCAACATCCTCTTATCTGTCCTTCCTCCCTCTCCAAACGTTTCCCTCTCCCACTCACTTTTCATGGTAATACTTTAAACTTGAGGTACACAAAACTCAGTAGTAATGAGAACCTAAATCAAACAAATGGCAGATTTTCACACTAAAATTGACAGTGGTATAAAGTCTCCAGCTGGGATACTGTATACGGAAAGCTACTCTTGGTGTGTATATATAAGACTCAGACTGGGAGGCCACACAATTGCTAAGAAATAGAATTACTGCCTCGCGGTTGTGTGCCTCCACCAACCAGTCAAGTTGCAGTTCACATCCACATCTGTCTAAAATGTCATCACCTCATCATTTTATCCTATTAGACATTTGTGTGAAATTGTCATAATTGGGATATGAATCCTTGAATTATGGCCAAAAAATCTGTTCATCCTTGAGTCCATGTGGATGTTCCAATACCCATACTACTACACTATTTAGTATGTCCCAATACATAGTATGTCAAAGGCCCTATGCCAAAAATACTACTATATCCGGTCGCATTTTGCAGTATGTTCCTCAAGACCACTTTAACGAACGCACACTCAGGTCAGTAAATCAGCCCCAAGTGGATCTACCGTGAAAAATAGAGTTACAAAATTATGGAGTATGTAAATATTTAGAGGAAAGGAACAGGAAATGATTTTATTTAACCAGACAAAAAGCAGCAGGTTCTCACCAGTCTGAAGGCCAGCCAGTCTGAGTGGCAGTGGGTGAAGTCTCCGTCCATCTCTTTGGGCAGCTGCTGCTTGTCAACATATTGCTGAAGGACCCCTGTTCCTCGCACCATGTGGATCTGGACCGAAAGAATAAAAATAACAGCAACAGAAGGTAGAGAAAGGGAATGTTATGTTTATGGAATAATGAGATTTCAGAAAATTAGGCAAAAAACATGAGATCATGCTGTAGCCTTGAGCAGAGAAACTCTTATCCAAGAGCTTTAGTGTTTACAAATGTCTGGCAATAAAAAGCTGCTAATATGTTGCACTAATGGTTACAAAAACTCTTCCTTCTTGATTCTTTTTTTTTTGTGTAAATATATTTTATTTATACAAACTAGGGATGCACTGATAAGCTGTATGCCTCACTGTGAAGTGAGGAAACATCAGACTTGACTTAAACATCGCTTTCCTAACAAATAAATACATAGATATACATTTACAGAATTGTTATTCATTATTAAAATAATAAATCGTATGCCACTGTAATTGGACATTTATGAGTTCCACACTACTCTTTATCTTACAGAGAGTCGTAAAAATACGGAAAGGGCCTCCATATCTTACTAAAAGTTTAAGAGGTCCCTTTGTTCCTTTTTGATTCTGAGGGTGTATTTGTTTCAACCTTTTTATTTTATTTTTTTAAAAGAAAAGAGCTAAGAATGCAAAAAGATGTTCTCCTATTACAATTGCATCAACTCCATTTGTTAAATTATAAGCAGGGATAAATAGGATTACAATCAAACAACAAAGTGGACAGAGGAAGGCGCGGTGCAGCTGTTTTAGTGTTAACGTCTTTTGGGCGGGATTTCCTTTTAACTTGCAACGTTTTAATACTGCCAAGTAGAAACACAAACCACATGGCGAGAAGAAAAATTCTCATGCGTGTGTGTGAGAAAGATCTCTGCTGATCGATACAAAGCAATGAGGCTGAATTGCCGGTAAAATAAGGGGTTATTTGCAAACTTTAGATGTGCCAAATGTATGGAAATAAGGTTCATTTACAATTCAAGCACAATGTGAACGCGAGATCCAACAAACAGCATCTGACATTCATCAAATTTTAGCTGAGCACAGAAACAAAGCATGGTGCATGAAATGTTATTTGCTTTTGAATATTTTTGCATTTCATTTCGGGTTATCCCTGCTGTTATGATGGCCAGTGGAGGTTCAGGAACCGTCATTGGTTTTGACATGTTTTTATACGTTCCTTGTGGATGTTGTACCTGCGTTTTAGTACTTAGACGTGCAAATAAAACTGAACCTAAAGGAAATGAATAACGCTATGCCGTACATTTGCTGTAACTGTAAACATGTGATTTGTACTGTATGAGGTCACCTCTGCTCCTTCCACGTTGTGAGAAACGGACTCCTGCTGCTCTTCCACCAGAACCAGAACCGATCCGAGACCGCCAGGAACCAACACCTGGAACACACAAGAAACACATCAGAGAAACACATGTGCTGGAGCTACTTCACCACATCTGCAGGCTAATTAGAGCAACACAAGCAAACGTTTCGCTAAGTTTGGCTCAGCTTTTTGTCTCACCTGGAACAACTTAAGAGCAGAGAGACAGAGGGCGGAGGGTGGAGAGCGTCTGCTGTCCATTAACACCGTGAGACCTTTTTCTTTGGCTGCAGGCCTGATGAGGATGGATGGAAAGAGGAGTTTAAACAGGAGCAGTAGTTGGGTTAGATAGTTAGAAAATTAATATCATAAGATTTAAACTAATTCTAGTACTTTTTATTGGACAGTCATTATATATAACAAACATTAAACTTCATATAATTTCTTCCCAACCCTGCTGACTTTTGTTCAGACTCGCTGTGAGCAACAGACGAGTGGTGATTGTTCCGCTAGGCGAACTGGCAAGCTTGAAGATGTTTGTTAAATTGACTCTGAATCAGTTTGTTATGGTTTTTCTCGGCTTTCTGGCATGACATGCTGCGCTTTCTTTGTCCCACCTTTTGCTGCATTTTTGGCAAAGTCAGCAAAAAGCAAGTCAAGTCAATCATAATTATGAAGCATTTTGGCGTAACAGGTTTGTAGATGAGCAGCGTAACAAGAAACAACTGACACAAGCCCAAATATAAACATCAGAGGACAAGCTATTCATTACATTTTTGTAGTACAAAAGGGGATAATGTGCAATGTAAGGGTTACTAAATTGACACGCCTTAATTTCCTGGGGATATCTAGAAACTTATTGTGAAGAGACGTCTGAAACAAACTACTAAAACCACTGAAATTCTTCTCTGGATTAATTTTCCGATTGGAGTAGGAAGGACGCAGCCTTACCGAGTGATTTTGTGGTAGCAGGCCAGGACCTGGGCCATCTCCTCCTCAGAGAAGCTCTCCTCTGATGCATCTGTCTCCGTGACAACCAGAGCGCGTCCCAACCTGTCCACTGTACCTGTGGTCGGTATAAGCATCAGGTTAAGCACTGAGAGAGGACGCCAAGAGAAAGGTCTAACATGCTCAGACTATAATCAGTCTACATTTTGTATACTATAAGCTTGTCAATGTCATGCACTTCTATTTGGGATCATCATGTTTAAAGTTTTGGAGTTCCCATAATGCTTTGAGGGATGCAAGCAGAAAGTAAAATGTTGCCATGAAGTTGGTTTGTTAGTTAGTTGTGGACAGGCGGCAACCTCTGAGTCTGAGAAGTGAAGCCAATGCTGAAGTGCCTTAAACTTGCATTCTTTCTAATAACCAGCAGGGGGCGACTCCTCTGGTTGCAAAAAGAAGTCTGATTGTATAGAAGTCAATGAGAAAATGAGCCTACTTCTCACTTGATTTATCACCTCAGTAAACATTGTAAACATGAGTTTATGGTCTCCATCGCTAGTTCCAAGTCTTCTTCAATACAGCATGATGTTCATTTAGTAAATTATGGTCCAATTTAGAGTCAAATAGACCATAAAGCAGGGGATGCTTTAGGGCGTGGCTACCTTTATGGACATTTATCCACAATGGACATTGGGGATATTGATATCCCTGGATAATGTAAGTCACACTGACTCTAACAGTATGTATATCACGTGATTTTATTGTGATTTCTGATGCAAAATTGTGTTAATCGGACAGTTAGGGGACCTACTAGCCCACCTATGTGTACTAGACAACAACAAACAACAACAAAGTCACACATCTACAAGACTAACTTGCTGTCCAAGTAGAAGTTTTGAGCTGAATCCTAACTGAAATCAACTTGCCTGTCAACTTTAGCTTCCCTGACTGGAGAAGCTTTGAGTTCAGTTCCCTCAGCAGGGGAGGCTCTTTAGATGTAACACCATTTAGTTGATCAGGACATGTCTCTCCTGACCCTGCCTCCTCGGTAGAGTGGTTAAGTAAGGATGGGCCTGATTGGCCATTGCAGACAGGCAAAGTCTCGGCTTCTTTCTCTGTTGAGGGACATACAATTTATAGAAAATATTCAATGGAGTATTTTCAGTATCTGATGCTCATGCATTAGCATTCAATCGTATTCAGACCTGCACTGCTTTTTCTTGTGTCCTCTGTCTCCTCATTAGTCGAAGGTGGCACTCCGTCTGGTTCGTCTGCCTGTTTCCTTTGGTTCTCCTCTGTGATCGGCAGCTTCGTCGAAGCAGAGCAGGCGGTGGGACTTGGTTGCGCAGCTTTAGCCGGCTGTTTTGATCCCTTCTGGTGTGCACGGCCACCAGACCTAGCCCTCCCTTTGGCCCCCTTTCCCTTCCTTTTCCTCCTATAGACAAAGCACAGGAAGGTAATAATGAGGTACAACAGACAGTTAATAATTTGTATCACCTTAGAAATTAATTTGTTTGGACACAATGTCCTTTAGAATGGTTTAGAAGGTGTCTTTTGTACCATTGGTTTCAGGCCTATATGTACGTAAGTGTTACTGATCTGTACTTTCATATGGAAGTGTGAAAATGAAAACAGATATGAAAGAATTCCCATAAGAAATAAATTTGTACCTTGGCGCTCTGAAACCAGCAGTTTTAACTTCCTTTCCTCTGGGAGAAACTCTGTCCTCCGTCTTTCCGTCATCTATTTCCACTGTCGCCTTTGGGTTGGACAAATCTATCAATTTAGATCCGCTGTTGGTATTTTCTCCACTTTCTAAAGCTCCAGTGAAGGATCTCTCTGGTGCATCTGATGTTGGGGTTGTGGCATCACTGTCTCCGCTCAGTGGTTTATCCGTATCCTCGAAAACCGAGTCCGAATGAGATCCGTGATCTGAGTGGCCCTCTATAACATGCCCAACTTTGTGGTTCGTCAAGTCGTGGATTTCATTTGCAACAAAACTATCGCCGCTCTCTGAGTCTTTGCCTCTGTGGTTGTCTCTGCACGGCAGCGTAAGGCCGTTGCTATCTCTCTCCTTGCCCACGCCGGGCCTCCTCTCTTTGAACGCACCGTCAAAACAAAGCCGGTGGCTTTCTAGGCCCTCAGAGTCTCTGCTTGTTTTATCTCCCTCATCAGAGTCGTGGACAGAAGAGGAGTAAGACCGCCTCCCTCTGCCAGGTTCAGTGACTCCTGGTGGAGGTCGAGGTGGTAAAATGTCACCTTTTGGGGTGACTACGTCTCTTTTGGCGCCAAGGACAGCTCGGAAGCTTCCTGACCCTTCCAGTCTCCCATATCCCCAAGCTCTCCCTTTCCGGAGTTTGATGGCTTTACTTCTCTTGCACAGTGGCAAAGTCTTGGTTTTACAAATCCCATGCATCTCCAGGTACCTCTGCCTTGTGTCAACCCCTCCATCAGGACCCAATCTGGGCTCCAAAAGCTCCACATAATCCCCGTCCAGCTGAGGGTGCCTCGCTGTCCGCCCAAGCCCATCTTCGCTGCGCCTTCGCCGGGCAAGCGAGGGCTCCGAGTCCACGCCGTCTGGTGGCAAACCATCATCTTCCTCCTCATCCCAAGACCAGGAGTCCAGTTCCCCGGAGGATGAGCCACCCCAGCCCCCGAGGCTGCTGCCCCCCTCACTGGGCAGGCGTTTGGCGGTTGTGGAGCCCTCGTGGTTGGACATCAGGCCCAGTTCCTCAGAGGGGTCGTGGATGAATTTTGGGTAGACAACCTCCTTCCACGGAAGTCGAACCACACCATCACATGTACTGACCAGGCAGGTGTCAAGTCCTCCTCCAACTGTGGAAAGATAAGAGGGGATTAAGTTTATGTGAAGTTCATATGTTTTCTGAGGGTACAAATTAGGCGAAAAATGGCCTTCCTACTTAATAAAAGAAGATACCAACATAAGCTATGCGGAAAACAAATGCTTAAACTTTTGCTTCCTTTCTTTTGCTCTACTGTTCTTCTCACCACCCACCACCTGCTGACACCCATATATCTTTCCCTTCCACATATCATCCCATGGTCTTAAACTTGCCATCTGTTTCACTTCCCCTGCTTTAAGTGTAGTCTTCTTCACAGTCATACTGGCTAAGCTACAAAGTGTTAATCATTTTCACCTAAAAACCTGATTATGAAATCAATTCTGTCTTAAAGGCTGCATTCAGAGCAGATCATGCATTGCAGCGAAAAACGCAGGTTGTTCCATTCATTTTGAATGGGGGTAGTGTGTTTGGGCTTCGGTGGCGGCGGCTGCAGGGGGTGCTGAAAAAAACGCAGCGGCGGAAAGGTAGAAACATAATCAACTTTTGTAGAAACACAACCCGACGTCACGCTGTCCAATCGCGTAACCGGCGATCCAGAGCTGTACAACCCAGCCATGAGGGGACAAAAGATGTTAATCGTCACAGTTAATAGGCCATTAAAGTGACTCTCCCACACCGCCGCACAACCCTACTGCGAGTCGCCTGATCTGGTCTGAATGCAGCCTAAAGTTGGGGACACACCAACCCAACATCTGAGAAATAGCAGCGACAAAGGCCTCCTGTTGCGTCGCCTCACGTCGCTTTTGTTTTGGCCGACAAGTTGCACCCGAACACACCTCAAAGACGACAGCCAACGGCCAGTTAGCATAGACGTTCTGCGCCTGCGTGAGATGAAATAACTTTCCATACCAGTAGGCGGCGGTAGTCTGTATTCCTCATTCAAAAAAGGAGACCGGAAGACCGAGGACTGCGGATATACAAGCCGTTGTTGCATGAAATAAAGCGACGTTTGCCGACCATTTTCACACCACTCTCACTCACCACTTAGCTTCATTCCAGATGGGCATATTGTTGTGAAAACATCTGTGTATTGGAATGATCAGATGAGAAGATGAAAAGAGCCTTTTGTGTTTTTCTACTTGGCTTTACTCGTTGGCTTGCTTTCTCTTCTTGTGCACTAATTCGTTTAAGCCGAACCGCCGATTTCTCTCACCCAAGGGCGCAGCCGCCGATTTTTTCCTGACGCTTAACTTGAAATACAGAATAATAGTAAGACTCTATGATCAGAAATTGATTAGAAATGCCTGTTTTATCCTTTCAACGGAAGTGTAGGGCATCCTTCCCTTACCTTCTCTCTTGTGGCCCCGTTCTTTGTTCACGCTGTGCAGCCACTCAGTGGTGAACACAAGAGGGTGCTGTGACTCGGGCACCAAGATCTCCTGAACGGTGCGCCCCCCAGGGGCCAGACATTTTAGCGCCAACCGGGGACAGCGCGTAGAGAAGGGCACCACCTGCAGGTAGAAGTCGTTACTGCGCAGGATCCTCCAGTCCAAGGTGGAGAGCTGTACGACCACTTTCTCGCCTAAACACAGAGGCCAACCGGAGTGGAGGAACAAGCAGCCCAGGTACTGAGACTGTGTGACAGGAAGAAGAAGAAGAAAGGGAGTGGGTTGAATGCATAATTAAACCTTCATCTGCATGAAATTAAATCTCGCATGCCAAGTCTTCTCTCTGTACCTCTTTAGGTTGCGTCTCTGCCCTTTAGAAATCTCACCTTTAGAGTCCCCTCTTGTCACAAACTGTTCTATTTAATGCTCACACACAATCTTTCACAAAACCACAGCCCACATGAGCCAGTCAGAGCCTGCCTGAATGCTTGTGTTTGGCATTCAAATGAGTTGAATTTCTAGAACTGATACCACACCAGTCAACACTATTCACTAGTACAACTGGCCAGAAGCCAGTGCCACATACAAATGTCAGACATGTGACTCACGCAGTGTTTTCTAAAGTGTAAAAGCGCTTAGCTGGCATGACGCGAGTGAGAAGACTCTGGATGGTTGCAGAGCGTCAGCATGAGTCAGACAGAAACATGCAGATGACTGACTCTTCGCAACAGCCAGCCACTGTTAAAACAGTCCAGCGGAAAACACATCAAGTAGTGAGACTGAGGGAAACAATCTAAATCCATCCATCCATCCATTATCTGTAACCGCTTTTCCTATTCACGATCTCAGCTGACATTTGTGGAAGGCGGGGTAAACCCTGGACAGGTTGCCAGACTATCGTAGGGCCCAATCTAAATCAAGTACACTAAACATGGGTCTAAATATAGAAAATCCCACAATGAAGCATTGACTAAAGAACTCTAGGTGAAGGAGAGGAGGCCCTGAGTGTGATCCCCTGCACTATCAATGGATCTGTTTAGAATAAAAGCACTATTACCACCTTAATCAATCCTGTGTCCTCTCTCGCTCGCAGTCCAGAACCTTTCTCTGCCGTTCCCAGTCACGTCTAATCGACTGACTCGGGGCTGCTTCCCTCCCCCCCTTTCGTGCCCTCCAGACTCACGAGACGTGATCAAATTATATTCCTTACTCGACCTCTCCTCCATCTCCCCTTTTTCTACCTCAATTTCTTCCCTTTAAGTCTCTTTTCTTGCCTGTTCTCAACGTTTCGGGACAGCAAAAAAGCAAAAGTCAGTCTCTCAGGGTGGGTGTTGGCATTAAAAAAAAGCATGATGTGTGACTTTTCCCCTCTTAAAAAGTTTGTCTGTTTTGAGTCAGTCCACATTCTGTAACTCCCTGTGTCCTCTGGCCCTCCTCCCACTTCTCCCTCAAAGTACCCCAGTGTTTGCTCCTTCTTCCATACCTCCCGTTTCACAAAAATTCCTCAATCAGTCTACTTATAGTCTGAAACCTCCAGCATCTTCTCGTTTTTTTTGCAGGATACACATGCACGTTCGCAAGCGTGCAGGCGCTGTGAATGAAAGCCATGTTCATTCTCACCGCCTCACTCTCTCTTTTCTCTCTCAGCAGTAACACGCTCACATATGGAAGGCATTATTGTCATGACTCACAGTCTAACTCCCGTCCCGCTCCACTCAGCGACAATGAAAACACAGTTTGCTCACAATGCCTGCGCATGTGTGTGTGTGCGAGTCTAGGAAAACTGTAAAAGGGAAATATGAGACAGCCTCTGAGCTCGTGCTAAACAGTGTGTTTATCTGTGTGTGTGTGTGTGTGTGTGTGTGTTTTGGAAAGTAGAATAAAAGGAATGCTGTTCGGTATAAACCTCAGAGCTTTGAGTTAAGTACATGTTGCATCTCATTTGTTTATCTGGTTTGTGCGCGTGGGGCAGAAAGTGGAAGTTGCACGTGTTCGCATTATATGTCATGCTTTTTCCATGCATTTGCTTTTTGCATGCTGGGGAGTCTGAAAAAGACAACCAGAACTCTTTTATTCACGCTTCATTTCACTGTATTTCAATTAATCTCTGCTGATTCAATGGAGCTTCCAAGACAGGAAACCACCTCTTTTGTCCGCGGGTCACAGCGGCTGCTAAATCTCGAATTTCACCAGCCACTTTCACTAATTTTACCGGCCAGCTAGAGTTTTAGAGCAGACTCGACCCTCCACAGCGCAGAGAGCAACTGATACAGGGTCCCACATGTGTCGAATTATAAAAGCCTTGAACTTTTCTTTGCACTGGTGTCTTCGTGTAACCAGGTACTGTGATACTAGGCTGAACACAGGTCCACAAAATAAGGACCTGAGACTGACATGGACTTGATTCGACACAAGTTTTTACCTGCTAAATTCCCAGTAATTAACCCAATAATAATGCTTATATGAAGACTTATGACTTGCCTTGGATTTGCGCTTAAGGAACCTTAAAAACAAGTGAAGTCTTATGAAGGCTTATGAACTCACTTAGACATTTATATCTAGAGTACACCACATGAGGGAGCCTGTATTTTTCGGATAATTGTAGCCTACTTTTATCATTGAATCTAATATGAAAGGCTAGCGTATATTCTGTTTGTTTCACTGATGAGAGGGAAAAAATTAGAGCTTTTTAACTCCTCCTAAACGCATTTATTTGGTCTCATTTATAAAGTATTTAACGTGTATATGTGTTCAATAACACGCATAAAACGAAACGTTTTGATTTATCGAACGTATATCTCTTAGGAAATGGCCGGTTTACCTATTCAAGGTAATATGAGATGATGCGGAAATGGCAGAAAAAATGGTCAGGAACGTTCATGTACGCACAAATTCGCCCTTCTCATGATTTATAGATATAAGGCCTACTGTGAATTGGGTCGCGATGGTTTGTTGTTTTCAAAAAGTGGATCCCCAGAAAAAAGTTTGGGAAACACTGGTCGAGACTGACTGGAGACATGACTTGGACTTGTCCCCAAAAATGTTATGAAAACTTATGACCTCACTTGGACTCGCCCTTTAGGACCTGAGACTTGCCTTGACAGACTTAAAAAGCCTTAAAGCTACTATGAGGAACTTTCATTTTGTGTTGATTTCTGGCTTGAATTGGATTTGTTCTTTAGGACCTTCAATTTGACTTGGACTTTCCATAAAATACCTACAAACAAGTGAAGCCTTACTTGATTTAAAACTTGTCTTAACTAAGTTGAGACTTGACTTGGATTGGTTGCCCCAAAGACTTAAAAACATCTCTGCCGATACACACCCGTACAGACAAATTAATCCAAAAGAGTACAGAGAGAAGAGTTGACAGATTTCTCACACTATACTTTTTGCCTTTGACAGCTGATGCTGCTTCTCATTATACAGCTATGTGTGTGTTCTCATCCGCTGTGTTTGCAATTTGTAACTCACGCAGGCGTGCTGCTGGAGTTTGTGCAGGAGGTGCTTGGCAGGAACGAAGTAGTCCAGGAGGTAGCGAAGACTGTCGTGTTGATAGGTCGACTCCAGGACTGAAAAGACCTGAACCAACATGCAAAAAAGGGGGCAAAAAACACTTGAGTAAATGCAATGTGTATTCAGTGCATTTTGGGGATTAGATGCACATAACAAAATGCTGTAGGCTTTATCTTCCTTTTCGTCTTTCATGTTCAGAATATACCAGCCTCCCATGAACTAAGAGCAGCCTTTGCATTTTTTAGTGTATCAAATGGATTTGGAAAGGGTTTCATTTTGCTCAAGAGCGGAGGAATTTCCTCATCCCAGACAGCATGTAATCCGAAAGGCTGCTTCAATTTATCCATATTATTTCATCAAGTCAGCAGCTTTTTCCATAGCAACAAAGACATTTGATTGGGAGCTACATGGCAACTTGGAACAAACCAATTACCAAATGCCCATAAATGCTAACGAAGAATGTCCCAAAAGCCTTAGCTCAAAGGCCCCTTAGCCCACTGGTTTAGAGGGAAACAAAGCGAAAAGCACTAAAAACAAATGTGACCATGGCACTCTAGAAAAGTTCCCACAATGCAGCTGTAAGAGATTGACAGTTTTACACAGCTAACTGCTTAGCCTGTTCGCAGGAAAAGGCGTATGAATGCCACGATAATGTGTAAGGCATTTAGCTTGCAACGAGATTGCCTTTCTTGCTTTTGGCGTGTCATTTGTACGCCATGTAGTGCGTACTCCCTGTAATGCATCGCATTTGCGTAAATATGCTACGCTCAGAGCTAGTGACGTAGAATAAAAAGTGAGAAAGATTGATTATGGCAGGCGGGTGGGTAAGCCAACAAACACTTTTAACTAAGAGACTGGTGTTTTGATGGGTGTAACAGATCACAAAACTCATGGTCCGGATCATATCATAGTTTTGAGTCACGGATCAGATCAGCAAAAGAGAAATATAACTTTACTTTCCATTTGTTACTTAAAGGACGTCAAGAACACTGAAAGCGAGGGACTTTTGGCTATGGTCTTACATGAAAACAACAACATTCAAGATGTCCAATGTTCAATAAAATAAATAATAAATGCGGTCTTAAAATAGAATATTGAATACTCAATTGTTTGAATAAAATATTAAAATATTCAATGATATTCAATTCTGTTAAATTAAAGTGCAATATGAGGCATGATGATAGAAAAAAAAGAAATCAAAGCAGACCCGAGCTAGCTTATAACATCATTTCTTTTTCTCAGAATGATCATATATTTTTCAATCCTTTTATTGTTTTCCACAGTATGGCCTCATGTCTGCAGCGACAAACATCCCAATAGATTTTGTAATAGCTTAAGCCCGGTCTGATTCTGTCGCAAAATGCTGCTTAAATGCCGCGGTGAGAAGTCGTTGTTGTGTCTTGGCTGAGCTTGCTCCCGTCACCGACACACCAGGGTGATGTCGCTTCAAATGTGTGGCCGTGCTCTATGTATTGCCGTTGTCATATGGCTTCCTCATGGCGCAATGCCCACATACAGTAACGGTTTTATCCACCACCCTTCTTCTGTCGTCATTATATTTTACAGGGAAGCCAAAATGCTCCCATACATGCGACTTAAATGATGCGGGAGGCTTCTCAAGTTCCTCCGTCCCTCCGCTCGCCATGACTGTCTGTCACCGTCAATTACTTTTAACATGCCCTGTTCACATGAACGCACAACTGCTTTGTCTGTGTCTTTTCTCTGCATTGATATTTAGGGACTTTAAAAAGTAACAGCAGCAGTAAAACTTTATTTCACACTACAACGGTTAAACTGTGAAGTAAACTGCAATTAATCCACAGCTCACATACGTACTGAACCTTGGAGGGGGGGGTCCGTACGGATCACCGATCAACTGCACCGTTAGTGTTTTGTTTTGTAAGTTACCTTAGTGACGTCTGTCACGTTTTTTAGTAACGTTTGCGACCAGTTTTCCGTGTGTGTTTTACTTAGTTTACGTACTTATTTTAAGTCTAACCATGATGTTTTTTCCTAAACCTAACTAAGTGGTTTTTTTTTTGCCTAAACCTAACTAAGTGGTTTTTTTTTGCCTAAACCTAACTAAGTGGTTTTGTTGCCTAAACCTTAGTTTACCTTAGTTTTGTTGCATGGCGTACAAATGACTTGCAAAAAGCCTCAAATGCATCCTCATAACACGCGGGATGTCCTTGTAATGTCATGCTCGCCTTCCGGTGGGACCAGGTTGGACTGCTCTTTAAATGTTCTGACTTAAAAGCGGAACTAGTGTGCAGCTTCTGGTAAAACAAGTCATGTGAAGCTCCCGGTTGGAGGAAGAGGGTTCGGCTATAATTGACCAGCTGGCTGGATTTTTGTTTGTGTTGGCTCCTAGCAGCAGTTTACATCTAGGGAAAGCAATGCTATCTGCACATAACATCGCCTTCCCCCCGTGCTCCAACATCGCCTTATCATTTAATTGAATCTGCATTATTTATATGCCTCTGTTTATTGCTGTAAAGACTGGAATAAAGGGCGTGTGTGTGTGTGCGTGCTGCTTGAGACCGTACCTGGGAGAGGAGAGGCGGCGCCGTGCTCTCAAAGGGAGGATAAAGCGACGAGAGCGCCCCCTGCACACAATCCTCCATAGCCTCCGAACCCTAAGAGAGAGATGGTAAGAAAGGGTTAATCCATAACCGGACGCTGAATCAACTCTAATGTCTGTGTTTGTGTTTAACAGCCGGGTTGTCTCGCTTGTTGCTGACACACACACACACACAGAGACAAATATACACACACATGCTACTTTCAACTTCCTGTTGTATGGCCTGGGGAGTGTCAAACATTTCCTCCGAGGCCCAGTAAATGTAGGAACCCCCCAGAACAAAAGAGTCCAAACCGCTGCAACAGTCCCTACACATGCATGCACACACACACACACACATCATCATCAGACTGGGTCGGCCTGTGAGGTGGAGGGTGACAGAGCAGTGCACGCAACACATAGTGTTTATTTTGCTACATGGACCGTTGGCATGGCAACTTTTTTCTCTCTTTTCCAACTTTTCTCTTTCCCTCCCTTCACGTTTCCTCTCAAACCTCCCATCTGCTTCTCTTCCTCAGTTTTATTTTTTCCCCCAACTTTCTTTGTTTCACCTCCGTCTGACTCTCTGAATGTCATCTGACAACAATTATGTCGGGGGTTCTCTTCAACAGACGGCATATTGTCCTGAGTAACTGCGACGACCGATGGGGATGGATGCCATGGGAGAAAAACGTCAGAACGGGAGAACAGAGTGTACGGAAAAAGAGAAGAGCGGCGGGCGAGAGAGGCGGCCAGGAGGGAATGAGCTGGTGGGGTTTGCGATGGTTTATGGAAGGAGACCGAGGTTCAACCGTATTGAAAATGATTTTTGGGGTTTGATTTTGTGTACACAGCGGGTTTGGGGTTAGCCACAGAGGAGCGAGTATTACCAACAAGAAATACTGTAGTTTTCCACTTTGCCTGAAATGCCCTGACAAAATAAATTCAACAAATCAGATATTCCAACTACAGTTGAAACAAATGTCAAGACTTATTTGCAATCGGGTTTTGACAAGGGGGTGTAAGAAATTATTGATACACATGAATATCGCGATATTATGTTTTGTATCGATTCTCCAAAACGCTGTATCGATTTTTAATTAACTTCTTAGAAATGGCCCGTCGGTGGACCCGGCCGCTACTTTGTCTTTCAGAGGTTGTAGTAGGCAGTTTTAAAGCTAGAATGAAGATACTGGCATCATATGAAACTAGAAAAACGAAGGAATCCATTGGTACCAACCATGTCACACTTCCATGTAGCGAAGGAGGCTAAATGACAAAGTTACGCAAAATTCTGGCGAGGAAAAACTGGCATAGCCATTTTCCAAAGCGGTCCCTTGACCTCTGACCTCAATATATGTAAATGAAAATGGGTTCTATGGGTACCCACGAGTCTCCCCTTTACAGACATGCTCACTTTATGATAATTCCATGCAGTTTTTTGCATGCGGTACAGATATTTTCACTTATTCTAAAATGCCGTATTTGTATATTTCTACCTAAACAGACTTGCATAAATTGGGTATGATTGTAAAGCTGAGACTCTTGTGGATCCTATGAGTCTAAATGTATTCATGTGTAATGATGTAAGTCCCCATAGGAGCTATTTCACATAATAACCTTTTTTACTCAGATTTTATATGGTGTTGTATAACAGTTTCGCTAAAATTAGATTACAAAAAAAATCGCAATATAACGCTTTGCTTACAGTACTGCGATATATCGCAATATATTGAATGGTTACCCCTGTATCATGATACATATCGTATCACCAGATTCTTGCCAATTCACAGCCCTAGTTTTGACCCAAGTCTGGGAGAGAGAAGGAGAAAATGGAAATTTAAGCACAGAAGAGAGCCAGAAGTTGTGGGGTGGAACAGAAAAAACAAGTCACAGGGGGACTGAAAACTGAGGAGGAGAAAGTCTGAGACTTATAATCCACAACAGATCTACAGTATAACTCTGGTTTGAGCCCTGCGCTGCTGAGGTGGCTCAGGGTCACTCACAGAAGATGTTCGGTCCCGTTTCCTATCCACTCTTTTGGCTGCAATGCAAATGTTTCAACTGTGACATCAGCCCAACCAACAGCAGAGTGCCACCGCTGGGCTCACATTCACTCAGCTTTACTTTTCCATAGCAACAGAGAATTTTTGGACGGCAAAACTTACATAAATGTTGCTGAACACAGCTCAGTTTTCCAGAAGCAGAGCAGCTCTAAGGTCATGTTAGTCCATTGGCTTTTTAGTAAACAAAACCTCCATCTGGAAGCCACCAGTGGTGGAAGAAGTACTCAGATATTTTACTTAAGTAAAAGTAGAAATACTACAGTCTTAAAATACTTTTTTTTACAATTAAAAGTCCTGCCTTCAAAATGTTACTTCAGTAAAAGTTCATAAGTATTATCAGCAAAATGTACTTTAAGTATCAAAAGCAATAGTACACATTATGCAGAATGGCTCCTTTATTATAAACCATTATTAGGACTGTCAATCAATTAAAATATTTAATCGCGATTAATTGCACAATTGTTATCTGTTCGAAATGTACCTTAAAGGGAGATAATGAATACATGTAAGAGTATTTTAATGTTGAAGTTCATCAATGTGGAGCCAGTTTTACATACTTTGTATACTCCTGGGTGGATTAGCTGTAAAGTACTGCATCATATCATACGTTTTTTTTTATGTAAAAATTAATTACCATACTATAAGTATCAAATAAATGTAGTGGAGTAAAAGTACTCATTATTCAGAATAATATATATTATATTGTTGGATTATAATTATTGATGCATTTATGTGTTCAACCCCAAAATTTAACTTACGTAAATTACTTGAGTAAATGTACTTAGTTACTGTACATTCTGGAAAACTGGAAGCCACGCATAAAATTCTCTTATTAAAAGGACGCAAGTGGAAGTGTCCAAATCATTCTTTATTTATCTTAAAACAAGTGAAAACTTTGCCAGATGGTTGGCAGGTCATACGAGTTTCCAAGTAATTAACCTTTTTAAGAGTCATGGCATTAAAGCAAAGCAGAAAAAAGCGCCTCACTGCACCATTCCACATTTGTCAAAGAGGACCTAATATGCTTTTTGTGCGTTTTCCCCTTTCCTTTAGTGTGTTATATAGCTTTTTGCGCATGTACAATTCAGTGCTGGCTCTGACCAGTTAGAAAAAGAAGATGTACTTTATTGATCCCCGAGAAGAGATTTAAACACACACAGGCCCAAAATACATGCACGCATGCACAAACAGGACCTATAAACATGTATTAATGGAGAGATGTGACGGCGCTGCCCATGTACAGGTTTGGTGCCTTGCTCAAGGGCAACTTGGCAGTGGCCAAGAGGCGAACTGGCACTCTAGCTACCAGTCCACACTCCATACTTGGTCCAGGTGGCTGTTGACCCTACGGTCTCGCATTTTCTTCCGTAACGTGGTGATGTCATCACGTAACACATTAATACCTGCCTAGCAGCTAGTTGGCACGCCCTTAAACAAAGCTAGTTAGCGCGGAGCTGGAGCGGAATCCAACAATTTTTTTTCGGTTGACCAATCACAACAAAGTGGGCCAGCTGACCAATCAGAGCAGACTGGGCTTTTTGGGAGGTCGGGGGCAGGAGCTCAAACAGAGCGTTTAAGAGAAAGGGTGAAAAGAGGTGCTGCAGCACAGCCGGTATGAGAAAAATAAAGTTTTTTTTTTTAACATTAAAGCATGTAAACATGCTCTAGTAGAAACTCAAAATACAAAAATGCACCTGGAAATAAGCAGAATAGGACCTCTTTAAATTTGATCACTACACGGAAAGATATTCTGTTATTTTCAAAAACACAACTTTATCAAACATTTGAAGTATTGAATGTCTTACGTAAAGTGCACGCTCTAAACTCTCTAACTACTATAGCAGAACACAAATATTGCATTATTTTAAAAAGGACGAATCACATTAAAGTTTATCTGAAGACAATTACATCACGTATACAGGAGGAGGTGTCTCGGTAGGGTAAACAACAGTCCGTCAGATGGCATGTCGTAATAGGTGTAGTGGTTGTAAAAGAGGTTTAAACAGCCTCCTGGCTCACTGACGGAACATATTGAGTCTAGTAAAAGCACAGCGGGGGGTTCAGGGGATTGCAAGGCGAGCCAGCAGGAACTTCCTTTTAGACTAAAGCCCCTTTTAACGCATCCCACAAGACTTGAGTTAATTCAACACAACACTATATTAAAGCAAAAACTAAAACACGACAGTGGACAAATGTCTTTTGGTGTGTTTTTCTCAAAGGCACAGCTCTTCATGTATCATCACACCGACTGTAAATGGAAATATAATTGTGCGCAATGCCTCTGTGCTTTCAACACTGCATGTCTTACAGACGCAAGCTGAATGGGAACAAATCTGCAATTTGAGCCCAGTTGGCTCTATAGAGCCCCTCGGGATCAAATATGTGGCTTGTGCCAGAGAACACAACTCAATGCACCACTCATTCATTACTTAAGGGTTGGTACAAATGGGCCGCTCAGGTTTGGAGAGCTGTTTTAATACTTATTAGAATCATATTATTTAACATTTTTGCTCACATTGAGACTGGCAGATGGCTAAACTCAATGTAGTTTACTTAGTGACGAGCTGGCTCGCCTGCAACAATATTTGGTTTGGATGTGTGATGTACGATTGTATGCCACCAGCACTGTTTCCCCCTCCATTGACTCTGTGTTTGCATGCCTGTACACACAACCTTCAACAGGATATTCCATGCTAAAATCTAAAGAATGGAATTTTGGTCTGGAAGCAGAATCACTCGAACAAGGAATGATGTCTAATAGAGGGAGACAATTAGCTGCCTCTCCACCAAACTAAAAAAATCCCTGTAAAAATGTCAATATTTCTTCGTCGTTTTTAAAGGGACAGTGTGTAGGATTTGGTGACATCTAGTGGCATGGTTGCAGATTGCAACCAACTCAGTACCCCTCTACTCACTCCTCCCTTGCCAAGACTGGTAATATGAGCTGCTGAGTGCAAAACTGTGGTAATGCCATTGTGGCTCACATTGCCGCAATTTCAAAAGTGTGTTGCAGAACTACAGTGGTGTTCAAGTAACGTAAAAACGCGAAAGGCTCATGGTGGAGCAACATGGCTGACCCCTTTGAAAAATTGCGCCAAAATTTCGCGTAAGTTTGGAGCGTTATTTAACCTCCTTCCCAACATATGACATTAGTTGTATTAGTATGACATGGTTGTTACCAATGGATTCCTTAGGTTTTCTAGTGTCATATGATGCCAGTATCTTCACTTAAAACTGAGCCCACTACAACTTAAAAATTGCGAGTTGCGTTAATGCGTTAAAGAAATTAGTGGCGTTAAAATGAATTTGCGTTAACACGTTATCGCGTTAACTTTGACAGCACTACTATGAATATTCCATTTCTGCTAATAGATCCCCTGAAATGCTACACACTGTTCCTTTAGCACAGCTGTGTTTAGGTAAAGGGTCAAGTTGATTCTTCACTCCTGTCTAACCTGTAGCTTACAGTATCAGTGCGTTTAATGCAATTAGCCACTCTTCTTTCCAATCACACATGATGAAATTTGCAAATTAGATTTCCTTTTTGACTCCAAGAGAGGAAGAGAATCTCACGGAAAAAAACTTTGGTGCCTCTTATTCAATTACTCTTCAATCGGATACTTAATGCTAATGCACTCAGGCGTTTTACTTTTTGTAAGACACTTGGTACAAATCACACATAATACAATGTACTGAAACTATTCTGGAATAGAGGCTTTTTTTTTAAATATATCACAGATTTTCCGCCTTTGGAGAACTAGCCATACGCAAATTATCACCAAATGAAACCAAACTAGAAAGATGATGAAGAACAGATCTGAGTTATAGGAGCTTAACGAGAAGCATGACTAAAAATAGCTTTCACAAGAGAAGTGCGTGACTATTCTGATTTGTTAAACAAGTTAATAGACTTGTTCTTGTGCATGTCTTTGAAAAACACACTTCATCATTTTAGGAGAAAGTGTATACAGTAGGCTACTGTTTGGAGTCAAATTATTGTTTTTTTACCAAGGAATTATGTATTATCTGCTATAGCTAAAAGGGTGCTAATGCAAAGTATTACATCTGAACCTACATGCAGAGTCAAGTGTAACATTGCAGAGTTTTTATAAAGACATTTTATGATTTTATCAACTACAAAGTCCACAATGCATCTTTAAATATTTGCACAAGACTAAAGACAACGTGATCTTATCCCTACTCGCCATTTTTTGCTGCATGGGCAGAAGCCTCTGGCCTTTTGCGTAGTATCTTGACGCACAAGTTTAGCACGTGGTTAACGTTGAGAAACGCCGTGGTTAACGTTGTGAAACCGGGGTGGTTAGTTTTAGGGAACAAAACTACTTTGTTAGGGTTAAAATAAGCAGTCACTTAACGCTACAGACATAACATCATGAGACTCAGTGACGTTATGTCATGCAACATAACATCATCAACAAATATAAAAATTTAAAGAAATTCCAAGAAGATATCACATGAACAGAGTTCCATACTGAGATTGCATGACTACCACTAAGCTATCTCCATGCAACGTGATCTCATCACTACTCGTCATGTTTTGACGCTTGGGCAGAAGCCCCCCGGCAGCATTTTGAGTAGTAATTTGATGTGGTTAATATTATAAAACAGTCGCGGGTAACGTTGTAAATGGTGGCAGTAAGGTTTAGGCAACAAGACTACTTTGTTAGGGTTAGAAAGATCATCTTGTTTTGTCTTAAAATAGCTTGTGACATCACTTAAAGGGACAGTGTGTAGGATTTAGCGGCACGTAGTGGTGTGGTTGCAGATTACAATATTGATGCTTTTACATTGGAGTTAGTTGAAAGCCTGGTGCATCTCATACAGATGCTAAAGTGTGCCTTGTGCGTCGGTATCAAAATGCAAAGGGCAACTGTCCAAGCGTCGGTATTTGACGCCCTGGGAGTGAGACCAGGCTGCTCCAGCATGCAGTTAAAACCTCTGGAAAAAAGTAGTAAGTGGACCTTGAGTTGAGCCTTTTTTTTGTACTGTATAACGATTTTTACAACTACCCCATGACTAGGGGTTGTTTGTTTGCTTTCAGCCACTCTTCCTCGCATCTGCAAACAAACATGTCCTATCTTCACAATCCAGTGGCTGACATCTTACTCATCGGGAAAAAAAAGTAACCGGAAAAGTGTGTGTGTGTGTTCATACGGCACGTGGAGTGTCGGTGAGGACAATCGGTACGGTGTGAATGAATGTGTATCCTCCTGTTTGTGTCAAATATGGACAAACACAGTACGGAATCAGGGTATGTCATTCTTGCGTTAGACTTCCTGTCTTTCTCTCGCGTACGCAGACTGAAACGGAAGAAGCAGAAGTAATCTCCCATGCAGATGCCTGGCAGAGAGGGAAAACCCGAAAGAGGAAGAGAGAATGGACAAAATGGTGATAAAGAAAAGAGTAGATGGAGTGACTCAAGTGGCTATATATATATATATATATGTATATATAGCACGTGAACTGTCAGTTCAGCTCATTGAAGTGTTTGTGTGAATTGAGAAACAGATTGAGAAAGAGACAGAGAGACGTTGAGAGAACCAGACAGCCCTACAGAGACAGGGTTCAGACAGAAAAAGGAACAGAGAAAAGAGGAGGAGGAGGAGGCTGACCGGTGGGAGAGATCGATGGGAAACAAGAGCAGCAGCAACCATGATAGAAACCAGATGTAGACCCATACAGTACGCGAAGGAAGGAACGGAGAAAGCGAGTTATAGCAGAAAGGAGCTCGGAGAAGATGACATGATTAGGAGCAAAAATGAGAAACATGCTGACAGAGAAGGAGGAAAAAAGAAAAAGGCAGACAGACAAAGGGAAAGGAGGGTGAAGAGGAAGAAAGAGGAGAGGCCTGAGAGTGATTTCCTGTCCTAAATCTCCCTATATGATCTAACCTGACCTACAGTAGGTCAGACAGCTTCTATACAGATTGCTATAGACTACTTAAGTGCTACAGTCTGTCGCTGAATGGGGTAAAGGCAAGTTTCACAGCAGATGAGATTTCATGCATCGCTTGGCCTCCGTTTATTGTCTCTTTATTGTCTGTGACAAATGAGAATGGTATTTTGTCACATTTATTGGTCTTTTCTAGTGTGTGACATTTCCTGAGGCAACCTAGTTTAGGCTTTGCTAGGCTAAGCAGAATGTTTAGTGGCCAGCATAACTGTCCCATCACATCAATGTAGCAAGATAGTAGCTTGGTGAAGAGTAAAAGTTAAAGAACAATTCTAGTTCATTGCTTGGGTGTTATTTTTGTAGCTTTCTATCATTTCTAACCGTTGTAAACAAGGTTGTAAACAAGCCAACAGTTCAGCCATTTCATAAAAAGCACTTAATTTGGAGGTCAAACTGAAAGCAAAGAATGTATATTGCGTATATGTCGAAGTGAAGGTCAGTTTTTCGTCCCATTGCGACGTCAGCGCCCAGCAGCAAAGCTATGCTTCCGCCATTTTGGACTGAAAGCGACTACCAGACACCAGTAAAACGTCCGCCTAAAAAGTGCCGTATAAAATAAAAAAAAAATAAAAAATTCTATTCTCTTGTTATATTCTACCAAAATGTTGAAATTTGTGTTCAACAAAAAAATATTATAAATATAATAAGCATTTTCAGTCCGAAATGGCGGCAACGGCTGTTGTCGTCTCGTTACTGCTGTACTCTTTGCTGAAAGTTGAAGCGTGATCCTCCTTGACTTTATGCAAATCTCATTGCAGCAGATATTGTCAGCCAGAAACTCTTGTCTTTAGGAACTTTTTTAGACTTCTTTACTGTCTTAACTTTTCTGATTGAGGATGATTTTGAGCTTTCTGAAACCTAGCTGTAGTGAATATTAAAGAACACCTCTCCACTAGGTTACCTGCATCAGGACAGACCTTAATACTATTCGTGCAAGGGTTTTTAGCTTGCCAAACGATAATCAATAACACCTGTAGGCTTCATATTGTATATTAGTTTATTTTTCATTGCAACCCCCTTTATACACTTATTATCGAAGATGCATTTGTTTATTATTGAAGAGGCATTTTTTCATTGAGAAGGCGCTGTGAGATTTGTTCCTCCAAGTAAATATCTCTGTATTAAATGGTTGGGAACTGGTTCTCAGGCTATTTGCTACTTACAGCTGTAATCTGGGGAATCCGTACCAAAGAGCGTATATTGCTAAGAAGTGAAAGTCAATTATTTTTTCGGTCCGAAATGGCGGCGCCATCTATTGTCAAAAAAACACCAGAGTTTCGCCTCTTTGCTTCTATACTCTATGTCTGTACCGCCACACTATATTCTGGATTACATGATGATGAAAGGCGAATTAAAAACAAACAAACCGCTTGGACGTCCAATAAAGAGGCCAATGAAACTTGTAAAGTATCCATCTCTTGGTCCGCGTGTACTGTTTATGTCAGGGAGTCTTGACAATCACAGGAAACTCAAGTTAAAGAAAGATCCCTGTGATTGACAACATCGCTGACCCCGTCTGGATTGTTCTACTGCTGTTATCTCCACCCGCCTGGTACTCCAAGCAGCTTAAAACAAACACGTTTGCAATAACTTTCATCAGACTTTTTTTTTTTCCCGCCTGGCCAGACTGGAGGACTGGTACATCCCATTAAGAGTTTCAAAATCAGCGCTCACCAGACAGATGGAATGGAAATACCCTCTGTCACATATTCATGGCAATGGTTGCTGTGTGTAGGCCTTTACTGTATGATGCATTTTAACACCTACGTGCATGACTTAGCAGCCATGTTTGTCCCTGAGCCAGTATATGCATGCACACATTCCTCATGTGTTAAGTCTTTTTGACACATTTGGAGGGTCGCTCGCACGGCTTACACAGGTGTGTTAAGGCGTTAAATTCACTTCCAGGTGTTACAGGAAATGTTCCATTTTCTACTTTGCTGTATTCTTGTGTGTACATCTGTTACTGTTTTCCACCATAAAGAGGAAGATGAAGCACATGTTCTTCCTCCCCCGAAGTCCATGCCATCCCTTGTTCCCCCTTTCTCTTTTTTTTAATTTCTCTCTCTCTCTCTCTCTCTCTCTCTCTCTCTCTCTCTCTCTCTCTCTCTCTCTCCTTTTCTCCCAGGTCCAATGTGGAAAATGTGGCATCACCGAAACCACCGTCGCTGCCGTCCAAGTCTCCTAAAATAAAAAGTAACCCTACCCTCCTCTTTTATTCCACTCTTTCCCCACTCCAGCTCTCTCTTTTCTCTCTACTTTTTTCTCTCTTGCTCCCCCTGCCAAACTGCTCCACCCTGCCCAACGCACAGAAGCAGTACAATATAATCCAAATCTTTCTTTGTTAATCTCTTCAATTTCTCTCTCTGCTTATGTGTGTGCATGACATGTGTCTTGCCTGACTCATCCCTCTGTCTCTCTGCCTCTGTATGTCACTGATCAGACCATGAGTGGGTGGGGATGGTAAACAAACTCCCTAGAGACGCAACAGAGAGCCCTTGATTCCCTCTCCAAGTCCACCACAAAAATCACCAACGTCACACTACTTAAATCATTATAATTTGCTGTCATTGGGAGTTGACAACTTTGTGAACTTGGGAGTTTATAAGTGCTGACTTCCCAAATTAAAACACATGCCTTTTATAAGAACGATTAAAGTAAAATGCTGTTTTGAGCTTTTGGAGCACATGTGGAAGTCTGGGTGTGTGTGTAAAATGTAAAAACATCTGTATCAAGTTAATGCAAATCTTTAAAAAAAAAAAAAAAGTACATGTAAAGTCAATTAAAGGTAGACAAAACTTCAAAAAAGTCATGTTGCCATAGATGAAAAACAGAAAGCACGTTTCATTGGACTGAGTCCCTAAAGGAGTTTTGGAAACCTCCCTTAATAGAAAAGCTATTACTTTTAGCACTTTCCAGACAAACTTCTCAATAGTTTAAGAAAAAGGGGGACTTACCATGACTTCAGTCACGAATTCCTACATAGCCCTCAGCTCCTTTGCTTCCTCTCCGCATTCTCCACAAAAAAACGTTCCCCTCTCTGTTATCAAACAGCCTCCATTACCTCCTTTTTAAAGCGATTTTCACCCTTCTTTATGTAGTGCGTGAAAACAGTCCTCCTCTCTTCCCCTCTCTCCGCTGTGTTTCCCAGCCTGGGAATGTCCAAGCTGCATTTTTTTTCTCCCTCCTCCCCTCTCTCTCCGTCTGCCCGGCAGTCCCACGCACTCCCCTCCTCTCCTTCCCTCCCCTCCTCTCACCTAACAAGAGCACTACAGTCCCTCTCTGCACTCAAACTTTCCATGTATCCCCCCAGAGTAACTTAAATGAATAGACAATGAAAAAGCTGTTACCCCACCCAGGCGTAATTGCAAAAAAAAAAAGAACCTCTGATGTTTTATTGTTGAAATCACGCTTTCTTTATTCTCATTAGGAGATAATAAAAGTCTGTAATTTAGGGTTGGCGCAAAATACTCAAATAATGTTTCCTGTTTATATGCTTCCAAAATGTCTCATAATGGCAGAGAACTGTTACAGAATAGGGAACACACACACACACCAAATTACATTTACAAGTAGCTTATTTTTAGCGGAATGGATTTTACTCCAGCAGCGAAGGTTGTAAACTGTCTCTCAATGAAGTGCATACCTTCTCCCGGGTCACTGAAATTGCCCTTTTGCCACCTATCCGACATTGAAGAAGGGTTAAAGGTCTATTCCAGCGATATAGTGTTGCACTTCCACAACGTTACTAGACGTGCAGGAGACACATTTCTAAAAAGAATGGTCAAACTTGATGCGGCAGAGGTCGAGATATCATGACTTTCAGATGCTAGTGTGGGTCAAGTTTAAAAAAAAATGCTGGATCCTACATTTCCCATAATGCAACTCATTAGCCAAACCATTTTTCTATTTTAGAAACTGATTATATGTGTTGTATGTAACATCTTGATTTGAAAAGTAACTACAGCT
Source organism: Sebastes fasciatus (assembly GCF_043250625.1). Lineage (NCBI taxonomy): Eukaryota > Metazoa > Chordata > Actinopteri > Perciformes > Sebastidae > Sebastes > Sebastes fasciatus. Next base: position 14,247,717 of record NC_133816.1, on the reverse strand, counting down.
CTTGAAATGTAAGTAAAAGTATAAAGTAGCATAAAATGGAAATACTCAAGTAAAATAGGCTACAAGTACATCAAAATTGTACTTAAATACTTGAGTGAATGTACTTTGTTACTTACCGCTGTCTTTCATTGGACTTCCCCTACCTTGTAAATCTCTGTCTTTCTCTATACGATATTCAGAGCATTAACATAGCAGCTAACAACTATTAGCTAGTGTTACAACCCAGAGCCGGCTGGTGATTGGATAATCAGCGGTGACGTATCAGAGGCAGGACCACAAACGGCGGGAAACCGAGGGCATCCACCTGAGGGCGGTCCGGAGGCGTGGCCCTGAAGGGGATCCCCTAGACATGACGTCATCTCGGAGCGGAGAAAGAGCAAAGGGAGAGCGCAGCACAGCAACATACAACAATATAAACAATAACGAACGGTCATTCTGAGACCGTAACAGCTAGGTAAAGATTTAGAGGTTTATTGTCTACCTGAGCAGAGAATGAAGTCTCTCTCTCCCTTTGTGTGTGTTGTAATCTGAGCTTCTCCGTGCTTTGTTGACATAGCCGGGCCGGCCGTGCTTGCTTTTAGTGCATATTAGTGCATCTTAAACAGCAATAGAAATGCTCCCAATCTCCCATTTAGCACCTTTCACACTCCATACCCCCGTTTGTAACGCTCGCTTTCTGTTAAAAATGTCTCTGAGCCAAAACCGAGATTACCCTGAAGACATCAAGGGCTACTTTCCCAGACTTTAGACAGCTCCCCCAGAGTCACATAAGAAATGAAACCTCCGTTTTTACTTGCTAAGTAGTGCTTGCCATGACAAATAAACTGAACGTCATGTGGAGAGCCTCTTTAAAAGCTATTTTCCAAAAACATGTTAGCCAGGCTTGATGGGTTCGCAGATTTAAGTGTCCTCTCAGGTTAATCCCCAATAGTCTGATTTAAAACAGGATAGACAGTTCATTATTTATGGGATTAACAGTATCTGAGAATACGATTTACATCATGCATCTAATTTGATTCCATGTGAATACTTCAGTAACAAACCCTTACAATGTTATTGGGCCATTTAAACGAATGTAATCACTCACGTAGAGTTGCTATCCACTTTTCCTCAAGCTCAACTTTGCACAACAAAGTTAAGTTATTTTGTCATTACAGGACTTAAAGGTGCAGTGTGTAGGATTCGGCGACATCTAGCGGTGAGGTTGCAGACTGTAATAACTGAAAATTATCCCGTGTGCCAAGCGTGTGGGAGAACTTCGGTGGCCGACACGAAAATGCAAATGGCTCTCTCTAGAGCCAATGTTTGGTTTCTCCATTCTGTGCTACTGTAAAAACATAGCGGCCCGCTCCGTGAAGAGGACCCGCTCCCTATTTAGATATAAACGGCTCATTCTAAGTTACCGGTAACATAATTCTTATTTTCAGGTGATTATATACTAAAGAAAACATACTTATTAATATTATATTTCTGGCAATAGATCCCCCAAAACCCTACACACTGCTCCTTTAAGTCACCTCAGACAGAACATAACATACTGTGTTTAAAATTGACTTGACACTGTTACCTATGTAAGCCGTGGGTTAATGCCACTCAGTAGACCTGCAGTGGAGAAGTGTTTACATCATGGTGATGGAGACTAACTTTTTCCTCATATATATATACACAAAGTCACATTTTAGGCTTAAGTTGCGATTACTCACTATTTCTTGTGTCTTTTATTGCTTTTTTTGCCCTATAATTGTGACACACTGGTTGCACTGCATTGCAAAATTTAACCTCTGTGGTTTGTGTTTGGACTGCTGTAATGAGTGAAGGAATGGAGCCGGTTGTGAACATCCCCAACAATAATTCAACAGCGCCTCCCTGTGGTTATTGTGTGATGTTGCAATAAAGGAAAAGTAGAGGAGAAAAAAGGAGCTTGCTGCAGACTGGTAGCGTTCCAAATCACATACTTTTTCTTTTTACTTTTAATATATAGCCTACTTCAGCTGCCCTTACAAGGTATATACCGTTGCATTCAGTATGCATACAATTTGATCAAGCTACTTCATTATGCTCCTTGAACTTTGACCCTCTTGCTCATATAAAGTGCTACAGGAATGAGTCTTAAAACCCTGAAATGAGGTAGCATTTTGGTTACCTCATCTGGAAGTCAATGCGTTTTTTGAATAGGTTCTTAGTTAGATGCCTGAAATAAGGTCTGTGCATAACACAAGCTGAAGAGATTTGTCAATAAATACCCCTCTCGTTAATTTTGAAGCCATTATGTGTCTTAAAAAAATGCAAACAAGTAGCTAAATGAGACTAGTAAAGGTCATCACGCTGACTTGTCCTCCTTTACAGCCTTGTTGTGTATACTCACGTTCATGTGACCGTGGTGCAGTTTGTTTATAACCTAACTTTAGCTTTTTACTTCTGACGATTGCATTCACATTTCAAAAATCATAAAAGCGGTGTTTATCTGTTAAGCTTATCGTGCTGAACAAAACTTGGAAGTATCATAAACGTTTGTTTGCCACACAATTATTTTTTTGCAATAATCCAAAACCCAATGGAAAAATCACATTGGCTTTTAGGGGAAGGAACCCAGGGCGATGCTCACTTCCTGGTTGGCCTACCAAAATATGTCATCCCTGGAGCACTCTATATCTGCTGCACAGATTGTGGGTCAAAATAGCCAGAAAAGCATGCTGGCTTGCGTATTGCAAAATGCGGCGGATGCAGAAGGACATCCTGCTATTTTTGGCATACTGTCGTTGACATACTATGTATTGGGACATACTAAATCTGTTTCTGGCATACTAAGTAGTATGGTAGTATGGGTATTGGAATGCACAGAGAGGTGATCTATCAATATATCTAATAGGGTGACAACATTTCTATATGACATGTTTCTTTGTGGCCTGATTGTTTCTAGTTTAACGGAAACTAGGGCTGTCAATCGATTAAAATAGTTAATCGCGATTAATCGCAAATTAATCACATATTTGTCATCTGTTGACAATGTACCTTGAAGGGAGACTTGTCGAGTATTTAATACTCTTATCAACATGGGAGTGGGCAAAAATACTTGCTTTATGCAAATGTATGTATATATTTATTATTGGAAATGACAAATATTGTCCAGAAACCCTCACAGGTACTGCATTTAGTATAAAAAATATGCTCAAATCATAACATGGCAAACTCAAGCCCAACAGGCAACAACAGCTGTCAGTGTGTCAGTGTGCTGACTTGACTATGATTTGCCCCAAACTGCATGTGATTATCATAAAGTGGGCATGTCTGTAAAGAGGAGACTCGTGGGTACCCATAGAACCCATTTTCATTCACATATCTTGAGGTCAGAGGTCAAGGGATCCCTTTGAAAATGGCCATGCCAGTTTATGTTCGCCAAAATTTAGCATATGTGTGGAGCGTTATTTAACCTCCTTTGCAACAAGCTAGTATGACATGGTTGGTACCAATAGATTCCTTAGCTTTTCTAGTTTCATCTGATCTCATATCTCATTTCATATATCTTTAAAATTGAGCCCGACCTGAAAAATCGGAAGTTGCATTAATGTCCTAAAGAAATTAGCGACAGCACTTGTTTCTAGTTTTTCAGAAACATAACGATGGACGATAAAAAAAAATGACATGTTGGGTTTAGAAAGCATTCGATCACATTTGACTCTCACTGAATGTTGCATCATTTTGTTGAGGTTTCAGTGCTGAGTAAAATTAATTACACCTAGCACGAAGGACAAGAAGAACCAGGTAGTTTCCCTCTGGGTGTGTTCATCCATCTTGTGACACTCCTTAATGTTGTTGTAACCAAAACTAATTACTCAAACTCCCATTAAACCCACAGGATTGCTCCACACCCTAATGCAAGGCACTATGATTTAGAGGCGTGTGTCCTGGTAATTGTACCTTTCATGTTTTTGGTAAAAACTGGGAGGGTTAAACCGTACACTGGTAAGAGGTGGTGCCAGTTATGCAACCTGAACAGGTAGATCATAAACCTTCACTGTCCTGATGCCATAACTGGTTGACAAATGTTCATTAGCATCTTCTTTTTTTCGGTTTGACTATTCAAAATTAACTTTACTCTAATCAAAAATTTAATCAATCAGCTTTATTTATACAGCCTACAAATAGACTACCTGCATATTTAATGATTTAATTCCTTTCTACCTCAAGGCCAATCACACAATTACAGAATAAATATGCAGCAGTATCACATTTTCTGTTGTTTTAATGCAAATCCAACTACTTTTGATGTGGTGAAAGTTGCTATTGATAGTTCAGTTCTGCATTTCTCATCTCCAGGGTCTTTCACACATTATAAAAACCAGCAGAAGTGATAGGATAATGAAATTTAACCTAAGGAACTACGTGTACTGTACATCTTACTGATAGATAAAACATGTAAAACATATATAGGGATATATTATGTAGGAATGCAATTTCACACTATAGTATAGTCACTACTGCAGGGGTCTCCACCTCTCAGATGCTAATTTGACAAAATGAAAGTGTCCGAGAGCTACTCATAGCACTAACTCGCCTAATGTTATTGCGTCACTGATGGAACCAAACTTGAAAGCAGCGTTACTCGTTTAATTGATTGGAAAATAATCATTTTGTGCCAGAAGGGGGCGGGATGTCTGTGAATTTGAATGAATAGAAATTCTATTTTTTTTTTTATTTTGGAAAGAAATTTACACAGTTTTACAAAGTGACTTTGTGTTAACAAATGTATTCTTTGAACCTTTAGCGAGCCACTAAGAAACGGGGTAACAAGCTACTGGTATACTTGTTGGAGACCCCTGCGCTACTGTATTGATATTGTAATGAGTATGAATTATTAGGCTTAAATCAGTGTGATATCAACTCAGTACATCCAATACGAGTACTGTTAACAGAGACCACACAAGCTACACCACAGCAGGAATGCAATAATATGAAATAACAGTAAACCACATATGAAGAGCATGAAATGGAGTGCATCCAGGTGGTTGGGACTGATCTATGTTTTGTGCAGAAAAACAAAATCTCAAAGTGCCATTCAAACACTAGTTGATATCACACATGGAGTGCAGTAGCAATAGCTATTTCTAGCTTAAAAATACAGATTCCCATAAACTAAGGAGTTACGGGTTTGCTGGTGCTGTCGAAATACACTCTTCCTGCTCCCTGCTCAGCACCTAAAGGACAGAAAGAACGGGTGAATGTATTGTAATGAAGTAAAATACGTGCAGGATGTGACCGTGAGGTGTAACCCCACCTACCTGACTGACAGATGAAGTTTAGGGACTCCTCACAAGGCTGGTCCTCCCACAGGGAGAGCCCTCCTTTGGCCATGCCGCCACAGGGGTTGGAGTAATGGTGGGGGGCGAAGTCTCGTGGCCATTTGGTGAATTCCATGGAATCGCCGGACATCCAGAACCAACTTTCGCCCATTAAGGATCTGCCAAATAGAGTTATTATCTGTAATCCTCCCTACAGTAGCACAGCAGAAATATATATTTAAAACATTTAATTATACAGTTATATCTTCATGATGTTATGTAGGGCTACAATTATTCAAATTATTATTAGCCGTGACAGCTGGTATTGTTCATCATGACGAAATTTCCTGGTTTTGAATACTTTGCCAGGTGTTTCTATTTCTGTCTGTGGACATATTTTATCACTGCGATAGCGTGACAACTGCACCAGACGCAGTCACGAAACTTTACAGGTAGTTGAGATCAGAATGAAGGCAGAGTTTGAAAATAGTCGTGGTCCGAGCAAGGGTGGCAGAAGTAGGGCCCGTTGGTGTCTCCGCTGATGTGATCCCATCCCAAGATGGTCTCTAGTTCAGAATTCTTTTGATTAATCGTTTTGTCAATGCAACGTACAGTGATGAAAGCCCTTCACAAGTTCCTGAAAGCTCAAGGTGACAGCTCCAAATGCTTTGTTTTGTCCGACCAACTGTCTAAAACCCTAAGATATTCAATTGATTGCTGCACAGTGGAGCAGTGGTTAGCAGCTAGAGGGTCGCAGGTTCAAATCTGGCTTGGGGCCCTTCTGTGTGGAGTTTGCAAGTTCTCCTTGTGTTAGCATGGGTTTTCCCTCCACAGTCCAAAGCAAAGGTTAATTGATGACTCTAAATTGCCCGTAGGTGTGAATGTGAGTGTGAATGGTTGTCTGTCTCTATGTGTCAGTCCTGTGATAGTCTGGCAACCTGTCCAGCTAATGGATGGATAAGCAGCAAATCCTCACACTTGAGAGGACAGAACCAGAAAATGCTTTCACTCGATTGCACAACTGAAACAATTAATCATGCAATTAAGTTCCTGTCAATCAACAAATAGATTAATTGACTGCCTCTTTCAGCTCTAATGTTGCGGTACGTTTGTCACAGGGTGCGGCTGCAGTGAAAGCTGTTAGCAAAACATTGTCTGCTTCGGAATGGCTGCAATTCAAATGAGCAGAAGGACACACCATATTTGACTAAAAGATGTGTCTTTTGAGTATGTATACATTTGCAATAATCAAATCCTTAAGAATTTGGAATGCATGGAAAGAGAACAGGGCAGGGCACCTGCTTGGACCTTCATCACAAGGCCAACTTGTCACCTTCTTGGAACATTATAATCTTTTAAAGGGACTGTATGTAACTTTTTACTCATAGGCAGCTCCTCCCGGCAGCTGAGTGAAGTGACAGGGGTTAACTCAGGAGCCAGTAACGTTATCGACTCCGACCAAAACTACGGTTTCTCCCCTGTGCCCTCTGACCACGGTCGGAAGGCTGAAGCAGGAAAAGTTAACACTAGGATCAAAATCGGACTACGATTCATGGAGACACCTTTGTTTTGTTTACTTACTGCCAAGCATGCGAAATATACAGTATAGTGATATTGTGGTTTTAGCTGTCAATCACGTTCAGTCTCGTGTGTGTCGCCTCATTGTGTGACCGATGCTCTCTCGCGTCTTCGTAGTGCGAGCACAAGCGCGAGCAACAGGACGCTGACTGTAGTTGACTTAATGGCCACAGGTGTCGCTGTTAACAAGCCATTTCTAATTCTTCCATAGAGTCCCTTTTTAAATTTTGAGCTTTAGAACTTTTAAGGTGATTATCAGAGAGGTCATAATGTAAATAAAAAATCACACCAGCTAATTTATAATGTCATGTTGAGTTGTGCTTGAGTGGGACACTGAACATACTGTATACCCGTCCATGCATACAGCTTGCCCTGAATCAGAGCATTAACTAAATCTCTAAAGCGTCAGTGTCATGGTGGAGTACCTGCGTAACCCCAGCCAGACGTAGTCTGTGAGGGGGAAAGGACTGCCGCTCAGCAGCTGCTCCACCTCGCTCTGCTCTTCCTGGCTGCGGAGGCTGAGCAGGTCCCAGTAGTGACGTCTACAGAAGAACAAAGCGTCGGACCAGCAAAGCCTCTCTCCCACCACCGTCATATTCCTGCCACCCAGCAGCACGCTCACGGCGGGAGGAAGAGGAGCAGAAGGAGGAGGAGCGGTAGGTGGAGAAAAAGGAGTGAGAGCTTCTGGGTCTGGAGAAAAAGAATGTCGTTAGCTTTCAGTTGGCCCAATTCATGTTGGATACGGGAGCGATCCAGATGTTTTGGCTTCACTTTTGGGGAGCTGCCATGTCATCCATCTTTGTAGAGTGCTCCAGGGATGACGTATTTTTGTAGGCCAACCAGGAAGTTAGCATCATCCTGGTTTCCTCAACAAAAAGCCAATGGGATTTTTCCATCGGGTTTTGGATTATTGCAGACAATAAGCTCTGTGGCAAAGAAATGTGTATGACACGTTTTGTTCTGCAAGATAATCTTCACAACTGAACACCACTTTTTGATTTTTGAAGTACGAATGCAGTCGCCAGCAGTAAAAAGCTAACATTAGGCTCTAAACGAACTACACCACGGTATTAACGCGAGTATACACAACGAGGCTGTAAAGTGGGACGAGTCGGCGTGATTACGTTTTGTAGTCTCATTGAGCCACTTGTTAGCAACCACCTTTTTTAAGGCACATAAAGGCTTCAAAATTCACTAGTGGGATATTTACTGGCGTATTTTATAGCGTAGAACAAAACGTTAAAATCTTTTAAGCTTGCGTTAACCACAGACCTTATTTCAGGCATTTCAATAAAAACCCAGTCAAAAACCCATTGACTTCCAGGCGAGGGAACCGGCTAACTCATTTTCGGGTTTTAGGACTCATTCCTGTAGTACTCTATACACAGCCTATGGTCTAATGGAAAAAAGTTGAAGTGAAAGAAAAAAATATAAATAAGTTGCTCATCAGCTGAACAATAACGTGCATATACTGTATAACACTTAGCTTCAGAAACGTAAAACAGTATTTCTCTGTTTTTTGTTTGATTTCCATTTACTGCTCAAGGACCATACTGTACCTGCCAGAGAAGCAAACACTTCCACCCCACACAGAACCACATTCGAATATCTTGGAATGATCACTTTGACGTAGCGACCTTCCATGCCTGCACAGTCGAAGGTGTGCGCTGATGGACCCACTGGTGGTGAGATCACACCACATCTGATGGAGAGAGAGAAACATAATGGATGGCCAGTGGTGGCAATTTCTCCAAAATGTAAATGGCTTAATTTTGTTGTGCAGCTAAATCAAAAGATATTTTGTAATTATTTACTGACACATATTCTAAGTGTAGATACTGTAGTATGCCTCACTTAGGGTTTTTGAAGTCATATTCCGTTCGTAAGTTCCCAATCCGGATCTGTGCGTCCGTAAGCATTGTAGCACAACAGTCTCGTCTGCCCGTGATGGAGATAGCACTAACCTTGTACACAGCTAACAAGTCTACTCTCCACCAGGGATTGTACCATAGGTCAGTTTGGCTACAGCATCCTTCAAGAAAGTCTCCACTTTTACACCCACTGACAGCATTAGAGGCCACCCCATTGGAATAAAATGAAAATGACTGTTGTGCTGGTTTCTTAAAGGCCACGTCTACTAGAGGTTCCACTAAAGTGAAAGAAAAAAGAAATGAATCAATATCAGAGTGCTGTGTTTCAACAAATCAAAGCCAGTCAGTCACAGTTGTACCTGCATACACCTCCACTTCGCACAGGGTGAGAATCTTGTCCTTTCCAGGGATAATCACGTTCACAAAGCGACCCTCCATGCTGCCTCCATCACAGTGGTATGTGTTAGTTTTACCTGCTCTGATGTTGGAGATGGTAGCACACCTAATAGTGGAGGCAGTGGGGGGAATAGTTATCTTGGTTATATTGTGGGCTTCTTGTTAAAAGAGAACAACAGAAAGTCTTGAATTCTGGAAATGAGTCCACTTTTTTAAGCCTTCTCTCATTAGATTCAAAATGCTTTTTTTATAAAGAGCTTGGCAGCATCTAGTGGTGTGGTTGCAGATTGCAACCAACTGAGTTACCCTCCGCTCACTCCTCCCTTTCCAAGGCTGTGGTAACGTGAGCCACCAAGTGCAAAACCGTGGTAATGCCGTTCGCCTCGCTCAGAGGCCATGCTTACCATAATAACACTACTTTAGGAGCAATGGAGGTCAGACGGCTGGCTGTATCATGGTTTTGCGCTCACGTTACTGCAGTTTCAGAAGCGTCTCTACGGTGGCCTTCGGGTAACATAAAAACGCAAAAGGTCCTCTGGAGCCAGTGTATGGTTTGTTGGTTCTGGGCAAGCTCCCTGGAAGAGTGCCGAGCTTTGAAGCAAATTTTTGTCGTGGCCAAACAGAGGTAATGTAACTTCCGTGTTGTTCACCTGATGCCATTGGGGCCAAAAATACTTTTCCCCATAGTCTTACATTGGGAATTGGGATCATTTTTTTTTTTTAGATAGATCAAGTTCACAGTACGAACAATAACCCTTATTTAAATCATTAGGTCCTAAAAGTTGTAAAATGCACTAATAGCCGAATACAGAGTTGTTTCCCTTCCTCCAATCATGTGAATGAGACCCAGACCGAGGACTGGGAGGCGGAGTTAAAGGAAACGGTACTGCAACTGCTCAATGGGCCCAATGGAAGTTTGCCGGATGATCCAGCTATTTTATCAATCTACAGTCGAGCCATTTTGGCTTCATGTGCCACTGAGCAACTCTCATAGTAATGAACCGGCGCTCGCCTACAACGCTGTATCCAGTTCTCTTTATGCATCCATGGTTCTGAGCTACTGTAGAAACATGGCGGACTCCATGAAGAGGACTCGCTCCCTATGTCGATATGAAGGACTCATTAAGCTAAGCTAAAAACAAAACAATTCTTAGTTTCAGGTAATTATACACTATTGAAAACAGAATATTATATTCCATTTCAGCTAATACAGTAGATCCCCCGAAATGTTACACACTGGTCCTTTAACAGAAGTCAGCAAGAAGAGTGTTTCACTTTTTTTTGCTGACATTAAGTAAATTGTTAAGAAGTTGCTACAGAAATTAGAATAATTATGCGCCATGCCAGGCTGTTTTGTTGTTTAGCAATATGTGGATTGTCACGTTTTATAATGTCTTTGTATAAAGGGAATATATAACTTTTTTACTTTTAATAAATGCTCGAATGATGCAATTTACTGTCATGCAAAACCCAATAAACACAATTTGAAAAAAATGGAGTAATTGCTAAGTATGGACTTTTTTTGGCCTCTTTATTCAAATGCCAATGCATTTTGCAATTGTCAATTCAATGTGCAATAGTAATGCAATTTGAAAATGGATATTGCAATTGTTAATTCAATATGCAAAGTGGCAATGCAATCCTCAATACAGTTTGAATTATTTTGATGAAAAATTAAAATGAAAGCTCAATCAATTGCATTTCTAATTGCTATGTTTGTTTGTTTTTATTCAAATGGCAATGCATTGGCAATTAAATGTGCCCATGAAACAGCGCCCCCTGTCTATTGCATTTACATTTACATGTCACCATGATCTTTTGGTGTCAAAATTCAAATGGAAATGCAATCTGTCAGTCCTCTCATCAAGGCAGGTCTTCAGTTAGACGTCACTCCTCGCTCATTGACAGCCCAGCCAGAGTACTAGCCAATCAGCGGCTGAAGTAACGGCAGGTGATCATGACCAGTTAGATTAGAAAATATGTTTTTGGGGAACTCATATTTTTATGAAATGGTTTTATTGAATTCTCTAGTGGCAGCTAATAGGCTGGCCGATGTCCCTGTTTATGGGTAGCTATTATGTTGTATCAGGATAAGTTGCATCATGTCAATACTGAAATATTACTGCTCTAATAATTGTAATATAAAATGTATATTGGATGCTGCATGTTCTGAAATTACCTGGAGTTGTCATTTCCGTTGTTCTCCAGAGAGTTCCCGATTCGGATCTCAGCTCCATTCAGCCTCTCGGCACAGCAGTCTCCTCGATTGGTGACTTTGACGGATGAGACTATATGTGTTCGTCGCAGGTCCACCCTCCACCAGGGGTTGGCCTCAGTAGCTGAGTGGGTACAAGACCCATCGTGGTAGAATGAGTTCTGTCTCCCGTCGATGGCTCTGGAGGCAGCAACGAAAGAGTAACGTGTGCTGGACTGGGTGGCAATTCCTTTCAGTGCCACGTTGGGTAAAGGATGTACTTGAAACAAAAATAGACGGATGGTTAGATTTATAGTTCCTTGTGGCTGGACTGTCATGTCATAACAACGATGCATCGCGAGGTACGTAGAAAAACACAATATACTCCTGGGAACACATCCCAAAAGCCTACAAAAGGAGGAATTACATATTTTTTGGATCCTGAGAATTACAGCACTCAAACAAATAAGACATTGGAAAAAATTGGATTTCAACGTAGATGACATACAGTATATAGAATGGAAAAGGAAATTTATAAAATTAATAAGAGTGAAAAGTTGTTGGAAACAAAGATGGGCTAATTGACTAGAAACATATTATATTAAATATTAAATGGATCATGTTTTGTGAAGGTGGTAGGGCTGTCAATCGATTAAAATATTTAATCGTGATTAATCACATGATTGTCCGTAGTTAATCGTGATTAATTGCAAACTAAACAATTTATTATCTGTTCAAATTGTACCTTAAAGGGAGATTTGTCAAGTATTTAATTCTCTTATCAACATGGGAGTGGGCAAATATGCTTGTTTTGTGCAAATGTATGTATATATTTATTATTGGAAATCAATTAACTAAACAATGACAAAGCATACAAAATATGCTCAAATCATAACATGGCAAACTCAAGTCCAACAGGCAACAACAGCTGTCAGTGTGCTGACATGACTATTTCTTGCCCCAAACTGCATGTGATTATCATAAAGTGGGGATGTCTGTAAAGGGGAGACTCGTGGGTACCCATAGAACCCATTTTCATTCACATATCTTGAGGTCAGAGGTCAAGGGACCCCTTTGAAAATGCCCATGCCAGTTTTTCCTCGCCAAAATTTAGCATAAGTTTTGGGCGTTATTTAGCCTATTTCTTGACAAGCTATTATGAAAATGGATTCCTAGTTTTTCTAGTTTCATATGATACCAGTACCTTCACTCTAGCTTTAAAACTGAGCCCGCTACAACCTAAAAATCACAAGTTGCGTTAAGGCATTAGAGAAATAACAATGATGCATCAAGTGCATGGAAATTGATCAGCCGTTTTGTTCCTGGTTGGAGAGACAGTTGACCAATCATTAAAAATTGGGATGTTATGTTCCTGTGCCAGAGCTAGAGACATAACTACATCCATAAAAAATAGCAGCATAAAAATGGGCATAAAAATGTATACTAGACTTATCTACATTACATGTCATGTATCATTACCATGGCTTGTGGGGAACACCTCAACTTCGCAGACACTTAGAATCTTCTTGCTTCCCGGGAGAAGCACAGTGACGTAGCGTCCCTCTGCACCGCTGCATGGGAAGTAGAATGTGCGTCCAGCCGGGATGTGAGAGATGACTGCACACCTGTGTATGGAGAAGAAAAGTGAGAAAAGTGAGAAGAGCATTTCATATCCAAATGGGAGATGTATTATACGGGTCTGTACAGTATCAAGTTGGTTCACCTGATGTTTTTGGTGTCATTGGTCTTTACTGAGTTTCCAATCCAGATTTCGGCACCATTCAGCCTGTTTTCCTGGATATTTGTGTTGGTTATCGTCACAGCATTGATGTTGTACACATTTGCCAAGTCGACCCTCCACCAGGGATCGGACTCTTCACTGGTGACGATACAGGATCCCTTTTCAATTCTCAGATCTTTGTTCCCATCAACTGCTACGCCAGCAGCACCCGAGACGGAGCTTTGTGAAGACTGGAACGTTTTTTTATACATTGCCACATTTTGGAGAACAGTACCTTATTGGCAAACAAAATAATTATTAGACAAGAAAACAGCAGAATTTATTGAGGGAAAAAAAAACTGTTTACCTGCCAGCACTCGAAATGTCAGCATGATTGAAATGCCTGTTAAATAATTAGACAACATGGTTAGAGATGTGCTTGATTTTCTGTCAGTTATAAAATGATGTAAACAATAATGATGTGTACATTTTCATATACAGTATATGTTAGTTATATTTTGAACTAATCAGCTTAAACAGAAACAGTCAAATGAAAGAAGGGGCGTCCTGATTTCAGAGGATCAACATCACAGCTGATATGCCAGTGAAATACTGATATTCAAATGTAAGCAAAATATATCAAAAGGAAACATGACACCAAGAACGAGTTGTGTCAACCTGTTTGCTCTAAAAGCTTCTCATATTCGACCATATGTTTGATTAACGCTAATTCAAATTGCTCTATAATGGATGGCAAAAATGAACTCTCTGCAGATCTATGGAGCTTTTTAGCTAATTGTTTTGGTTTTAAGACTCACAAAAGGTGCTGTCTGGTTAGGTCTTATCCACTTACATCATAAAAAGCTCTGATAAACCCATAATATGCATGCTGATATGCGTTTCTCAGGGGTGGAGACGAAAATATAGCTATAAAGAGTGAATATTCAACTTTTTGAGTGGACAGACACAATTCTCAATTTAAATGATAATGTTGCTTTGTCTGTTGGGTGACAAAGTGGGCAATTAAATGCTAACACACAAGCAATTTTAATTTTAAGAGCTGGGGATTTGGGAGTGGCTGTGTATCTGTCACCTTGTTTTTATGTATTTCCACCCCCATTGGCAAAAACATGTACAAATATTGCAGTTTTAAATCATCTGGCATTGGAAACTATCTTTATAAAGTATTTAGGTTAAATTTAAAAAAATTAAATTGCAAATAAAAATAATAAAATATAAAACCAAATTAAATAATACATAATCATACACAAATACATGCATAAATATATAAACATAAATATATAGTTTACAATACTGTGACTTACCATTGAGGATCCAGATGTACTGACTTCCACTCATGGCTTTGGAGGTAATCCCTTAACGATCTAAATGAAAATACAATTAAGACTGATACACTCCAACCAGTACACAGACTTACAGTACTTAATGTCTTTGTAGTTTTCTTCTGAGCGTTACCAGTCACATACTGCACTGGATCATTTGTTCTGGCACTTGAGAACATGTAAATTTGCATTCAGTGAAGTTTGCATGAAGGACAACACACCCAGATTGACATCTGCTTACTGCAAACAACTCTTGAAAATACTGTTTATTTAGTAACCTCCCATCATTTTGTAATGGCACAAAAATATGCTTTGAAAGTTTAATGATTCCAAGAGTGTATCTAATCTCCCATTATTCCCATGTAAAGTATAGCGTTTATCAGATTAACATTATTAATTTTGGGTATGATGGGAAAGGCTGAAAATGTCAGAAAACTATTATATGTAAGTCTGACTGACAGAAGTTAATACAACACATATCAACTCTCGTACTGATCCGTGTAAAATATTATGATAACATAGCCTCTTTGGCAGCTGTCTCATTTGACACTGGTTTACAGACACTACTCCTGAATTTTTCTTTCTTTTGTAGCGGTGGTTGTAAAAAAAAATCAGCTTTTGCAAATGTTTTTCTGCCCTAAAAGCACTTACTGCTCACCAGGTCTGTAAAGCCACTATTTGTTTTAGCAAGGTCAGTGGTGCATATGATGACGTTAAGGAACCAAGAACTGGTATGACTGCCGGTTTGAAGGGTTTTACTTTGTTTACCCTCATGAACCATCAAAACTTGCTAGGAAATCCATTTTGAACTCCGAATCTAACAAGCAGTCTTATTAAAATAGGTATATGGGTTTGATTTATGCTACTGTAAGTTCACAGTATGTTTTTGTCCAAGAGTAATTTGAAAGACACAATATATTTTTGACAATTAGTATCCAAAATCCACAACAAAATAATTGCCACCTTTTGAAAGGAATCATCCAAAAATAACTAATAAAAATGAAAATAGATGAGTTGCTAACCTACACACTTTTTCCCTAGTACTGCCTTTTGCTGTACAGTATGAAGATACCCTAATATAAATGCCTCTACATTGTATGTAAAGAACATTTTCTAAATGAAAAATATATGTGAAAATGTGAAATTTATATAAAAAGGATTGATCTAAAGATGAACCTGAAAACTAAAACTTAGCAAGATGATATCATATTATAAATATCATATTTGTAAGTGCAGTAGCCTATTCTCTCTTTCACTATGTTCATGTATGATTTTGCCAACTAATTTAAGTCGCTCAAATTGATGTAAAAAATTATCAGAAAGGCTAAAAAGACTATACATCTTTATTTCAATCCTTGCTTTTTTCATGTCTCTTACCTTGCTCTTTTGTGCTTCTTTTCTGTTGACCGGAGAACGTTTCTCTCTTTTTTGTGGCTTAATTTTTTTTTTTTTTACTATCTTGATTTTCAGTATAATGGTACTTCTATTATTTGCATCTGATTATGTTGCATATCATCTTTGTAAACTAATTTCCTTTCTTGTTTTGTATATTTTTACTTTTGCTAATAAAAAAAAAAAAAGGAAGAAGAAAAAAAAAAGATACCGGTATGTCACTTCCGGCGTCCATCTTTGTTTGGCTGTAATAGTAGCAGCTTCGGAAACGGTCTGAAAACGTGTGCAGCAAAAAAAATACGTTTTCTTCCAGTTGCATAGTCTTTGGGGTATCCCGAAAATACTTTTAAAACGGCGGTAAGTGTTGTCAGATGTTTGGTTTGTTAGAAAAATAGCTGTTTAACACGTTTTAAAAACGATGAAAGGCACGCACATGTGCTAACGTTCGTAACTTCCGTTCACGTTACTATGGTTACCTAGCTGGAAAGTATAGCCTTGACTTGTAAACACTTTTATTTTTAAACCAAACTCAGCCCAGTTTTACACGAGAAGTCTTTGAGACACCTGCAAATGACCAAATGTGATTACCTGGTTTTGTTTACTTGCCTGCCCTGTAGCTGCTTGAGCAACTGAGTTAGCTAAAGTAGCTTTTATACATGTACAACATGTAATCTCTTAATTAATGTATCTCTGTAAGATATTTGTGTTACTAAGATAAGATAAGAGAAGATAAGATAAGATGAACCTTTATTAATCCCCGGAGGGAAATTCAGGTGTCAAATCAGCAAACAGAGTGAAACACAGGAGAGGTAAAGGTATACAAAAATTATAAAAACAATAATAGAGATATAAAAGATACAGAGTGAATGGGTGAACATAGTGTGTGCAGTCCGTCAATAAATAAATGTAGTATGTGCAATAAATAAATGTAATATGTGCAGTCTATAAAGTTGTATATAGGATGTATAGTGTAAGTAAGTGTAAAGTGCGTCAGTGGTTAGAGTCCAAGGTGGTTGCAGATAGTGCATGTTTAAAGGTAGATAGTGCATGTTTAAAGGTACTGTAGATAGTGCATGTTTAAACTTCTTAAAGTCCTAATACTACCATCACTAATGCTTTCATTACACTATTGCATCTCTTGTATGATTAAAGGGACTATTTGTAACTTTCAGAAATGCTTGTTAACAGCGACACCCTTGGCCGTTAAGTCAACAAAAGTCAGCGTCCTGTTGCTCGCGCTTGTGCTCGCTCTACAAAGACATGAACGATCATCGCTCAAAACAGTGAGGCGACACACGTCAGCTAAAACAACAATATCACTCTATATTTCACCTGCTTGGCAGTAATGTTAGCTGACCAGACGGAGGTCTTTTCTCAAAAAACTATTGGTCCAAAAGACATCAATCGAAATGTAGACTGTCTAATGGGTATTGCCCCAGATAATGAGAACACAAACATGCTTGTCAGGCTCTTAACAACAGAAAAATGCTCCCTGGCGTGGCGCTGAAGGGCGAAAGGTGTACAGAACACCGTTATGTACCGTTACAGTCTACGTTATTACTATTTGCATCTCCTCATTGCACTTCTGTATTAATGTCACTAGATTTTATATACAATATGTAATCTCTTAATTAATGTATCTCTGCAAGATATTTGTGTTATTACCACCATTAATGCTTTCATTACACTATTGCATCTCTTGTATGATACTTGTATCTCTGCCTGTTAATAGTCTAAATTCTCCCTGATTATTGATCATACAGTACGTTGGCATCTTGTTGGTATATTACAATGAATGAACTGTGCTGATGCTGAAAACTAATTTCAGGGGGATGCCTTCAAATGGGGTCGTGTTTACCGTGTTCACGAGAAGAGTCTATATCAACGCTCCCCTCTTGTGGTATTCATGACCTCGTAAGTGGAACGTTTCTGAAAGCTCAGAGTTCACGAGTTGTGACATGTTTGTTGACGTCAGAAATGGCAGAGGCCATGGAAACATAGGGCATAATAAGTGAATATATATTGTAATTTTAGTTGTATTTTGTTTTCTTCGTAATTTTATAAAAGGTCTAAGGAAAATGTTGATATTCCCAACGACCTTATCTTTTTCCTCTGTCATTATGCCTTTGAATTTACTGCACTATGTTACCCACTTGCTAGCTTGCTAAATTGTTAGTCTCTGTGGCTTTTAGATGCAAACAGTAATGTTGATATTGTCGTTGCTTAGCAGCGGTGTTCTCACGACTTAACCACTTTAACGACAAGCATATTGTGTACACGACTTCCCGTGTTGTTAATAAGAGCTCACGAGATTAATTTAAAGGCACTATAATCCACAAAGTTGCACAACACAAAACATTTTGATAATGCTAAAGGTTCAGATTTAGATCTTCGGATCTGCTTGTTGGTGATACAGTCTAGGTTTTTGTCAACAATACCTGACAGTGTATTAATGCCACCAAGATAATCAGTTTTCATAAAATATTTATTTCAAAAATATATAATAGTCACTCAAGTTACATAATGCAATGTGCAAAATCTGTTTCACCAATATTTGGTATCATATATAGCATTCTGAGCCAATGCTTGTTTGCATGTGTACTTGCACATACACTCTAACACACACACACACACACACACACACACACACACACACAC
The DNA here is from genome assembly GCF_043250625.1 of Sebastes fasciatus. Classification (NCBI taxonomy): domain Eukaryota; kingdom Metazoa; phylum Chordata; class Actinopteri; order Perciformes; family Sebastidae; genus Sebastes; species Sebastes fasciatus. The sequence goes on along the minus strand of NC_133816.1, from coordinate 14,229,286 downwards.
ACACACACACACACACACACACACACACACACACACACACACACATATCAGCCAATGAAGGCTTCATTTTAAAATTGTTGTTGAATCAACAACAATATGTACATTCACGCAAAAGAGAGTAGCATTATAATAATAATAATAATGATAATGATAATAATAACAGTGCAAACACACATTTCTGCATTTTGCTGAAAAGAAAAAAACACAAAGCAAAAATAATTATGGTTCTTCATAAGCGCACATCTGCCTATTCTGAGGGTAAACAAAATAATATCATGGTTAACAAACAGTTTGTCATTAGCTTTTTGACAACGTTTTGACACTTATGCACTGTTGAAATTTACCAACAGATGTTTTCCTGGCATCACAGTTTCATAATTTAATGGCTCTAGACGTTGCTGTGTCACCAAGTCATGAGCTTTTTGCCACACTGTAGCAATGTAGGCTTAAAAGGTAACCAGACCGCAAACCCCAAATTTGTGTAAAGCATGCCATCTACTGGTGAAAGCCAGGTAGTGGTTCAATTGATTATAATTTGATGTTTGATTAATTGTAATAGTGCTTCTCATTTTTACCCCATTCTAACCATTTAAAGATTGATTTTCACCTGGGGAAGAGAGTGTTTGCCTGCAATTAAGTAACTTGCAGGACAGAAATCCAGCAGTCCTGTGGTTACAAAACTAAACAAAAATGGACTCTTAAAATTAATTCACTTCTTTGTTTCAGAGCCTTCGCAGATGTGAAAGCAGTCAGAAGGCTGCAGAAGAGTGACCACCCTCCACCACTCCTACTTTCACCTGATGTAAATTGATTTAATAATGATCTTAATAATCTGAGATGCACTGTGGATAGTAAACCTCCTGCGAGATGTTTATATTCAGTAGCACACTAGGGAAGTTTTTTTTTTTGTCTTGACTCATGGGGGTTTCCTCATAGCCTGGTCAGACTTAGCACACCCACAGCGATCAGCAGAGCTATAAGGGAAAAAAAACATTTATTAGGCATTGTTCAAACACACATTTTGGACAACTTTGCTCCCTTAATGAAAACAACCCTGTCTCTTATGCTTACCTTGCGTCAGAGATTGCTGGAGTGTAATACCGTGGCTAGGGGTCACCAGGTTCGTGAAGTTGCTGCTAGGATTCGCCAGGTCTATAACGCCGGTCTGTATTTGGGACACGGCTCGTCCGAAAGCAACTGTAGCTGAGAGTGCAAACAAAAGACAAAAAGTTCATTGATATTTTTTTTTTAAACACTAGGGAATATATTAATATGTTATCTGTGACAGCCTCTAGAGATGTTTTCCTTAACAATACCGATTTCGATACCTTAACTTGCAGTATTGCCCGATACCAAGAACCGATCTGATACCAGCATGATAAAAAAATATAGTTATTATTATTATTATTATTATTATTATTATTTAACAGTTTGTTGGATCTTCCACTATAAATTATGGTATCGGATTGGTGCATAGACTGGCATAATCACCGATACCCCGAATTTTGGGCAGTATCGGACGCATTTCCTTTACTGGTATCGGTATCATCAAAACTCGAATTGTCTCTATGTTCTTAGTTGACTGTTGAAAGTGCATATGATGTAAATGTGCATATATATATAGAAATATGTTGGCTTACCGTTGTTGAAAGTTCCGTTGACGACTGCCGCAGAGAGACTTGCTGCTCTATTACTGCTGTTTGGTAGAGTGACGGCAAATATGCACTGGATATTTCTTCCATTGACTCTGCCCCTCACAGAGTTCACGTTCAGCTGCAGAGCAAAGACAATTAGTTTTCAGTGGTGTATTAATATAAAACAATATTTTTATACCATGCAGATGGTGATGTTTCAATTAACGTTTGCCTTGAAATTGCTTAAGCTGCAGGTTAAATTGTAAGTATCTGTTCAGTATTTGACACGTAGAACAAAAAGAAATTAAATGGAGGTATAGACATACAAATTAGGAGTGCTGGGACGATACACCTATGTCCCGATTCGATACTATCACGATACTTAGGTGCATATTCGATATGTATTGCGATTTTTTAGTAATGTATTGCGATTCGATATTATGATTTATTGCGATTTTTGTTAACTTTTTTAACACTAGACCGTGGAAAAGGATAATCCTACACTTTTAGGGACTTTTACTTTGGAAAATATTAAAATTAATACAGTAAAAATGTTTGATTTTCAGCGTGTATGTAGTGAGAGATGTCCTGAAGACAAATATATTAGTCATTGTCAGGCATTATTTATTAAATTTTTTCCAGCAACCCAAAAATCAAAGAATAAAAAAATTTCCCAATTCATATCAATTATTTACACAGATTTGTGTATTGTAGTACATTGTTAGATGGCCGGCCGTTCATGAGTGTCATGCAGCTGCTATGAAGTCTAATTCATACTCATTGAGTTTAATCAAACAAAAGAATCAAACATGGGCTCCAACAGACTAATAACCATATCCTCACCCAGCTCTTTTCCCACCACTACTCACCTCTGTCACACTCAGCACGCCGTTGTTGAGGAAAGTGCTAAAGAATCTAACAACACCGTTGGCGTTTGCGCAGACGTAGGTTTGGGCATTTACTCCCTGTGGTGCAAAACAAAAAACGTTAAATAACCTGTTTACACAGATGACTTCAAACTAACTATATGATTGGCTGTGCGTTAGACTTCATGGTACTTTCATCTGTGATTGAGTGACAGATCTTGACATACCTGTGTGGCGCCGAATGACACGGAGAGAGCAATGTAGCCGTCTGACTCTCCTGAGAGCTCAACTACAAAGTTTTGACCGCTCGTCTGACTTAGAGAACAAAAGCTACATCCTGCTGCTGCGCCGGGTGTGCACCCCGAGGGCTGATCCAAACATAACTTGGTGTTCCCACACCCTGCCCTACTAATTAATACCTGCAAGGGAAATGAGAAACTTTTAAGTTAATAGGAAATGTGCATTTTGATGTTTTTCAACACCATCAATAAATGTGGATTCTGTTCTATTCTATTCCACTATGCTGTAGTTTTTTGGCATCACTCACCACAAGATTGTCCACTGTGGTGTTAGATATCAGTGGAGGAGCCAGTGTGGTTGTTGTTGCTGTTGTGGCCGGTGTAGTTGTTGCTAGTGTTGGTACTGTTGTGGCTGTTGTCATGTTTGGTGCTGCTGTTGTCATGTTTGGTGCTGCTGTTGTCATGTTTGGTGCTGCTGTTGTCATGTTTGGTGCTGCTGTTGTCATGTTTCCTGCTGCTGTTGTCATGTTTGGTGCTGCTGTTGTCATGTTTGGTGCTGCTGTTGTCATGTTTCCTGCTGCTGTTGTCATGTTTGGTGCTGCTGTTGTCATGTTTGGTGCTGCTGTTGTCATGTTTCCTGCTGCTGTTGTCATGTTTCCTGCTGCTGTTGTCATGTTTGGTGCTGCTGTTGTCATGTTTGGTGCTGCTGTTGTCATGTTTCCTGCTGCTGTTGTCATGTTTGGTGCTGCTGTTGTCATGTTTGGTGCTGCTGTTGTCATGTTTGGTGCTGCTGTTGTCATGTTTGGTGCTGCTGATGTCATGTTTGGTGCTGCTGTTGTCATGTTTGGTGCTGCTGTTGTCATGTTTGGTGCTGCTGTTGTCATGTTTGGTGCTGCTGTTGTCATGTTTGGTGCTGCTGTTGTCATGTTTGGTGCTGCTGTTGTCATGTTTGGTGCTGCTGTTGTCATGTTTCCTGCTGCTGTTGTCATGTTTCCTGCTGCTGTTGTCATGTTTCCTGCTGCTGTTGTCACGTTTCCTGCTGCTGTTGTCATGTTTGGTGCTGCTGTTGTCATGTTTCCTGCTGCTGTTGTCATGTTTCCTGCTGCTGTTGTCATGTTTGGTGCTGCTGTTGTCATGTTTGGTGCTGCTGTTGTCATGTTGTTTCCTGCTGCTGTTGTCATGTTGTTTCCTGCTGCTGTTGTCATGTTGTTTCCTGCTGCTGTTGTCATGTTGTTTCCTGCTGCTGTTGTCATGTTTCCTGCTGCTGTTGTCATGTTTCCTGCTACTGTAGTGCTTTGGGCGTAGGTGCCCACAGAAATCCAAGACAGCATCACAAAGAGGACAGTGAGGACCAGTCTGTTGTCCATGCCTAGAGTAGGTGGGATAAGATTATTCAGTTAATGATATGATGAAACACTTTATATACAGTTAGTTATGTCGTTACAGAGATTGTATCAGGTGAGCTCAGAGAAAATAATTAAAGGCGAAATGTTTTATTAAACATAAGACTAGGGCTGCAGCTATCGATTATTTTAGTAGTATTCAAGTATTCTACCAAGTAGTCCATTGATTAATCAAGTAATCAGATTAAAAATACTTTTGCATTATTAAGAAGCAATAGTAAATATACATCAGAGAAAATAAGACAGGTCTCTTAAATGAACAACTAATTGGTTTCCTTTTTAGAAACAATATTATCTTTCAAAAACTAAACCCATTTAGTGCATTTAAGTGCCATGTTACATTCTGCGTGCTGTCCAGTGAAAATACGCAATTACAACTAGGCAAACCAATAATAATTTTGTGATTGCTTGTGACAGCCCTAGTGTCCACCTTCAGTTGCACTCGCAAAATCAATCTGCGCACTGTTGATAGCGCCACTGCAAACCTGCTCCCCCGTGTGTTTGTGGATGGGGACGGAAAGGGGGAGGGCGGATTAAACAAAGCTTCAATGCAAAGAATTTGCAGTGATGATTTTTAGTAATCAAATTACTTAAGGAATCATTTCAGCCCTACATAAAACCCAATAGACATAATCTATAAGTGACGGTCTGTCACAGCACTGCATTCACAAACATTTTCCAAACATACAGTGGTAAGCTACGCTCTTTTGGGTTTGTGGAGGAGAACATATAGTAGATGATATACTAAAGAAGAACCATATTTAATGATAACACCCTTAAAAACAAAATCCAGGTTTATAAAATTAGGAACTAAAAATATTAGGTATGCATCGATCCAGCTTTTTCAGTCTTGATACCGATAGCGATACCTGGGCTTTGGATATCAGTATAATTAATAAGCTGTATGCCTCATTGTATGGAAGTGACAGGGACCATTCTTTTATGTGTAAGGCAACATCAGGCTTGACTTAAACATTGCTTTCTCAACTTTGTAAAACAAAATGCAACAAATAAATACATTGATAACGTAACATAAATGTAGTGAATTGTTATTATTAAAATAATAAATCGTACACCAACAACTTGGCAAAAAAATCTTCAAAATTAACAGGAATTACAATTCAGGTGTAAACTGTTTTAATGCAGCAACAAATTGGTCAAAACTTAAACAGGGATTGAGATTTCAGTATATAATGAATATAGTATATAAACATAGAATTGAATTGAATAGATCGGCCCCATTTCCGCCGATATCCTATCCAGCTATTTGAGTCAATATTGGCCCGACAGCCGATCTGGTATCGGTATCGGTGCATCCCTAATGACTGTATCATTACGGTGAAGATTTACTGGAATAGAAATGTCAATAAATATGTTAACCAATGATTTAACGATATTTAATGTGAATGTATTTCCAATAACACAGGAAAGAACACCTTGAACCTGTCATTTAGCTTACTTGTGAATTATTTTAACTGAAATCAATTCAAATTATAATTTAGGATATAAAATATAAATGTAACATTAGATTTATAATACATTTCACTTGATATTACTAAAATGCTCATAAGAATTAGCAATTACGTATAATATTCTAGGTATTGATTGCTCTTAATCACTTAATTGCTCATAATTTCTCTTGATAATTCAAAAAACGGAAACTGTCATCAACATTTTATATATATTTTTGATTATTGACTTTGCAAAAGAAACCTCCAGAAGTAATACATATCAATGTGTTGCATCGTTTGAACCTACCTGTAGCTCTTGTCTCCAGTTCCAGTGATGGGTGAAATTGGGATAAGAAGCAAAAAGATGCGCAGTTCCTTGAAATGAAGATCTTGTGTAAATTTAGTTTCAGGTGTGGCTGACAGATAGACTGCTTGCACCTCCTATGTTCTTAGCAGGATGCCAGGTAAAGATGTGACACCTGTGCTCACTGTGTCACTATTTAAACTAAGGGGGTTGGGAAGAGTTTAGAGATCAGAGCCCAAAAAAAATAAACCTTCTCTGACATCATGGATTTCTAGAGGGTGGGGCTGGGATAAGGGCTTATGGGCGTGCGTGATGGAAGCCACACATGAATGCACTTTGCCATGTCATTGCACCTTTAACGCTCTTTGTCTTTGTCTTTGTTAGAGTTTAGTTTGGCAATGAATTACTTCCTTGACTCACAATGCTTGTAAACTACATGATTGACATGATGAAGACAAGGAAACAAACACTATTGTTAAGGTATACTGTGTCTTCCTGGATGGTTCTTTTATCAAGCTGTAACACTAGTGTCATGTTAAACAACATTTAATTTTTTATAATGAAATTTAAAATATTACACATAATACTGAGGCAGGGCTCTAGACTAACTTTATATCTCAGCATTTCATTCATTGCTGTGACGAAAACTAAAAGAAATTATTTTTAAATTTGGAATTATTATTTAAAATATGAATTTAAAAATTAGAAAAGTACGCAGTTAAAACAACCGAAGAGCTAGAACACTGGCCAAGCGTCGGGGAGAAGAAAACAGAATTTTTCAAAAAAGAAGCCTATTAAGTATTTATGATTGTTTACAATTAAAAAAATATATAATACAGACAAAGAATTGTATTAAACGTTACTAAAAATAACAGGAAAACTCATCTCTGATGCAATATTCACAAGAAATAATCTGCTCAAAATTCATCCAAATTGCTCGTTTTGCCCAAACTTCCTGCAGTTATTGCGCTCACTATTTGGGTTAATTGTACAGTTTATCAGTTGTTCTGTACTGTTATTGTCATGCATTGAATATAATGTGAAATATCCATAAAATATGTCACTTATTCAGGGGTCGTCAGTTTACTTAATGATAGAAAAGAAGGGGTCCCTTCAGAAAAAACACTGGAATAGACAGTGGCTGATATCTCCATCTCATGCACTTGCATGAAAGAGAGAACCACCTTTTAGAGATTTGACTGCAAAACACCTGTTATTGTGCCGACCACTACCGCCACTCACATCCCTTTAATGAGCTCTCCACACAAACCTCCAATAGTGTCTTTCAGACAACAAACGATTGTATGTCAGTGGGTGCATGTGTAAAGGGACACGGATTGGTATATGAAACCAGTCATGAGACTGATGACACATTGCCAAGAACTGGTTTGTCAGTGGCAGCGCAACCTCTCGTGTTTGCTTCAATATGGCCATTGTATTCTGTTGTTTCTTATGAACATTCACCCTCCTTATCTATTGAGCAGGCGAGTACCGGCAAGTCTGAACTGTCAGTCTAAAACAATGGGATCACAGGACTAGACTTTTGAAAAGCAAATGGGCATGATAAGAATGTGACAAAGGATTACCGTGAAAGTGGGATGTAATAGGAAATCATTCATAAATAACATATTATTTGACTTTTTAAAGTTGAATAGGTGAGATAACTTATTGATTTTCAAAATAACTCATTTACGGTCCGGATCCAAAGTTGAGTAATGTTTTGTTTCCCCAGAAAATAAGGGACATTTTAATTACCAGCCGCTACAGCGACGTTGGTCTTATTTTTAACTTGTGTGTGTGTGTCATCATGGCAAAAATGTTGTCCGCTTCCTGTAGCGGGAACTACCACAGAAGCGGTTCTGATTAAAGTTTCGTGACTGCAAGGTGCAGTCATGAAACTTTACTGATGTTTAGTCGAGATCAAAATGAAGGTTTAGTTGAGTAGATGGCCGTGGTCCGAGTAGGGATGTCACGGTGAAGAGAATTTTCCCACTGCGTTTATTAACCGGTGACACCGGTGTCAAATCTTTACAGGTGTGTCAATGTGACCCACCAAAATAGTGGTGTATGCAATCATTTTTTGTGAGTGTGTGTGCGAGTAAAAATTTCAAAATTCATACGAGTGCATAATGATCATTGTGATCCATCGCAAGATGATGAAGAGAGCATGTGTGAGACGATGAGTATGAAGTTATCAGTGATGTTATAGCTGTGAACGTAGCAGTGCAATGTGTGTACAGTTTATTTGTTGGTGAAAAAATGCCGAAATGCTCCTGAACCCCCCTAGAGGGTCTGAGGCCCCCCACCCCCCGTCTCACAAAATCCTGTGGGAAACACTGCTTAAGGTGGGCTGACCTTTAAGGTGGACAAGCCGCCCCTCTGCGTTTTGCTAAGCTTTTCTTTTTTTTTATATTTCTTTTAACTGCTGAATTGAGCGTTAATCGGTCAACATTCTTATTGTCGGTTAAGGTTAAATGGTTGATTATTAACATCCCTAATAGACAGTGATTGTAGTCAAATTACATGGCTTACTGGTTATGAATATATAGTCTGTGCTTCATTGCAGAATCTTACAGACAAACAATTCAAAGAGAATAGAGTCATGTCATGCAGTGAAAGTCTTAGTCACGCCCTCGATGTGTTAAACCTGTTTGGTTGGCATGGTAGAGAAAGATTCCCGTTCTTATGAAACTGGTCATTTGTTTCAGCGTACAATCACGCGGTCAATCACGCACACATTTGTGGATGTCGATGTTAGATTTAAGTAACAATAGAAAACTTCAGCAGTGTGTCACATCACACACAGTACAACCTTGAGGCATGCAGTGTGTCATAAAAAGTGGTGTAAATGCTGCAAGGTAATAATGAAGACGTCATTAGAAAGTATGAGTCACTTCTACGGAACAGTGCATGAATCTAAAATAAACTCTTCTTTACACAAATGTATTGTGCTTTTCTATTCCGGGGATTTGGGCTGATTTGACAAAGGTAGACATTGTTGGTATCTATTTGTCAGTGAGTTGATGGATGAGCAGATTAGCCAAAATTGACTTTATTTCCAGACACACCCAAAAGTTTTGGTTTTGTGCGGTAAGAGCACGCTGCATCAATAATTTCATACAATGACAGAGCTGTTTGAAGCTTTCGAGTTTACTTTAAAAGGTGAGGTAGAGGTGTGAGGACAAACAGGTGTTCCAGTTGATTGCTCAGTATAACATCAGTTACTATTAGTCATTGATCTGTAGTCTCTGTAAAGATGAGACTAAAAGCCCATTAAAGTGGTTATTGGACTGATCTTCTAGCAGTTGTTATGTTACACCCTAAATCTGTACTACAGATGTTAATGATTAACCGTTTAACCGTTAACCGACATTACGAATTTTGACCGATTAATGCTATCAGTTAAACGGTTAAAAGAAATATTAAAAAATTAAAAGCTGAGCAAAACTCAGAGGAGCGGCTCGTCACTTAAAGGAGAATAGCTGGTCCACCTTAACAGCCCACCTTAAGTGAGCCTGAGTCGGTGTTGGAAGACACAGGAGCTTGGCTCGGGTCTTGAGGAGTTGTAGCATTTATTCACCGACAAATAAACTGTGCACACACACTGCACTGCTTCGTTCACAGCTACAACGTTACTGATAACTTCATACTCACCATCGTCACGCACACACACGGTCTGTCGGACACTCGCTAACGTTACGCCAGGCTGACAGACCGTCTGTGTGTGACGACGGTGAGAATGCAGTTATCACACACGTTATGTTACGCCGGGCTGAGAGAGTAGCCAGGCAGACACACAGCTGACAACCTCGCAGCTCCACTAAATGATGCAGGAGACTAAGTGGCTGCATGTGTCCACGACAATGCACTCCAGCATCATGGCTGCCAACTCTCCCAGACAAGTGAACTGGGGACTGTTGTCTTTTCAGCTGGTGATAAATGATGAACAATCAGTGTCACTCGCATTTCTCCACCTGCAATTAATGAATTTCCAGAAAAGCTTGTTCAAGTTTCAAGTTAGAGATCCTTTTATGACCACACTGCTATACCGTGTCAGATTTAATAGGTATTAGGGCTGGCCTTAATAGACTTCTTAAGGTATATCGATTAGGGATTCTAATTTTGTATTTTTTAACTGACAGATAGCGGACACTCATGAACCGATCATTAAGCGTTAACCGACAAGATAAGTGCTTTGCGTTCAGGGCTGCTTTGATTGAAGTGCCTAACAAGCCTAGCAGCTGCAACGATAAGCCGATGCACAAACAAGTTAAAACCACCATTTATCACCAGCTGCAGTATATGAGCAAAGCAGACAACTGAGTCCCCAGTTTACCTGACCGGGAGAGTTAGCAGCCACGATGCTGCGTGTATTGTCGTGGACGCATTCAGCCACTTTCCTAGTAAAAGTCTCCAATGGATCATTTCGTTTAGCTGCAAGGTTGTCAGCTGTGTGCCTGCCTGATGTACTCTGTCAGGGTGTCCGCCAGTGTATTGCAAGCCCGGCGTAATGTTAGCGATTGTCCGGTGGAGAGACAGAGCGTGTGGGTGACGACGATGAGTATGAAGTTATCAGTAACATAGCTGTGAATGTAGCAGTGCAGTGTTTATAGGACTAGGGCTGTCCTAAATACCATTTTTCGCTGTTTCGGTGTACACAAGGACCTGTACACACAGCGAACAGCGATATCCTTCTGAGAATAACTAATAATAACAATTAATGTTGAATGTGAATAATGTCCGTGTGGCTGACCCTGCGCTATGACCCCTCTGAAATGCATGTGTGCGGTGTGTGTAGGAGGGATTTCCGAAGAATACATTTCAACTTCCTTGGGTGAGTAACCTCGTGCAAATCTCCTAGTGATGACAAATATAGCTTCTTATCTTATTTATTTTTATCCCATCTACTGACTGATTGCAATCAATCAGTCTAGTTTGGCAAATCTTTATTTTGTGTTGAGAGTTCTTGTAAGTTGCCTTCGCCGCCATCTTGATGTTCTTCAATGTTCACACTTCTGCTAAAGACATAAAACATGTCATGCTGTGTACCAAAGATTAGTAAATGAAAGCTTTCATGATCTACATTGGCAGAATGGCTGAGGAGTTATATAAACCAGTGAGAACATCGGACATTGTTATACTCTGACTTTAACTTTGCTTGTTCATTTGAGCCTTAAAAATTGAAATGTGCTTATCTTATAGCCCAACCTTGCATGTAACCAACCACTGGTAGAAGGTTCTGCAACCATTAAAATGTCAGTGTATTGATGAAATTGTGTTAGGGCCTGTTGGATTTGTATTACTCCAGCCTCTGTGTACGGGTAGGTTAATACTCGGCGTGGGATTTGTGTCTGTGATATGTAACAGATCGCTTTTCAACAGAATACTTCTTGACCTTGCAGAAATGTGAGATCTGAGGTCAGTATTGCCTTGTTTGCTCAGGGTTGGCTTGAGGTTACCGTAAGACACAAAAATCCAGCTCTGCCAGTTGATCTGCATCCCTGCCACCTTGTTTTCAGTTTCCCCGTTGAGATTACAGTAAGTTTGAGACAGCATATTTATAGCATCTTCTTGCATCTTGGCCACCTGTCAACATCCACTAATCGCCCTAATTGATCGGGCGTTCACGAAACCAGGCAGATACGTTGGACAGGAATTCATGCGTTGTCACAAACAAAAACAAGTCTGTTTCTGTTTAGAGTATACTGCCAAGCATTAGTTCATCGTTGCAGAAAAAAAATCATGCGTACGTAAATCTGCATATTTGCGCACACGTTGTAGACAAATGGCCTAGAAAAAACAATATTCTAAAACCCACGTCACTGAACACTTATTTACTTTTGTGGAGAGTAAATAACTTACTTTACCACATCCGTGTTGCCAAGGACAAAAGAGGCGTTTACTTATGCACAGCGTGGCTCAACAAAGGTTTTGCAGCTGTCACCATCAAATTTGTACCTTGGAAAGAGAACAAAGTGCAGGCTGATGGTCCGTTTAGTTAACATACTTGACGAAAATGCATTTACTGAGCTTTTTAAAGTTTTCTAAAAAAAATGTTTTTTAAATTATTGTATGAAATAATACTAAAAGAATAAGACCATTTGTTTAACCCTATCGGGGTTGTATGTTAACTTTTTTTGCACATAGCACTGGTGCTACAGAGGTTGAAAGTAGTAGTTGCTATGATGAATATGGCTGCCACTATAATGGTTACCATTGGCACCACTGTGGATGCTGTTTGTAGAATTGTTGCTAATGACTTCCACCATCACTAATATACTGTACTGCCTCTGTAATGTGATGTAATGTTTATTTGTAGAACAGTTTTCATAAATTAACATAGAAAAACAGATAAAAAACCACAGTACAACAGATCGAAAACCACAAAAAAACAGATTGAAAACCACAAAAACAAATTGGGTAAGAAGTAAATGAAAGAATCAAAATATGCTGTCTTAAGGTGTGTTTTTAAGAAGACTTCTTTGTTTACTTCATGAAGAAAGGCTAATCAAATGGAGAAAAAAAAGTCAGGTGATAAGTAAAGTATTTTTTTGTCAGCGCCATAAACAGGCTGGGGCAGATTCTTTCTGCATCACACAAGAAGTATCAAGGAAATCTTTTTATGATCGGAAAACGCAGACGTGACCCACTATCATGACGCTAAGTTTCCAGAAAACTCTCTTGTGTTTCCTTCGAGTACATAGCCTACGTTAGTGGTGACTAATTGTATCAGTCAAATGAGAGTTTTCAGTATGTCACCACTGAAGATCAAAGTTTCCTCATAGCTGCATTCTTAGTGCTACCTTTACTGTAAACACTTTGTGCATGTTCTTCTGCCCTGGGGTTTAGTTGTAAAAGGAATAGGGCTGTCAAAGTTAACACGATAATGCGTTGACGCAAATTCGTTTTAACGCCACTAATTTCTTCAATGCATTAACGAAACTTGCGATTTTTGGGTTGTGGCGGGCTCAGTTTTAAAGCTACTGTCAAAGATACTGGCATCATATGAAACTAAAAAACCTAAAGAATCCATTGGTACCAACCATATCATACTACCTTGTCATGCTAAATGCAGTACCTGAGAGGGTTTCTGGACAATATTTGTCATAGTTTTGTGCTGTTAATTGATATCAATAATAGATATATACGTACATTTGCATAAAGCAGCATATTTGGCCACTCCCATGTTGATAAGAGTATTAAATCCTTGACAATTCTCCCTTTAAGGTAAATTTTGAATAGATAAAAAATGTGCGATTAGATTGACAGCCCTAACACCTTCACAAAACATGATCCATTTAATATTTAATATAAAATGTTACTAGTCAATTAGCCCATCTTTCTTTCCAACAACTTTTCATTCTTATTCATTTTTATAAATTACCTTTTCCATTCTATAAATGTCATCTACGTTGGAATCCAATTTTTTTCCAATGTCTTATTTGTTTGAGTGCTGTAATTCTCAGGATCCAAAAAAGATGCAATTCCTCCTTTTGTAGGCTTTTGGGATGTGTTCCCAGGAGTATATTGTGTTTTTCTAGGTACCTCGCAATGCATCATTGGAACTATAAATCTAACAATCTGTCTATTTTTGTTTCAAGTACATCCTTCAACCAACGTATTGAACAGATAAAAAAATGTGTGTTTTATTTGCGATTAATCACGATTAAATATGGACAATTATGTGATTAAATATTTTAATCGATTGACAGGCCTAAAAAAGAAACGCCAGGGGTACAAACATAAAGAGCTGGACCCCAGATATTACATACACATGGATGGCGCATATATGCTGCGTCACATTAAAATAAACTTTTAGAAATACTACAACTGGTATGGGTATTTTGAATTTTACCTATTTTAGCGATTGTGCAGATTATATAGTTATGGGTTGAAAGCCTGTACAAGTACACGGTGTAGAACTCTCATGTTATTTTTAATTAATACGTTTTTCATTAAGATGAATAGCAGAAGCCAAATAATGGAACTTCTATGACATCAACCCATGGTCATTAGCAGGCATATGGACGAAATGTCTTATTCAGAGATGGATTTACATGATAATGAATATTTAGCTCTAAAATGTCAAGACATTCAGAATGAATTAGTTTGCTCAGTGATTCCATGGCCTCATATTAATTAATTGAACCAACTCCAAATGACAGTGGTGCCCAAACTGGGGGAATAATCTGAGGGGTTACTATAAATATAGGGATAAGAAAGAAAAACTTTTTCAGATTTTTGTCAAAATGTACTCTAACCTCCTCAACATCCCAAAACTCCTTCAAATGAAACAAAAGGGTTGAACCGTTTAAAACTCTTATCACGAGGGTCACAAGCAGACTGCTTCATTTAAAGGGATAGTTTGGGTGTTTTGAAATGGGGTTGTATGCGGTACTTATCCAAAGTCAGTGTTTTACCTACAATAGATGGCGGTCGGCACGCCCCCCAATTTGGAGAAGCAGACAGAAGTTACCAAACGGAGGTAAAGCAATGTACAGCTGTGGACGGGGGCAGCAGCAAAACATATTTTAGCCACCTCAAAGAAAGGCCCAACTAAAATAATCAATTATATAACATATTCAAAACATTGAATTCGCGAGTTTGGCGAACAGTGATTGACAGCCGCTGCAGAGATTTGTTTGGCTCTGATTGGTTGTTTTACTTTGTGCGCGGTGAAATCTTGCAAATGCCATTAGGAGCATTCGGAGGACACCAAGAATTAATTTGTTGACCCACATATTGTTGTTCAGGTTGTTATTGTAAGGCTTAGGTCAGAAACTAGCTTGACGAGCCAGACCCATTCCATCTTTTGTTCTTTTGTTGAGTTGCTCAACTTTTTTTCCTTTTAACCTCGTTGAAAGGAAAGCACGCATGCTTGACGTGGAATGAGTTCATCGAGTTCTTATCAGATTCTTCCTCATTCAAAAGAAAGTATTTTGGTTGTTTTTCCATTATCCTTTCATAAAGGTACCGGATGCCTTTTACTTTTAGCCCCCTGCCGCGGGCCTTCATGCTGTGTAGCCCATACATTGTGTAAATGATTTACTTGACAGAAGTTGTAAACAACATCTGAAATGGTGGATGGCCAAGATGCGATTAACACGGAAGAAGTGATGAAAAGGCGCATTGTAAGCCAGACTGGCCGGGTTGCATTTTTCTGTCCTTCATGCACATACAAGTGCATCACTCTCTGAGCACGAGGTGATCACGTCTCATACAGCCCGGAATCCGGTTTTAAAAAAAAAAATAATCCTCTCCTCCACCGGTCTGTTGGGTTTTGACCTCCTACCTTTCACAACCGAGTCAAGTAAGGTGATAAAAAAAGCTAGACAAATAAGCAGGAAAGAACTTTTAATGCAAAGAAAGTGACATTAGTTCGACACGGCACAAACGCAGTGGACAAACATATAATTAAAATGACAAGTTTCTTCATCCTCTTCCTCCTCCTCCTACCTCAGACATTGTTTCACAGCGACAGTTTACGAGTTGTAACGAGTGATGAAGAATCGATGTATTTGTGTGATGCTAAACATGCCTTAAACACTGAATCAAAAGAGTCAGTGTGTCAGAATAGCTGTTATCTCACGTTTTTCCTTTTTTCCAGCCTGTATATCGACTGTATAATGAAGTCAAACCACTCTTATTATTCCTTAGATGGCCGGAGATACAACTCCAAATGGTAGCTGACGTTGCTGTGGTTCTGCTGAAAGTGTAAGTAGACGACTGCTTATTTCATTTACACAATATGGAAACTTTATTCCAACTTTATTGAAGGTAACACATTATTCACGACATACTAATACTTAAAAGAAAGTCCAATCAAGTCGATTCACATTTCCCTTTTTTGTGTTGCGTTTAGTGAAGCGGAATCTGCATAGACGGCACACAGTTTAAATCACACAAATATCCCACCCTATACGTGTTTTGAACTTATTAACCGTATTGATCAAGGCTCCCAGTCTTGTCTGTGAGCTCGCCTGTTTTACTACAGACCAGCCATGAGGTCACCTAGGTGCATCTGAATGAGGCGAAACCGCTTGAAGTGGCGATGTCAATAAGACAGGTAGTGTCTCTGTGTGACAGCCCCGGTGTCTGCAGTGAGTTATGTGCGTCTGACTGCACGGTCATGTTCACGGCAGCGATTTTACACACAAACTGTATGAAAACTACAATCGAACTTTGTGATTATATACACAGTATTAGAAGACAAAGTTTAGGGACGTGTCTGCAGGCTAGATCCACTTCATCATTAACATTCATACCAGTGTTATTTGTGATTGTGCCAGTGAGCCATAAGCACCGCTCAGTTGTAAAAGAAAATTCTGCTCGATAAGCTATTTCATCAGTGCCGTCACACCATCAAATTCCGGCACCCCCGGAGCACAGAGGAGGACCAGTCTGTATGCTACCTACACTCGTGGCTGTGGAAATTATCATCTGATGTAGAAATCCACAACATCGAATAGCATTAAAGAATTGCAGAACAGAGCGTCAATAGTTTTGAATAATGTCTTCTGATACTGTACATAAATCACCAAGTACGATTTTAGTTTTCACACAGGCTTAGTTTCTGTGTCTGAAATCGCGCAGTGAACATGATTGAGCAGTCAAACTCACAATTGAGACACCGTAGCTGCCACAAAACATTCCGTTTCAAACGGTTTCACATCATTCAGATGCCGAGAGACAGAGGGCTTTTAAGGAAATAACTTACCAGACAGACAGGGTTATCTACATTTTTGTCCTTCATGCACACAATCAGTGCATCAGTCTCTGAGCACGAGGTGATCACGCCTCATCCAGCCCGGAATCCAGTTTAAAAAAAAAAGAAGAAAAAAAAAGCTAGACAATTGAGCAGGAAAACATTTTTTATTGCAAAGAAAGTGACACTAGTTCAACATGGCACAAACACAGTGAACATACATATAATTAAAATTACTACAAATTATATAACAAATAAAAATATGAAATATATTACTACAAAACAGCTCTTGAGAGAAACAGAGTAATAACAGTGATTGTTTTTGTCTAACTGCCAGGCTTTGCTTGGGTTTTTGGTATTAGGATTAAGACAAGCTTTGGTTTTCTAATCACTATCCTTCATTCACTTGACAAGTCTCTTGTGTGTGTCAGAATAGCTTTTATCGCACGTTTTTCCTTTTTCCAGCCTGTATAATGAAGTCAAACCCCTCTTATTATTCCTCAGATTGCCAGAGATACAACTCCAATGGCTGCTGACGTTGCTGTGGTTCTACTGAAAGTGTAAGTAGACGATTGCTTATTTCATTTACACAATATGGAAACTTTATTCCAACTATTGAAAGTAACTTATTGTTAATTACATACTAATACTTACAAGAAATAACTTTATTTTTTTAAGAAACAATATATTTGGTCTGACACACAGAGAACCTGGAATGTAACAGTACATTTAAAGAGTTGATCACACCGAGATGCATCGTCAGCAATACCATTGTTTTTCTATGGTGCAGCGCGCCTGCCGTACACTCCTCTCTTGCGCTGCATTTTTTTAGACACGCATAAGTTAAGATTTGCAATTTTTTAATGACCATACAAAGTGCTACTAATAATATAAATATAACTAATATAAATATCTAAAATATAATACTACAAAATAGCTCTTTGGGAGAAGCAATTGCAGTAATAATTGAGTGATTGACAGCCAGGGTTTCTTGGGTTTTGGTTGAGAAGGGTCAAACGAATGCAAAACCGGAAGTGAGCAATAACGGATGGTGATAATGAAACGGGCCGACTGTTGTCGCTGGCGGATTCCGGCCAATCCATACAGAAAGCGTTTTTGACGTCCGTCACTCGTGCGTCTCGGAGAACAGATACGCTTCCATTTTATCAAATGTATCAATCCACACTTCTGTTTTTCTAATCACGTTTAGTGAAGCGTAATCTGCACACAAGTATCCCGCTGTATATGTGTTATGAACTTATTAACCGTATTGATAAAGGCTCCCAGTCTGTCTGTGAGCTCGCCTGTTTCACTACAAACAGATTTCCTTCATTAGCTACGGTGGGCGAGGCAAAAAAAAAAATCCATGAATCAATACATACAAACACTGTTGATTTCTTCCCATTGAGCCATGGCCGTTAGCCAGCTATGAGGTCACCGAGGTGCTGATTGAGGTGTAACCGCCTGAATGTTTCAAACGGTTTCACGTGATTCAGATGCAGACACACATCTTAGAAAATAACGAGTGAGGTCCGGACCTCGCTGACCTCATAGCTGGCTACGACCATAGCTCCATGGGAAGAAATCAACAGTGTTTTGTATGTATTGATTCATTGATTTTTATTTCCCCGCCCATCGTAGCGAGTGAGAGGAATCTCTGTCTGTCTGTTCGTAGACTGGGAGCCTTGATCAATTAATAAGTTCAAACCATCAATATGGTGGGATATTTGTGATTTAAACAACTTTCTATGCAGCTTATGCTTCTGTATGGAAGTGCATCTGTTCCGTGAGACGTGCGAGTGACAGATTTTTGCATTGCGGCTTTTGCGCTGCAGCCTTTGGATTTGTGTTTGCATTGCGGCTTTTGCAGTCGCGTAGCAGCTTTGCATTCGCATTGCGCCTTTTGCATACGCATTCATATTGCGGCTAACCACTATTTGTCATTCACTCGACAAGTTTCTTCAGCTCAGACTTCAACATCTCTTCATCCTCTTCCTCCTCGTCTACCTCCACCTCTATCCCGTCTATGGTTTTCTGCAGCTGTTCCTTGATGCGGTTCAGCTCCAGCAGTCCGTCCTGCAGGTCCTTGCAAACTTCTCGAATCTTATCGGCAAACTCTGTCTTGGCTCCCGCTTTGAGCTCCTTGGCATCCTTCGCCAGGAAAAAGAGATCGAGAGCCAGGAAGAGACCAGACATGACTCCAGTGGTAATGCTCATCACCTGGACGGCTTTAGCGGCACCCCCCGCAACACTGAGGACCTGAACGGTACTAATCAGGCTCTCGGTATTGATCACTAAAGCCTTGCCGGCCCGGCCGCCCTCCTTCATCACATGTTTGATGTTCTGGTTGAGGTACTTCTTTGAGATGCTCTCAGCGTACTTCTCGAAGTTCCACTCCTCAAGCGCCACCATGCCTTCCTGTCAGGTAGATGAGGGAAGGGAGATTTTACATTAGGATTAAACCGCACAGGTTGTTGAAATCCAATATTAAGAAAACATTTAGTTCTGCGGTTGTCAATTATTTTTTTCCAGATTATTATTATGCAAATTATCAATTCAAAATGCTGCTCTAGATTTTGGTTAGCATAAAAAAGACATTTATTAATCAGGACTGGAAAACCAAGATTCCAGTGTACAGTTTAGAAGGAAATGCCAAAATACAATTAGTCAATTGCAGACTTTGATTACTATGAAAAATTCTTTAGAAAAAAAAAAGTAGATGATTTAGACTTTTGTTTCGAGATGTTAGTGGAACAAAAATTGCAGCGCTCCGTCATGTTAAAAAAAGGGGGCGTTATTATCTATGCTAGGGATGTCACGATACCACAAATTTAGTAATCTATACCATTACCAGCGAAATTCTACGATTCTCAATACCAATTTAATACCACGGTAAAAAACTAAGTAAAACAATAAATCCCATATACTTCAACATACACTCCTTTATTACCGTTTGCATACTGGTTTTTGTTAGGAAGTTAAACAGATCATAATTCCAATTTTATATTGCTGTGAAAACATCTCCCTCAATTAAATGTAATTATTAAATTTTCTCTGCAAAAACTACATTTTGCAAGATTACATTGAACACACCATGATAACGTTTAGAACTACCTTAGCCCAATACTTTTTTTTTTTTTTTACTTAAAGGTCACATATTATGCAAAATGCACTTTTCCATGTCTTTTAAACATCAATATCTGTCCCCAGTGTATCTACAGGCCACCATAGTATCATAAAAGACCATCCTCTCTCTTTTTCTCCTGCTCCGTTTGTCCGGAAATGGGTGCAGAAAAAAAAATTCGCTTTTTTCGTTGTCTTCTGACGTCAGTAGAGAGCAATGCAAGCCATATATGGCTTTCCTGTTTCCAGTGAAACAGAACAGCACCCCCCACCCCCCATACCCCGGCTTGGTAACCCCGCCCACGGAGTAGCCGGCTCAGCAAGCTGCGTCCGCCATTGTTATTTCGACTGTTTACTAGTAAACATGCTGAAAGGAAAACCCGCTTGTTCTGTTGTTGGCTGCAATACAACAATACACAAAAGCTTGCACCATGTACCCACTTCGGATCCTCTGAAGACCCAGTGGATGGACTTTATTTTCGCTGGTGCTGTGCCCAGGTTTATAAACTTTATTCTAGCTGCTATCTCTCCACTCGTCTCTCAGAGAGAGAAAGAGAGAGAGAGAGAGCTTCTCCGGGAGGGAGGGGGAGGGTGACGCTGACGCTGTTGAGGAAGTTTGCTCTGATTGGTCAGCGTTTTCTGTCAATCAGAGTGGGAGGAGACAGGCTGTGAATCAGTGGTTTTCAGACAGAGGCTGAATTAGTCTCTGAGGCAGGCAGACTCAGGCTGCAGTATGAGAAGAATAAAGGGTTTTTTGAACATTGCAGCATGTAAACATGTTCTAGTGCAACATTAAAATACATCTATGAACCTGGAAATGAGCATAATATGTGACCTTTAATACTTTATTTTTTTTACTAGAGCCTGAACGCAACATAATGTTGTGGTACCTCCGGTGTTGAAATTGACAGGATGAGAGCTAGTTAACGTTGGCTGTAAGCAGCACAGTCCTAAGCTAACAGCTAATGTTAACTAGCGCTCGTGCTGCTGATTTCAACACAAATATGTTCAAAGCTATTAGAACATGAGTAAAATGATCACGAGGTTACGTTTTAGCTCTATGTATTCAAGCTTTGCATGCAACTGACAAACTGTCTGAAAACCTATCCTATCTCCTCACCTGCACAAACTCCAGGCACTCCTTGATGTCCTTCATCTCCTCCTCGTAGTCTTGGATAATCTTCTCCACCTTCTTGCGGTCGGTCTTTGAATGGACCGTGTCTGTGATGTTGGCTGAAGCAGATGCCACCCCACCTGCCGTAGCTATGCCGATGCCTACAGCCGTGACGATGAGCGACGCTCCTGCTGTGAAGGGCGCCAAAATGAGGCCGGTGATGGTTGTGATAGACCCCGCAACGCTGGCCACCCCTCCGCCCAAACTGGCCTTGACGGTTTTCTTATGGAAAAGGTCCGCCGAATCAGCCAAAGCGAGCAGCTCTAGGATTCGCTGCTGGAGCGAGGCGCCACGCTGGTTGAAAAAGCGAACGAAAAGACGAGCCGCCATGAAGACACGATCAGCTGCTTCTTCCACAACTCTGCGACAAGGAAACAAGGAAAATGTGTTATGGGAGAAACACAGGATTGTAATGCAACTTTCATTATAAAAAGAAAGGACCAGAATAAAGTCATTTCAACCAAGAAACATCTATGTATTATGAGAGTGCAGCATTATGTGGGCACTCTTTTGGTAAAGGTTAGTTCTGTGGACAATTGTTAAGGATAGGCAGAAAATAACTAATTTGTAAGGTAGAAAAACAGTTAAAACCGCTTACAGTGATCACAGCTACAGTGGCCGTGTTTTCCATTCAATTGTCAAGCGAATTTTAAGCAAACTTTTGAAATGTCACAAAAAAAAGAAATGCAAATTAGGTGTGTTTCCATCAACTGGTTTGGAGCGAATATACTCGGCTACAGCGTCGTTTGGTCAGAAGTTGGTGCTACAGGTAGTAATCTGCCACTAAACAGAGTAGAAGAAGTAGAGGTTGTGAACTGGAAACAAAACAAGTTGTCTTGGCCATCTATGATAGAAAATAGAAGAGAGGTTTTAAGGAATTTGTTTCAACTGGGCAACTTTTAATTGTTCTTTCATGTCATCTAGTATTGGCCGCGTTTCATCCTGTCCGGAGACATAGACGAGCATTCGCACGTTATGGGGATATCTGAGAAGACACCGACAGAGGAAACGGCTCATCAGTCATGTGAGTTACATGTTCGCTACGACAGAATCTATTCGGCAAAAGCGTTTCCATTTAGCGCATCAACTCTTTTTCGACAAAGGCAAAAACCAACTCAAGCAAGTGTAAAAACTTTTTTGAGATTTATCGAATTTTTACGTTTCCATACAGCTTTTCTAATGACATACTTCAAAATGAAAATAAATATATGTTAACGGTAACACAGCTAGTGATCAACCGCTTATATGGATCAAAAATTTGGGACATAAATCATTCCTATTCAAATAATTTGCTTGACTGCTAAAAACCTATGAGCATGTAATTAAACTAAACTATGCGGTATGCGGTCCAGTAAAAAGCAAAGCTGTGCGTTTCATTATTTTGTATTCATGTAATAAATATTAGATGGTAATCTGCATGAGAAATAAAGACAAAACTAAAAGAAATCAGTTATAATCATCACACTTATAATGATCAATTTGACCCGGACAGATGACTATAAGCGGTTTCCGCTGTATCAATCTAGAAAAAATATATTGTGATTTCAAACTAGATTGTCTGGAATTTCAAGCATGGTACGGTGATACAGCTTTAACTTTTTGTTTTTAAAAAGGCATTCGATTTTTTTCTCTTAATATAGAAAAATAAATTCAACAAATTCACTTACTCTTCAGGTTCCTCCTCCTGGTTAAACTCATTCCACTCATCCCAGCCTACCACACAGGAGAGAAACAAATACAACTGCAAGTTATAGTGTATGTTTAGTTAAGCAATAAGCAGGATCACCAATTAATCAACAAAACAATGTCAATATCAAGCATACCGTCTACTGTTTTCCACCACGCTAAAAGGCCTTCCTCATCCTGAAAGTGAAACAATATGAAATTCATTGTACAGGGCAATTAAATACACATAATGTACTATTATAAGACATAAAAAAATTAGCTTACGTCTAGAGGATCCAGGACCGTTCCTTCACTTGGCAGTGGTACTTCAGCCATCTCTAGTGTCTGAACTTCTACTACTTCCTATAACAGAAAAATACAGTATGCTGAATAAATTCTGTCCAAAGAGCTATTAGATAGTACCAAATACACACCATTGTAAAATCCTGTTCTGCTGCCATACAGTGGCTGAAAATGTTCAACTTGCTGCATCATTTGTTACCATTGGGCATGTGCCAATATAAAAACATTTCACTGTTCTATTAATGATTATCTTGGCCGATGGTCAATAGATTAACTATTAAAAGTACTCCGTTACAAATAAAAAGTCCTGCATTCAATATCTTAAGTAAAAGTATGCAAGTACTATCAAGAAAATGTACTAAAAGTATAAGAGTAGTCATTATACCGTTGTTGTTACATTATTATTAACGCAGTAGCATAGATGCATTTTAATATTGTAACTGGCTGCAGTAGAGCTATATTTTCATGTTGTTGGATGGTTTAATTTACAGTCTAACAATGCATTGAATTGCATGCTCATAGGTTTGTGAAATCATCGAGAAAGTAACTAGTAACTTGAGTAAATGCACTTAGTTACTGTCCACACAGGTTCCCAATTGTCTTTGTCTTACTATAGGCCAATTGCAGTATTGTTGGTAGTAATAACTAAACAATAAACATTTTGTAATGTTAAAAGAAAAAATGTGTCTTCATCCATTGCGTGGCATACAAAATGTAGTTCAAGGGAAAAGGACTTTCGAGGTTACCGACACAGACTAGGTGTTTATATCAGGTGGTTAAAAAAAAGCTGCGCCTAAAGCAAAGGGAAGCCTCAAACTAATGAGCTATTCAATCCTGAATGAGGAATTAGGCCTAACCCCTTTTCAATAGAAGATATTAAAATGTGGTTTATTTATACCTGTCCAATTACTATTAGATGGACCATATCGTGAAGTGTTGGATTACTTGTTATTTACTAGCTGTGGCCTACTTTTTTTAATCACCTGTAATGAAGGCATCTGGGGAATTGATTAATTCATTTTGAATCATACATGTTTTGGTGAAGTCATGTTAGGAGCTATGGTTACATGTTTTGTACTCTGAATCACTTACATTTTGCCCCAATGGTTAATGATGTTTCCATTTCCACTTTTAAAACGTACGTCTTCGTGGGTTTAGTTAATCAGATATGGCTTTTGAGCTTGCAGTTACCGCAATGCTGCTGTATGTGCAACACATTTGATGCCGTGATCAAATAAGTTTTTTCGACATACTACCATGACTTTTTTTTTCTTTTTTTCGACATAGTATACTATGACTTTTTTTCCCGACATATTATACTATGACTTTTGTTTTTTCGACATACTACCTTTACTTTTTAATATTTTCAACCTACTCTATGACTATTTTTTCGAGATTCTAAACTATGACTTTTTCAAAGTACTGCACCGACTTTTTTTAATTTTTTTCAACATGACTTTTTTCCGACATAATAAATCGTAGGACAGAATTTTTTTATTTTAAAAGGCGTTTTAATCAAACTATAACCAAAGAAAAGGGACAAAGGGCCCTATTGCATGAGCAAATAAAGGCTATCCTTTAACCACACGCCCTTTATCAAAATATTGCCCTGCCTGGTTTATTGAAGTTGAGCCTACTGTAAGTTGAGCTGTGTATGGTTCTATTTACATAGTTTCATAATGCCACTGTGCAAACGGATTTGCATGCGAGTATGTCTGTGCTTGACCAACCAAGCACCAACTGTAATTTGCACTGTGGAAAAAACAGGTACACAGCAGCTCAGCTCATCGTTAGATTGAGGTTCATTTTCTATACTGCACTTTGATTCGATTTGGGTCTATTTATGACTGCACTGAAATTGTATTGTGTATATTTCTGGGGTTTTATTTCATTTTATTCTATTAAAATTGTTCCTATTTTTATGACTGCACTGAAATGGTATTTGTTTATTTGTTTTTTTTTTTATTTAATTTTATTCTATTTAAATTTTTTCTATTGTTCCTATTGTTTATGACTGCGCTGGAATTGTATTGTGTCTTTTTGGGGGGGTTTTATTTCATTTTATTCTAATAAAATTGTTCCTATTTTCATACTTTATGTAAAGCATTAAAATGTGTGTTTGAAAGGTGTGTTACACATGAAATTGCATTGCCTACTCACCTGGGGAAGTGCCTCAGCGTCAGATGAGGAGTCCTGTGGAGCAAGAAAAACAAATAAATACTATAAAAAAAATTGTAAACAGAAAAAAACTGCACTATGACATTATGATGGAGAAAACCTGTCCATTTAAATACATAAACAGCAAAATGTTTTTTTTACTTTAGCAAATATCAATTGTGTAATACAAAAATATAGATATATAAATATTTGGAGTGTACCCGTTCATTTAGCAGTATAATATGTTTACTAGCACCTTTGTTCCAGACCCAAACAATGCAGCAGGCAGAATCCTCTTTATTTTGAAAGTCTAGAGAAGAAAGAGCACAAATATAGGGACATCTTTACAGCCTCCAACGGTAAAAGAGCTGTAAATGCATCAGTAATAATACAAAAAAGGACAAATAGGATTCACCTTGACACAAGTCAAGTGAATTAAGTGGTCATAGAATAGTGTTCATATAGATAGATTTTAGTAGCAGTTTACGTCACATGTTAAACTGACTTAATTTGAATGTAACCTGATCTTAATCCCTGTTTTACATACCATAGTTCTTTTCTTTGGTGCCTCCGTCGGCTGGCTTTTCACCTCATTGCTGGTGTCAGCATCAGCATACCAAATAGTCTGTGGAGAAGTCGAAGGATTAGTTATTTTAACTACAGTTTGAAGTAGGAGTTTATAACACATTATGGCTTCAAAAATGCCTCACATTGAATACTGCACATAAATAAGATCACAATCAAGCTTTCACATCGCTGCAAACTGACGCTTTATGCAGGGCTCCTGTGATAACAGCTTTGCTAATAGCTAGACTGTGTAGTTTTTAGGGCCATCAATCGATTTAAATATTTAATC
This sequence comes from Sebastes fasciatus, assembly GCF_043250625.1. NCBI lineage: Eukaryota > Metazoa > Chordata > Actinopteri > Perciformes > Sebastidae > Sebastes > Sebastes fasciatus. The sequence continues at coordinate 14,203,406 of NC_133816.1, read as the reverse complement.
GTGATTAATTATATGATTGACTATAGTTAATTGCGATTAATCGTAAATTAATCACACATTAAAGGGAGATTTGTCAAGTATTTAATACTCTTTTCAACATGGGAGTGGGTAAATATGCTGCTTTATGCAAATGTATGTATATATTTATTATTGGAAAAACAATTAACAACACAAAACTGACAAATATTGTCCAGAAACCCTCGCAGGTACTGCATTTAGCAAAAAACTATGGTACCTATAGAACCCATTTTCATTCACACACCTTGATGTCAAAGGTTAAGGGACCCCTTTGAAAAGGGCCATGGCAGTTTTTCCTCGCCAAAATTTAGCGCAAGTTTGGAGCATTATTTACCCTCCTTTTCGACAAGCTAGTATGACACGGTTGGTACCAATGGATTCCTTCTAGTTTGATACCAGTCTCTTCACTCTAGCTTCAAAACTGAGCCCGCTACAACCTAAAAATCACAAGTTGCGTTAATTAAGAAATTAGCGTCGTTTTTTTTACAGCGTTAAATTTACAACGAACGCGTTATCGCGTTAACTTTGACAGCCCTATTTTTTTTTTAATAGTGGTATAACATTTATTGCATGTTTGATTCACTGTTGTGATGATTTCCTAATAAAAGATCACCACAACAAAATCAGACTGACTGTTGGCGATCCTGTGGGAACAATGACGCAAATCATTCTCGTACATTTTGTAATTTCCTCTCTGTGGAATTCAAGGCATCCTGGAAACTGTCCAACCAAAACCACTTTATTTTTATCTTGAGCTGATGTACTTGATTAGATTGAACAAACTGGAATGGAGGACGAAGGATAAATAGAATAGAAGTGGGGGATACTATGGGTAGCCTGTAAGAAATCCCTAGAAATGGCTGAAAAAAGACATACCTAGTGTTGATGAATGGATTAATTTGGTCTACAATATTTATGTAATGAAGAGAATATCTTTTAACTTGAGAACCCAGAAGGATATATTTATTGAATGTTGGCCAACTTTTGACCTGATTTTGTGTAAACAAGCATTAAAAACATAATAGTGTAATCATTATTTCCCAATTGTCTATGATGTATACTATACATATACTTGTATAAATTTATATACTATACTTGTATACTGATCAAATTTGATTTATTTATGTACGTATTTTTTTATTTCTATTTTATCATTACCATCATCATTTCTATTATCAGTTTTTTTGTTTTTATTATTGTTATCATTTTCATAATCGAAAGGTCTTCGTGTTCATGTGGTGTCAATTTGTGTTCATGTAGTTTCTGTTCATTTTGCATCTCTAAAAATCAATAAAAAAAAAAAAAGAGAATTATAAAATAAAAAGATCTCCAAAATGAGCCTTTTTATCATTAATTTTGTTATTATGAAACTTCATCATCAGTCCAGGAAGGAGGACATTAGACATTAATTAGGTTGTGTTTCTCTAGAACTGTTGGCTGCCTGGCTCGTGTCAGACACTGATGAACAGCTTCCAAGAAAAACTAAACATAATCCTTATCTTGCGGTTTGTTCGCATGTCACACTCTTATCTCTTGACAGGTGTTCTGAGTGTTTCTGGCAGGACAGGATGTTTTGATTTACCTCTCTTTACCTCAACAGGCAGCCTGCATTTGCTTGTAAACTGTCTGAGACAACCTCTCGCAAACGGTCTGGGATCGGTTGTTTTGGTCCGCACCAGAGTTTGATTAAAACAGACTAAACGTTGGCTTGTGAAAGCGCCCTTAGGGAGTCAGCCACTGTTAATAGCTGTCTCTAAGATGCACCAGTTAGAGATAATGTTTGGTTTATTAGATTTAAGGCAAAATAAATTAATCTAGACCCTGTTCATTTAATAAATTGGTGGTGGGGGTTGGTCAATAAACAGCATTTTCAAAATGAATAAAAGACAATGAGATGGGCTTAAAAGTCTTACATGTCTCTCTATGGTGCTGTCATCCACACTGTCAGAGCTGGAGGAGTGCTCACTGTGAATAGCTCGGGTTTTCTGATGAGAAATAAGAAACAGATGGAAGAAAAACAAGTTTTTTTTAAAAAGAAAGAGTGAGATAAGTATTAACATCAAAAAAGCAAATTAATCGTGATCCATCATCTTCTAGCTATGATAAACTGTCTACATGAGGAGTTAGGCGTACTAAAGCTGAAAGTGACACATCAAAAATGGATTCAAGCATCTTCATCAACATGGTCTGTGATGACAGTGCATCTGGGTCACCTCGGAACTCATACCTTCTGCGTTCCTTCCAAACAACACTGTAACCGTAACCCGTACCTGCGTCCTGAATGAGGAAGCTGCGTTGGGAACCGCTCCGTCTGTCTGACATTCTTCATTTGGCGCCTGCATCACAACAAAAAAAGGGGGTCAAACAAAACCGACAAGCAAAAAAAAAATCTTAAACTGACAAAGTTAAGAGGTTAATCTTGTGTACAGTACCTGAGTGTTGGACTTAAAGGGGTTTACTTTCTGCATCATCCCTTTGAACACCCCAGGGTTCTGAAATAAAAACAATAAGTACACAAATACAGAAAAAAAAAAAGGAAGTGAAGTAAATATTTTTCATCACATTTAGTTATATATGATAAAGCAGAAGCTGTAAAAAAATAATCGCACTATATCTGTGTGGGTAATATTCAGGAAGTGGACAAAAAGTTAAAAAAACAAAACAAAGAAAAGCTCAAAGTTATGATCACTAAATTATGTTCTTTGGCACCACCTTGTGGTCAGCAGTGGAGAAAGTATTCAGATCGTTTACTTAAAGTTGCAGACAATAACTTTGAGCAAATATGATAAGAAGTTATTTTTATAAAACTGTCACAAAATCATGTTCCTCTGTGTCCGCCTAATGGTATTTGTAAGATTTCACTGGCAGGAGGAAAACAACCAATCAGAGGAGACAGATCCTTTAAAGACTCCTCGGCTCTGACTGGTTGTTTTTGTTCAGGGGAAATCTTGCAAATGTCATTAGGAGCACTAGGAGAACACAAAGGAACATGATTTTTTTTTTCACAGATTATTTGTTTCAAGCACTACTGTCAGGATATAGGGACCGTTTCCTGAAAATAACAAGTAAAAGTCCTGCATTGAAAAGGTTATTGAAATGAAAGTATGTAAGTATAAATTAGGAAAACATACTTTAAGTATTCAGAGTAAAAGTAGCCTACTCGGCAGAAATATGGCCACTGTGACTTTTGTATATTTATTAGATTATTATTACTCCTGCATCAAGGACTGCAACTAACAATTATTTTCATGATGTAAAAATTCGGAAAATAGTGAGAAATGCCATCACAATTACCCAAAGTGACACCTTCACAATGCTTGTTTTGTAGTACAAAATTCCAAATTATTAAAATAATTAAAAATAAAAAACAGCAAATTTGTGAATCGGGAACCATGAAATGTTTTTCCATGAAGAATAACTTAATAATTGCCAATTAATTGGCTAATTGACTCATTAATTTATGACAAAACATACTATTTTATAAGCTCTTCATATGTTTTGTATGCAAAAAACTTAAATTTGTAAAGTTACTTGAAGTTGTCAAATGATTGTAGCGAAGTAAAAAGTACAATAGTTCCCTCTGACATGTAGTGGAGTAGAAGTAGAAAGGCTGTTTTCTCTGTGTGCCATTATAAAATATGATTGATTATTTATAGAAGCAAGCACAGATAAATGGAGCTCACACTCTCAGACTCCAATTTTAGGTCATTGATGTGCATAAAATGATAACATGTTGATGTACCTGCTTCTCTGGCACTTTGTTATTGTCTGATAAGCTTCCACTGCTGGAGGAGAGGTCACCGTGTAGAGGCTGGTTATCCTGGTACGACCAGACACAAACATAACGAAAACAAACTGAGCATGTGAAGCAGATAGTATACAGCGAGCACAGCTGATAAGAACTTTCTCTCTCTCCCACACATCCATTTAGCGTCACCATCAGTATTTATAACTGGTACCTTTGGCTGGGAGGATTTGAATGGGTTGACTTTCTGCATCATTCCTGTGATCATCCATGGATTCTAAATGATAAATACATTAAATGGACAATTTTAGTCTATTTCCAATTCAGTAGATGCATGTAGAGCAGAGCAGATCATGTTTACCTGTTTGCCTGGAAGTTCCTCTCCCGTCTCTGGTGGATCTGCGGGATCGTTTTGAGGATCGCTCTTTGGCACCTGCAGCCAAGAGGAGACAGTCGGAAGAAATAAAACCTAATTTTTTGCACTACTGTGTGACCTTAAATTGCATCTGATTATAAAAAGATTTGCAGGTGATCTCATGTTAAAATGGACAGATACCTGTGTGGAAGACTTGAATGGGTTGACTTTCTGCATCACCCCTTTCAACCCACCAGGGTTCTGAAACACAACCACACCGTCATCCTGTACTCCAGCAAGTAAAATATACATTGGCATATACAGACTGGGACATTTTTTTACTACTCCATCTTTTTATTTATTTTATTTACATTCAGTGTTAAGAGGCGTTAAATCTGACTTCATCCCTATTTCGTAAATGTCCACGTAAATATAAAACAAGAGTTTGTGTTTCAAATTAAAAGGTCTATCTATTATCATCTTCCACCCACCTGAGTAGAGTCTGAAACCCCTCCCTTTTCCAGAGACTCTGAGGACGCCGCTTTAGAGACCTGCGTGAGAAAACCAGCCGGGTGGACGCCTTATTGTCCGACACATAATCATCATTACCATCGTTACCATTATCACTGTCACATGCACACAATGCGGTGGTTACCTGGGAGGTAGACTTGAATGGGTTGACCTTCTCCATGACCCCTCGCAGCACGCCAGGGTTCTGAAATACAAGTTTCAAATAGTTCAGAAACTGATGCACTCAACTTATGATATCTTATAGTTGTATAAAAGGAATTTATAGCTGGGACACTGACTGAAGGCAGGTAATCGCTTAGTGTGAATAAATAACAGTTTGAACCACTAAAGCCCCATTTACACTTGTCATTTCTAGTGTCTTGTATCCAGATTAAATCCAGGTGAGATTTAAGACACTTTCATTCATACTTAGTAGGCAATATATAGTCCCAGAAATAATTGCGATAAACGCCATTATTGTAATTTTAAGAGCATTTTATGCCACTGATATAATTATAATGGCATATTAATGCAACCCTTTCAAAGTGCAATGAACTTTTAATTATTGTATTATTCATTTAATATTCTGACTGGAATTGGAATGTGAAAAGAAATATTAAAATATCCTAAATAAATAAAACATAAAATAAAACCACACAACCAAAACAATAAATAAAATGGACTTTCAGGTCTCCGTTAACAAAAAACGTGCAATGTCTGCGCTAGGGATGCAACTAACGATTATTTTCATCGTCGATTATTTTCTCGATTAATCGATTACTTGTTTGGTCTAAAAAATGTCAGAAAATGGTGAAAAATGTCAATCAGTGTTTCCCAAAGCCCAAGATGACGTCCTCAAATGTCTTGTTTTGTCCACAACTCAAAGATATTCAGTTTACTCTCATAGAGGAGTAAAGAAACCAGAAAATATTCACATTTAAGAAGCTGGAATCAGAGATTTTTTTCTTTAAAAATGATTGAAACCGATTAATCGATTATCAAAATAGTTGGTGATTAATTTAATAGACAATTAATTGATTAATCAATTAATCGTTGCAGCTCTGGTCTGTGCAATGTCCAAGTCTTATAATAATGGTAGGGAAAACCCTGCTGTTTATTCCGGCATCATGTTTGTGACAATCATATGTACACAAAAACGCATGTGAACAGAACGGGCAATATCGAGGTCAGCAAAAAAAGGTTATGTCCATATATCGTAAGATAAGTCGATGAAGTAATTATCGTGACGGGCCTAATATTTAGCCACAAATGCGTCTCTGTTGGCCAGACCTCAGATGACACTTTTAACTGATATTGTAATTGCGATACGATTTGCGATATGATCATCTTTACGTCGTTCTCATTTTCATTGAAAAAACATTAAAATAATTATGGTGTGATTTTTTTTGCGGGGATCTGTACCAAATAAATATGTTTTATTTAGTCTGTAAAATATGATGTGTCCCCCTTTTTTAATTTCTATTAATTTATTTGTTGATTTAATTTATTATTACCCTCGTATTTTTGTATTATAATTGTTTTTTTTTGTTATGTTTTTTTTTTTAACTCTATTCTTTCTTATCATTATTATTATTATTTATTTTCTAAATTTCTATATTTTGTATGTTGAAGTTGTTTTCTCTAGTGTACTTAATGAGTTTGTCTATAAGCTCATTTACTTAAAAATTGGTTTATAAACTATTGTAATTACGAACTGTAAATTGCATATATGAAAACAACCTTGAAAAAAGGGAAAAAATAAAGTATAAAAAAAAAAAGAATATGATGTGTGAGGACAGGACATCTCTGCAGCACCACAATATTTAATTTAAAATGGTATTTTGACATATTTAACAAATATTGCGCCTCCTGCAATTTAAAAACTGCAGGAGGCGCGGAGAGGCTGTTGCAATAAGTGGCTAAATGACAATTATACCCGATATAAGAAGGAAAAGAATAATTTTCCCTGAGCATGCACCCAATCTGTACCATACAGTGATGGATATGATACATGATGTTTGACTTCTTCTCACCTGTGTGGAGTCTGTTCCCTGTTCTAGTGACTCTGAGGAAGCAGCTTTGCTGACTGCGGAGGGAGCCTGAATAAAGAACGGAAAGTTTAAATCATATTTTACATTAAAGTAGTCAAAGTTAATAACTGATGTCGTCATGTTTTACCTGTGAGGTAGACTTGAACGGGTTGACCTTGTTCATAACTCCCATCACCCCCGTTCTCTGATGTTTATACAAAACACACACATTAATTATGACAACATCAATGAACCAGGAAACCCAAAAAATAGGTCAGGTCAAGAGGGAAGAAGAGAAGATATTACAAATGTTTGTCTCACCTTGGTTTTTGGGTTAAGCTCGCTTGTGACCTCACTGTTGGCGGTCATTCCTGCATCTGGCCGATTCAGGCTGTGCTGGATGGGGTTGTCTATATCCTGGTGATGAATGAAGGCCTCAATTAATGGAACAAACACATGTAAACAAACAAAATATACTCTCCATACCTCCTTGCTGGGTCTGGGTGGAACCACTGGAGTTGGGGCTGTTGAGCCTTTATCCCTTCTGAACACATTCATGCTGTAATACATGATGTATAAATATTAGGAGGCAAAAAAAAACATGGCCCCAAATAAATAGAAACTGACAGCTACATAGGCCATGCTATTGTGCTTTTATTTTCAGCACAATAGTACTATTGTGCTGAAAAAGACACGTGTTTTAAAGCCCTCATCAGCTGCCAAGGTCGTTGCTGTGCATCAACTCCATTCAAATATTTGACAATTTAAGGTTTTATGTATAACAGTTAAACTTGCAAAACTTGTTAAGTAGGAGTTGAATGCTTTTATGAAAAGTTAGGTTTTACTGACAAAATCGGCTAAATCACACCCATCATACAGAGCAATTTTTCAGTAGCATTTCAACTTTATTTATGTCACATGACGCGTCTGCTAGCGCACCGCCCACACATTGAAACCGCCTGAAATTTGAGCAAGCCAGTTAGAAAAGTCCCAATATATTGGTACAAGAGATGCTTTTGGTGAACAAAAACTAAGCCGAATTGAACAATATGTCCAACTTAGTGGTAATATGTCTTTAAATCGAGTTAATACAACGTGTGAGTTAGCAATAAGAAAGCAAACTCTTAAATTGGCTGAAATTTGAACGCAGTTTTGCCTGGTGGCGTTCTCACACAAAAGAAGGTCACATGCAATTTCCAACAGGAATGTTTGACAACACAAAACAATGAAACGAGTAGGTTGCCTACCTCGGTGTTGCGACAGAAACACAAAACAAAAAATGACAATAAAAATCGCTGAGTTGCAAAGCAACAGAAAGCTAAAGGAGTTTTAAAAGTTACAGCAACAACAGTCCTTCACTTCCCCTTCATTCAGGAGAGAAGTCAAACCGGTTTTACACAAACACTGAGGCGGATCTCAGGAGAGTTAAGTTACCTGGAAGATATGTTCCTGCTCTGATTTCATGGAAAACATAAGAGTTTAAAAGGTGAACAATGAATAGTTACAGGAGTGACAATGCTCCCTCCACCCAGCCTCAAAGTTGTGAATAGTTTAGTGAAAAGAGCGCATGTCCATGAGACTCATTCAAATCACCTGTGTTACCTGGACAGGAGGCGTGATGTCACTCCTCCAGGATCCAATTTTTTTTATTTAGATAATATTAATATGTAAATATGGAGAAATAATAATAATAATAATAATAAAAAAAAGTTAATCATATTTAATAAGTAATTAATTAATAATTGTATGTAGACAATATTTATATGTAGATATGTAAAAATATGAATACAATAAAAATAATAATAATAATATAAAATAATAGTAATAATAATAATAGTAATTAATAATAATTAATTCATAATTTTATGTAGACGCTATTTATATGTAAATATGTAGAAATATGAATACAATACAAATAATAATATTAATTAATTAATAATAATAAATAATATTTAATTAATAATTGTATGTAGACACTATTTATATGTAAATATGTAGAAATATGAATACAATAATAATAATAATAATAATAATAACACACCCACAGAGCTTTTAGAAAGGTGCCAAATAAAAGTTTGGCTTTATTGTGAATTAATCATTTTAAAAATGTTGGAGGAAGATATTTGACGTTGTTAATGCTACTTAATATTTAATCATGAAATTTAATTACTGCTGAATACAAAATATTGAAATTTAAATACAATTTTCAAATTTTACTTTGAAAATCATTTATATATATATATACATATATAAAATTAGGTTTTAAAGTTATATTGATAACATTTTATGTAGACAATATTAATACATAAATATGTAGAAATATTAATACTAATAACACAAGGCTAATGAGCTTGCAAATTAACTTTTACTCCACGAAAGAGTCATCACTTGACATGAATGTCTGAGTCTGTAATAATGCTAATAACAATAATAATAATGCAAATCATATATGCTACTTAATATTGAATCATGAAATTGAATTACTGCTCAATACAAAATATTGAAATTTAAATACAATTTTAAAATTTTACTTTGAAAATCTGTCTGTCTATGTGGTTTGAATCCCCCTCTTTGAATTTTTCATTTTTCATAAAGACACAGTTGATGACATTGATAACATTCAACCACTAGATGTCACATTCTCCCTCCCTCCCCGTTCCATTGCATTTAGTTCACAACAAATGGTTGCCGGTTCGTTGCATATTTGTCGAGTGGGGTGAGACTTATGGGGGGGTGGAAGTAACAAAAATGAATTGATAAAAATGGAGCGGTAAAAATGGATGTGAAATGAAAAATGTGAGTGATAAATTATCAAGTGATTTGATTAATTTAAAGGTGATTTGACTAAAACAGCTGTGATATAATGAAATAATAAAATCATATATGCTACTTAAAATGTATTCAGTAGCTGATTCACATTACAGCAGCTTGTATTTGCTTTCATAAAAGAGGCTTCAACATTACTTAATGTATTTAGATCTTGGAATAGTCTGAATTACAGGGTAAACAATACAACAGCAATGTATGTATGCAACATAAACTGTCATTTCTCCTCTTTCTACACATACAGGAAGGCTGGGAGCGTCACCCAAGGTCAAAATAAGCAAACAGGGCATGTTGGCAAACAGTCTTTATTCAAAGATCCAGTGTTACACTAAAATATCCGGATACATTAAAATAACATTTTATAAGATTCATTCCATTCAGGTTAAAATAATGCATGAAGATGCACTGACAAAATAAAGGCAGCTTTATCCAGTAAGACCAAAAGTGGACACTAAAAATTTGGCAATTAAAACATACAGTAATAAAAGTCCTCAGGTAATCACAACATATTAACGGGCTGGCTTAAGGTATAGACCATGTAGTCGGTCGCCTAGGGCGCCACCTTCTGGGAAGCTCGGTCGTCTTAAAAAAAAAAAAAAAAAAAAAATGCTGGTGGGCGCCCTTCCTCATTTTCTGTATTGAGGTTAACAAATGAATAAATAAAGAACAAATAGAAAGAATACACTTTTCACCCCTGTAACTGTCGTTGTAGTGAAACTGACTAATCACTTTTATGCCAACAATATCAGGGACCAATTGCTTATTTATATTGTAATAAATAGTTATTTATGAAAATAAAAATCTGAATCTTTGTAGATTTTTATTTTCAGAAATAAAAAAGTAAAATAAAATAATATATATATATATATATATATATATATATATATATATATATATATATTTCTGTCTTAAAACCATTGTTCATCCAATTGGATTCTGTATGAAGCTCAAATACATGTTTTGTGAAATCATTTTACATGGCAACACAATTTAAATGCAGAAATAACTTACAAATAGACCTGTAACAAAAAGCTGTGACTCAACTGTGACTGTAACCGGTGCACCAGCAACCTACAGCTTCAAAAGCACATGACTTTTGTTATTTGTCTGCACGGTTTCCTCTTTTTTGAGTCTCATAGATTCTCAACTACTAACATTTGTTTGATTATACTGATACAGGGATTGGTGTTATTGAACTCAAATGATGAAATAAAGCCATCTGTGACCACAAAGCTACATTATACACACCTTATATTTAAACCTTTTAACCACAGAACATACAGTGCTCAAAGAAGTGTGCCAGTTTCCCTGTTATTTTGACCAGTCCCTGTGTGTACAGTAAATATTTTACGATATAATACAAATAGCTTGTTGCAGGAATGAGTCCTGAAACCCGGAAATGAGTTATCATTTTAGCACTTCCGGTCCCCTAATCTCAAAGTCAAGGTTTTGTTTTGTTTTTTCTGGTTAGATGCCTGAAATAAGGTCTGTGGTTAAAGCTGAAGAAATTTTAACGTTTTGTTTTACTACATAAAATATGTCAGTAAATTTCATTGGCTTTTTACTTCTGGTGATTGCAGTCACATTTAAAAAAAAATCATAAAAGCAGTGTTCATTTATGGAGATTATCTTGCTGAACAAAACATGCAAGTATCATAAACATTTGTTTTCCACGGAGCTTATTTTCTGCAATAATCCAAAACCCAATGGAAAAATCCCATTGGTTTTTTGGCGAGGGAACGAGTGGCGATGCTAACTTCCTGGTTTTGCCTACACAAATGCGTCATCCGTGCACCAATCTATAGAACAAGAGTAATCTACAGCCTCGAGAGTTACCAGAGTTGGATTAAAACACCTACCATTATTAGCTTCACAGTGGTTTTATCTGTTGCAGCACTAAAGCAATTTATTGGAATATACTGTCAATTGTCTAAACTTCTTATAACTTCCGGAGTCTGCTGTTTTAAGCTAATTGATTTTTTAAAATTTGGCCTTAACCACCCTTTTAATGTGTGAAACTGTCTAGTTAACAGCAGATACTGACCTACTGGGCCCAACAGTTCCCTCGTGTAGCCAGGAGAGGGGGCTGGTGGTGCTTTAAGGTAACAACTATGGTCAAAGTGGCATCCTGCAGGACATTGCTCACAGGTTTCCAGTGGCGTCCTGCAGCTCCTCTCTGATGGCATTGAGCTCCACTATCCCGTCGTTGAGCACATTCGCCACCTCCTTTATTTCACCCACCACCTCTTTCTTGCAGCCTTTCTTCAGCTCTCGGGAGTCCTTGATGAAGTACTTGTCTATGCCTCTGAAGAGTCCTTGGACCGAGGCGAGCGACTCGTCCGTTATCTCTGTGCCTCGCAACACAGGCGTGTCCACCAAGCTGATCATCTGGACGGTCCTGCGGGTCTCCCAGTCCTTAGAGTAGTGCTGGGTGCCAGACCTGAGGAAGGGATGGCCGCGGAGTTTGTACACGCCCTGATTGACGAAGTGGAGGATCTTTCCGATGGCCTTCAGGTGACCTTCGTACTGCTGCAGGACTATCTCAACCTAGGGAGGAAGAGGGAAAGACCACAGTCTTCGGTTAACCCTAAGAGACCCACATAGATCCGTTTTTGTCTTGTACATCATCTGAAAGCTGGGAACCTGAAGATTAATTTGAGATGTAGCTCAGCACTGTGTGTCAAGTTGTTCTAGTCATTAATCAGAAAAAAATCATTAAAATACATTTTTAAAAGTGTTTAAGGGTTTAGAACATTATGATAGAAGTATATGATGGTCATCCCCACGCTCTATTATGTCTCATAAATTGTTGCAGCAATTTTTGGGTCGATACCATTTGTTACACAGATTTTATGCTAAATTTAACCATTTTTTACCACTCACAAATTGATAAAAATTATCAATAATCCCTCTAAAATACCACATTAAGACACCAAGACCTTGAGGAACACCACGGAAAAAGCCAAAACTGTTCACATTTGAAGATTCTTGCAAGAATTGCATTTTTCGCAATTGGATGGCGAGCACTTCTGTTCTCGAAACTGCTCAGAAACCCCCTTTTTTTAAATCAATCTACCTTGGAAAGCCATCCGTCCTGTGAATGCTCTAGGTCTCTAGTTTGTGGCTGCAAAGTTTCATGAGGCTGTGATTATCCTAGAGGTCACCACAGGTAATTGTATACAGGGAGGTCAAAGTTTAAAAAAAAAAAAATGTTCTCACTACAATAAAATGGCTACTATGGGGATTAACATAATCCCACATGAATACAGTTGGGCTCATCGGAACCACAAGAGTCTCAGCTTTACAGTGATACCCAATTTATGTAATTCAAGACTGTTTAGGGACCCCAGTATGCAGAAATATTCAACACACTATTTTAGAATAGGCGAAAATAACACATTTGTACTGCATGCAAAAAAATGGTATGTTTTTTGCCCCAAACTGCATGTGATTATCGTAAACTGGGCATGTCTGTAAAGGGCATTTTTATCCTATATCTTGAGGTCAGAGGTTAAGGGACCCAGTTGAAAATGGCCATGAGTTTTTGGAGCTTTGGAGCATTGATTAACCTCCTTGCTGACAAGCTAGCATGACATGGTACCAATGGATTCCTTCGGTTTTCTACTTCCATATGATATCAGTACCTTCACTCCAGCTCTAAAACTAAGCCTGCTACAGCCTCTGAAAGACAGTAAAGTCAATCAGAATCGCCGCACACTACTTCCTGCATTGAAATGAAAGGGAAAACGCACACCTATTCTAGTGGAGATGCTGGCTTGCAGGCAAACATATAGCTGCACACGTTGCCATCGCATCCATTGTAAAATGACAGCTTACCTTCTTCCGGTCGTGCATATTGTTAACGTTATCCGAGATGGCCGCAGAGGCTGAAGCGATTCCTCCAGCCGTCGCCACACCCACGCCAACAGCGGTGATAACGAGAGAGGCGCCAAAGGTAAACGGTGCCATAGCCAAACCGGCGATGGCCGTCACGCCACCCAAAGCTGTGGTGGTGCCACCGGTGATGCCGGCGATCTTGGCCTTGTGGTGGAAGTTGTTGATGTTGTCGGCGATTGCGTGGAGCGATATGACGGACTGCCAGAGGGCCTCAGCTCGCTCTGTGAAGACCTTGTTGAAGAGACGCATGCCACGATAGACCTTCTCCGCCAAGATGGAGAATGACCTGGGATTTATTTGGGAGCAAAGTTATTATGCTTGGTGAGTTCAGTAAGGAGTGAGGAAGCAGCACCTTCAAATGTGGTTCATGATACAAAAGGCCAGTTATAAATTTCCCAGAGTCCAAGGTCAAATCGCTGCTTTTATGCAACCAATGGTCCAAAACCAAAAGGTAGTCAGTTCAGTATATGACAAAGAAAACATCAAATCCTCACATTTGGGAAGCTAGAACCAGGAAATGTTTGGCATTTATGCTTGATTAGATTGACTAATTGTTTCAGCACAACTTGTCCTGCTGCAATCAGTGATCTGATTCACAACAACACTTTGAAAGTAGCTAGGAACAGATCACTACTCTGTTACTTCCTCCAAATTCATAAAGAGACATACTTGGACTCGTCCTCTCTCATGACTTGGTCCTCATCGTCGGATGGCACCTCATCCCATTCTGAAATACAATCAAGCAACAGGCGTTAATGACGTTTAAAAAAAAAAAAAAAAAAAAGACATTCAAGTTTATTTTCAATGCAAAGTTTCTTCAATCTGTTACTTAAAATAAAAATACTACGAGGAACTTTGATTTTGTGTTGAGAAAAACGGTAGTGTTTCCGAGCAACAGAGTCGTTTTAGAAAACCTCTCATTTTACTGATAGTCTGCCGCGCTCAGTCCTGGTTCTGGTTCTCTGGACGAAGGCGGCAGCGAGACCGGATCCCTCTGTGGCGGGCTGGTCGCTGCTGGAGTCTGAGCTGAAGGAGTTTTGTGATGAACCTGCATGATTTCATCTGATTTTGCGCAGAATCCGACCCGGTGGCATCGATGACGAGCATTAAGAATAACTATATAGAAACAGCCAATATTCTTGCTGATGGTCTTGTTTACTTATGTAGGTCATATAGAGGCATCTGTATTAAACGGTGCTATTGATAACATTCAGCCACTAGATGTCGTGTTCTCCCTCCCCGTTCCAATGCATTTACTTCACAACAAGTCGTTGCCAGACACTTACCATCAATCTCAGCCATTTATCCGTTTTTTTTCCACACTAACCGACGACCCAGAGATACCACGTGATACCAACGTCTTCACTATTAGCTCACAAGCCTTGTTAGATGTGGAAACCAAACGTCAGATATCTTCCACAGCGATACACGAAACAACATTTTTAAAGTGATTAATTCACAATAATATTTTTTTTCAGGAAAAGTCATACTTTTATTCAGCACCTTTCTAAAGGCTCTGTGGATGTATTATCTGTTGTTTTTTTAATGTTCGTCTACATCAGTGGTCTCAAACTCAATTTACCTGGGGGCCGCTGGAGGCAGAGTCTGGGTGAGGCTGGGCCGCATCAGGTATTCCACAAAAAAAGCTTTGTTAAAAAAAAAACAATCTTCTCAAACGTCATTATTAACAGTTCTTTAACTTGAATGGGTTCTTCTGAACATGAACGGTTCTTCTGAACATGAACTGTCCTGAACATGAATGGAACATTGAAGAACATGAACGGTTCTTCTGAACATGGCCTCTATTGCGTCTCCCACTTTTCCTGAAATTGTCTGTGCTCGTCACCAACCTTTCTCTTCACTGCAGGCTTTGAAAAAGACATGATTGGGGCTGTGTGACAAGATATATATTCATTCCACTTGGTGTCACTCCACAATAAAGTCGTGCCTGCTGTGTTTGTGTTGCTCTGCAATTACACCACCAAACCGCTAGTTGGCGGCGGCGTCTCTATGAGTTTCCTTCTTTCATCTGAGTGGATTTGTGTGAACAAACATTGAAAAGATGGAGGCAGAGAGAAGTAGAACTTTCTGTGGTTGTCCGGGGTCCTGGCCGCTCAGCATCGCTGACAGACTGGACCAATCACAGCTGTTGCGGTCTGCGTCGCCGCCACGTGTAGTTACATTTCTGGAGAGGTGCACGTCAGGCTACGGCGTCGATTCAACGCAGAAGTATAAATCAAGCTTTAATCGAGTTTATGCGATGTAACACGGGCGCCACCATAGTTGTTGTGAAATGTTTCTCTGCTTGCATCAAGCCCGGCCGATTGCCCGCCCCCGGGAGCCATATACCCCGCTGTGATGGGTAGGTTCGTTCAGCTCGGGCTCGCGCAACAAAGGGACCTTCCACGGCAAACTGCCATTCACATAAATCTCGCGGGCCGAGGGCGCCTGGTTAGCTCAGTTGGTAGAGCGGGCGCCCATGTAACAAGACTTGGTCCTGACCGCGGCGGCCCGGGTTCGAATCCGGCCTGTGGCCCTTTCCGCATCCACTCTCTCTCTCTCCCCCCTTTCCAAGACTATCCACTGTCCTGTCAATAAAAATGAAAAAATGCCCCCCAAAAAAAAAAACTTTATAAAAAAAAAAAAATTTGCGGGCCGCACTAACATTAAACTTTCATATCAAGGTGGGGGCCACAAAATATCGTCTTGCGGGCCGCAATTGGCCCGCGGGCCGCGAGTTTGAGACCCCTGGTCTACATAAATATGTCATCAATAAGACCTTTAAGTTGAGGCTGTTTCATAACCAGTTAAAGGTTCCTCATAGTAACTTTAAAATAAGTGTGATTGTGACTCACTTTCCACAGTGTGCCACCACTCCATCAAACTGTCAGTGTCCTGTGACAGAAAGCAAAAAGCATGATGGTTCACACCTGAGCAATACACAACTAGAAAAGCTTCTTCACTTGCATACACAGGAAATGCATGGTGTTGAAGTTGGAATATTTCTGTTTAAAGAGAAACTGACCCCGTCCTCATCCTCATCCTCCATTCCTGCCATGGCGCGCTCATCCTTCTGAGCAGCCAGCCACTCCGCCTGAATGAAAAGGGGAGGATGTGACAAAAACAAGCTAGTGAATACGAGTCTTCGATACATATTTTAACATATTCACATGGATTAGTCTTCAAAAACGTGGCTTTATGTAAGACTAAGTCCTACACTCTGATTGGTGTGTCAGCTAGCGTGTAATGTTGCTGAACCGGCCCAGTCACATGTCAAAGGAATGTGTCCCATCAGGAACAGAAACATGGAGATAACCAAGCCAACGGTGGAAAACAACATTTAATAGTTCCTCCATTGTCAGTTGGAATAAACAAGGTGCACCTTGTATAAATAATGCCATTTGTGCTTAATCATTGTTCAGACAAAAGAGTTTCCTTTTATTTCCTCCTATTTAATCCTGGCTGTACACAACACTACAATCATTATTTAGTTAATTATCTTCCGTGTACAATAAAAAAAATTATAATTTGGTTTTCTCAGGTGCATCGAAAAGCTTTGGGACACAGTGGGTTTGTTTGAAAAAAATGCCACACAAAGGTCAGATTTATCTCAAAAACTCACAGACATCAGTGCTGGGCAGGCAGATGTAATACATTAATACAGAACAGTATAATGCTGTAAATCTGATCGATTTTCCATAAAGCTAGTCAGGTCTGACTCACTGAACAAAACAAAATGTGATATCAGATTAGGCATGGGACGATATGACAATTTCATGTCATGATTATCCTGGCCAAAATAATTGAGATTCCTGATAATCATCAAAATATGCTTGAAACTTAAAGAGGAGCTATTTTGCTTCTGTGCTTTTTCCCCTTTCCTGTAGTGTGTTATATATATTTTTTTGTTCATGTAAAAGGTCTGCAAAGTTACAAAGCCCAAAGTCTACGCCAAAGGGAGTTACTCTTCCCCGCAGCACGGCCGGTATGAGAAAATTAAAGCCTTTTTTTTTAACATTAAAAGCATGTAAATACAGTATGTAGTAGAAACCCAAAATACAAGTAAGAACCTGAAAATAAATACATTAGATCCTCTTTAAAATGGCATTAAAACATACTGGAATCACTTTACCTTACATTTTATTAAGAAACAAACATTTCATTGTCACAGATAGGACACATCTTTTTTAGTGAAAAACAATCTTAAATAAAGTAATCATACATCATAAAGTCCTCCTGCATAAATAAAGGAAAAAATAAATAAAATAGCAACATTCTGCAAGGATGTTCTTTCTTACATAATTCCTGTATTTTTTTAAAATCAAGCTCTATTTTTCTCTTCTCTACCATGATAGCAAGCTAGACGGCTTTTTCAAGTCACTCGTGACGATATTCACAATTATCCCGATAATGGAAATTCACCACTATCAACTTATTGTGAGTGTTTTTAGCGTGATCCGCAATAAAAATCCTATTTTGTCCCATCACTAATCAGAATCAACAAACGGTGTGTTTACAACACGAGTTACAGTTGCATGATGGTTTAGGTGAAGGAAGTAAAGCTGTGGGTTTTATAAATAATGAACACTGTCATTTTTAGGGCAATAATGCTAACCAGTTTGATAAAGATAAAAAAAGTTTATCTATTGTAAGGATGAAAGACATATCAATTTTCAAGTTTTGGCTCAGTAAGCCACACATCGATCATTTCCACTTTGCAAACGTACCTGAGCGGCCTCTGACATGAAGTCACTTGACGTAGCTCCTGGTGGATCCTCCCATTCTGGCTGCATGGCTTTGCTCTGGCACGAAGAGACAATGAAGAGTGAGCATGTTTTTAAAGATCTGACAGCAACAAGAGCAAAATCCTTCGTTCCTCATGCGATTAGAAATACGTTAGACTACACCGATTCACCTCCTTAGCCTTGTGTTTTTTGAAGCCTTTAAATTTAGATGACTTCTTCTGTTGAAAAGAAACAAAAAAAGTTTGAGAATCATACATTAAATAGCCCCATAGTAAAACAGTAAAAGTGAACATGCGAGTGACAAAAATACCGGTTCGCAGGTTTCCTCTTCATCTTCTTCGCTGTCATACATCTCCTCGGGACTCGTGAAATGTTTTCCTTTTTCAGTAAAGTCATCCTCAGCAAAGGGATCCTGCAAAAGAAGGTGACAGAAATAAAGTAAATACCACAGAAAACAATTAAACTGAAGTAGTATATTATGTTTTTATATATGTTGTGCATTAAACCAACATTGAACACATTGGCTGCGTGCTGAGGAGTCTGGTGGCTGAATCCAATCGGTTCACTCTGTCCATTGGCGGTCTTTGATTTGCATGGCATGGGAGTAGGGCCTTTAGGTTTGGAAGTTTTCTAACACAAGAAATGAAAAACATTGTATGTGTTAAACAAAGCTTAAGAACCCCATATGCATTCAGGAGGAATAAAATATCTTCCGCATAAAATCTGAATTAACTAAACAGTCTGAGGCAGCACAAGTGTTTAGCGACGGATTTACACTTTCTGTTCGCGGAGACTTTCAAGGGATCGTCCACAGTGAAATTAAACATGCACTGTAGCACAGTGACGCATTTGATCGCCCAAGCACTTCTGATTATTTTCTCTATTGTTGCTAATCCAGTCGGTCAAAATGATTGGTTCAAGGCTCTTTATTTGCCATATGTCAATTCCAGAAAAGTAGTCAATGGTAATGAAACTCTTTGGTCTCAGGTTCCTTCAACAATGCTCATAAAATATGTATATATAAAAAAGGGAAATCACACAAGTAATTTTAAATTAAGAGCCATAAAACCCCTCTATTATATCTTTTTTAGGATGCGGCAGGGGAACAAATCAGAGATCAGCGTTTTTGGATTTATTTATTTATCCTTTAAGTTCCTTGGAACATGCATTAGCAATAAGTGGAAGACTAACACTGAACATTGTCAACAATGACTATACTTTCTTAGACAGCTTAAAAAATATCGGATCGAGCAACAACTTTACTACCATGATTGTCTGATGTTGCCCATTTATGTATTTGTATTTATTTATGCGTCTGCAGAGAATAACATACTGTATCGAAAACAAATTCCACCGGCCCCGGTCATGTGGCTGATAAACAATCTAAACTAATTGTTACAAAGATGCTGGTTTCAGATAGAAAAATACCGGTTTGCAGTCCTCCATCCAGTCTTCATCGTATAACTCCTCTGCTGAGAAACTGCTCTTCTTTTTCTGATAATCGGTGTCATCCAGCAAGTCCTCCTAATTAAAACAAAAAATCAGAATGAAGTAAAACTATTTATTTCATCTCTCACCCCCGTGCAACCAAACATTTTTTACCTTAGAGCTTCGATGACCCATGGGCAGCGGTTTCTTGGTTGGTTTCCTCTATGGATGGAGGGAAAAAAGCCCAATTAAGTGAAAACAGATTACAAAATATTCAATGAAAAAACAAGAGTATTAAAAGAAAATAGTTACAAGTTCGCCGTCTTCAATTTCATGTAAATCTTCGTGTCTATTCAATCCAACAGACCTGTGGTGTGTTTTCTGGAAGGGCTCATAGTCCATGAAAGCAGCCTAAGTACCAGATTCAAAACAACTGTTATTCTGTGTAAGTCAGGAACAAAATGATACAGGTTACAATGAAAACAATGCTGCATAAAGGAGTTATTTATCGTTACTAAATCATTCAGCATAAACAAATGACTAATCGACTAAAGAAATCTTAGTCTACTAAGACTAAATTGACCTATTAGTCGACTAATCGACTAAGAGGGGGCAGCACGAGAGAAAAGATAGATGTAATCATTTCCAAAATTCGCAACATGTTTTTATCCAACGAAATATTCTGCTTCGATTCATATTTGTTGGCGTTTAGCCTTTCAAAAACAACATTTTCAATGTGGTCAAAAAACTGTTTGCACTAGCTAATAAATGGAGGCACGTACCTGTATTAACGGGGCGGACTAAGAGCAATCAAACCGCCTCACAAATTACATTTATATAAAAACTCATATCTTAAAATAAAATATGATGACAGACATTCGAAGCTTCATTCAAGAACCCCAATATAAGCTATGAATTTAAAAGTAATCGCAATTTACTGTGGACTATCATGCGGTTAATCGCAATTAAATATTTAAATCGATTGACAGCCCTAATAAATACATATATTTTTGCAATGTCAAACAACACATCATATAATGGTAACAATAAGAAAGACTGTACCTTGCTAGTTTGACTAGCAGGACTGTGGCCTTTCTCCTTTTCATCCTCAAAAACATCATCCTAAGAGTGAAATTAAGTTATTATAACTTACATGTTGAACAAGTTGTGTCAGAACAAAACAAGTGTTGGAGTCGTTTCATGTTATGGAAGTGGATTTTCTTCCAAATTAAACAAAATAATTTAAAAATAGCTGTCATTTGCAAGCAATTAGCCCATTCACCCTCATATACAGTAGATTGTTTGTTGTGAACTGAACTGTAGGTGACTTTTACCTGGTATTTCTTACTAGGTGTGTAGCCATGCACACCCAAAAATTCATCTGGGGATTTCTCCTGAGGGGGAAAAAAAATTAAAAACATGTTCCACTGCTTAGAAGTCTTCCTACCTCAAATACAATGTACCAGAAAAGCAAGAACCCACTGTATTCAATATGTATATGGTCATACCTTTGTGCTTTTGCGAGGTGTGTATCCGTGTGCTCCCTTCTGTTCAGAAAAAAAGTTAATTCACATGAAACACATTCATTAAGTTATAAACAGATATGCTGTGAAATAGTGAAATATTAAGTACAGTAGACGTGTGATACCTTTTCTACAGTGATGGCAAATCCTCTTTGTGGCACAAACCTAATTTTCACCTTCTTTCTTTTCTTCTAGAGAGAGAAAACATTAGATTTCCCATCAATGCATGCCAGAATGTTCACAGTTAAAATGTCACTCAAAATTAGCATCTAGATACTACAACTACTTTAGGCTGAATGGTCATGAATTTTGCGCCTGCCTTCTACCATGAAAACACTCTGGCATTAATGTGCTTATTGATATGTATCATTATTCTAAGTAGAACAAAAGCATACAAATCCATCTTCGTGCTGGGCTTCACCTCCCTCCTCTTCCTCCTCATCCTCACCAGTGCTGACATTCACCGCTGCCCCCTGTAGACAACGAAACACTGCATCAAAAACTGTAACATGTTTACTATTAAAAGGATCTCTATACTATATCCAGAGCATTAATATAGCAGCAAACAACTATTTGCTATGTAAAGATAAAGTGGAGTAAAGTCTACCTGAGTAGAGAATGAAGCCACTCTCCCTTGTCTCTGCGCTTTTGTTTACATCGCCGGGCCGGCCGCACATGCCTTTTAGCGCATATTTGTGCATGTGAAGACTTATCCCTCAACAGTTTGACAACAAACTGACTTTCTTGACTTGCAAAATTATGTTTTAAATTGATAAACATCATATGTGTGATTCATGGCACAATTCAAACGGGATCAAAAAGTATTGATGTCTCGCCGTTGACAACTGCTCAAATTTTTCCGATATAAGGTCGTGCCATCGTGGTCCACTAGAAGGGGTGGGACTTCCCCTCTATATAATGAGAAAAAAATCTATTACTTATCGTCAGAGAGTTGACTTTACGGATATGAATTAATGCTCCATGTGCAAAAAGCATTTTGGGGAGGATTTGAACTGCTAATGCTCAAGATCATCTCTGGAGCTTGAATTGATGGTTCAAAGAAGAAGAGCTCTTTGAAACCTTTCTCTTGCACCTCGTCTGCAGGTACTTTACCTCTGAAAATTGGCGCATCATGGAGTTTTTGTTGCCGACACCTTTCTTATTGATGTCGTCGCCCTGTTGTGGAATAACAAAGAAAAAATTATCACTACTGCGGTAAAGATATAAGCTTTACAGACACACTATAGGAATGGATGAAACTTCATATTCAGAAGATTTGAAGGCAATTAATGTCCTACTGCAAAACCACACACTTGTACTTCAGTACTCACCTTTGATTCTTCTCCGTTCGAGTACTTTCCCACTGGCAATGCGGAAAAAGTGGACGCTCTGCTAAGCTGACCGACTCTGGTCTTCAAATGATTCTTCTGTTGACAAACGAAGGTGTGATTAAACCGCCACCGCTTTATTAACACCGTTCGTTCATAAGTACAGAAACAAGATAACATACATAGTTGTCCGTCCCGTTCTGCTCCCAATCCTCATTCTTTTCTTCAGACACTTCTGAAAACTGCTCCTAAGAAACAAAAGCACTCATTTTTAAACTGAGAAAGTGTCATTATGAAACCATTGGTGTGTTCAGATTAGGGCTGTCAATTGATTAAAATATTTAATCGTGATTATTCATTCACATGATTGTCCACAGTTAATCGCGATTAATCGCAAATTAATCGCACAGTTTTTATCTGTTCAAAATGTACTTTAAAGGGAAATTTATCAAGTATTTAATACTCTTATCAACATGGGAATGGACAAATATGCTTGCTTTATGCAAATGTATGTATGGATTCCTTAGGTTCTTTAGTTTCATATGATACCAGTATCTTTACTCTAGCTTTACAACTGAGCCCGCTACAATCTAAAAATCGCAAGTTGTGTTATTTCATTATTATCGCTTTAACGCTGACCGCCCTAGATCAGATATAATGCAACAATAGTTTTTGGTCTTCAATCAACTTACAGTATAGCAAGCAGCCGGTGTTCAGTACATTGAATGAAACGTTAAGGTTTTAAATCACAGATATGAATATAAATGTAGGATAATGTTAAGACTAGGTTTACTGGCACATGCCTAAACAATTATGTGATTTCCGGACACCCCGATTGTTACCTTTGATGATCTACGAGAGTTGGGTAGTGTGCTGCTCCTCCTTCTGTCATCAGGAAACTTCTCCTATAAACATAAAATCATCACCATTATAAAAACGAACATGCAAACAATCAGAACAGTGAAACTGTGATTTTGCATTGCTTCAATTACCTTCGAGTCTCTTCTGGAAAGTAGGGACAATCTGAACTTTCTATCCTTTTTCTGTTAAAAAAAAACAACAATGTTGAACTTTATACTTGATATCAACCACAGAATGTCTAACTGTGACTTTCAGGTTATACTCACAGCATCACCCTGGTCCTCGCCACTTCCTCCATCAGAGTCCAGCTTCAACTAAGAGAAAAGTTTTTAGTGTCTACTATATTTTCTGCTTACAAACAAAACAATGCTAACTAGAGAAATCACTTGTCTCTTACTTTAAATGATTCTCGCCGTAGTCTTAATGTTCCAGCCTTGTAGAAAAAAGAAAGAAACAATTCAGCAGCTGAAATCTATGCAGTTCGCAGAGAGAAGGTTGCTGAGACTTTGAGGTCGTTGTGCCAACATATTAACAGAAAATGTGTTGAAAAGGTTTTCTTACTGGTTTGAAGTCAGGGTTAAACTCAGGGCTGTCTTCAGGCCAGTCTTCAACACACCTTTCCTGTTTGGGGATTTTAGTAAAGCAAACATTTATATAAGACAATTCTACTTTTCCTATAAACTAGAATTACCGACTCGCGGTTGTATGCAGCCGCCAACTACTCAAGTTGCAGTTTACATCCATGTCTGTCCAAAATTTCATCACTTTATCCTGTAAGACATTTGTGTGGAATTGTAATTAGCATATGAATTCTTGAGTTATGGCCAAAAACATGTTTTGTGAGGTCACAGTGACCTTTGAGCACCAAAATCTAATCACTTCATCTTTGACTCCAAGTGGACGTTTGTGCCAAATTTGATGAAATCCCCTCATGGTGTTCCTGAGATATCGCGTTCACGAGAATGGGACGAACATGAGGTCACAGTCTAATCACTTCATCTTTGACTCCAAGTTGACATTTGTGCCAAATTTGATGAAATTACCTCAAGGCCTTCCCGAGATATCGAGTTCACGAGAATCGGACGGACGGACAACCTGAATAATCCAATTTACAATGTGTACATTTTTACATCCATAGCAGCAGGGTCCAATGGTGGTCGGTTTATCAATATGTCCATCCATCCAAATCTTTTTTCCAGAGGAGACATATTGCATTGGCATTTTTTGTCTAGATATTTCCTCTAATATCACCATCAAGCCAACATTTCCTCTTGTATGACATACATGTCAAAACCAGATTGAGTTTATTAATCCCCACTAATGCGTGAGGATGATTTATGTCCAATTTGGAATCTCTTTGTCTTGCGCCAATGTCAGGTCAGGGTGTCAATTCTGCATAAACAACTTGTTATTATCCGACAGGCAGATTGCGTCACATTTGCTGAGGACATTCATACACCCTAGTGGATTAACCCATTTTATTTCAATTAATCCATTGCCTTTCTCTCACCATTACCCTCAAGCCAAACTTCACATTTGAAGCCCTACAACTACTAAAGCTTGGAGATTAACAAAAAATGTTAAAGGGTAACTTCGGTATTTTTCAACATGGACCCTATTTTGCCATAATTTTGAGTCTAAGTGACTATGGGGGACAACTATTTTTGAAATTGGTCCATGTAACGAGCAACTGGACCAATTTCATAATTTGTTGTCGCCATTAGTCAGACACAGAAAAATGGGAAAATAGAGTCAAATACCAAAGTTAACCTTTAATTTGTTAATAATATTTATGCATTTAGCAATTCATATTGAAAAATCACTTTCACGTAAAACTCACCTGTCCAATAAGCAGGACGTTCTCAAAGACAGGCGATTTCTCCGCTTCCAGCAATTTACTTTCCTGTGAACAAAGTAAATATTTGAAACATGCCCACAGAAGGATGATGTTCCATCCTCAAACTACCCTTGCATGACCTCTGACCTTGTTCCTCATCCTAGAACATCTTGTTGCCCAAGCTAATTGGGGCAGCTAATTATGTGAAATTGCAACAGCATGCGTACCGTAGGTTTTGGATTGTGATGAAGAACTGGTTTTGAGAGCGTTCTCAAGGGTGGTTTAGGAGAGTGTTTTGCTACAGTTGCTTCTGGTTCAGTCTAAACACAGTCCAAAAGAGAATAAAGAAGGTAATTAACAGCACAGTAGCTCAGTAGCAGAGACATAATAGTATTATGCTAAAGTGGGTTCTTTGCATACAGGGCTTGCTGGTTTTGGGAGCGGTCTCAAAGGTGGTTTAGGATAGGTTTTTGGTACAGTTGCTTCTGGTTCAGTCTAAACACAGTCCAAAAGAGAGAATAAAGAAGGTAATTAACAGCACAGTAGTTACAGTAGCAGAGAAATAATAGCATTATGTCGAACGGTGTTCTTTGCATACAGGGCTTGCTGGTTTTGGGAGCGGTCTCATAGGTGGTTTAGGATAGGTTTTTGGTACAGTTGCTTCTGGTTCAGTCTAAACACAGTCCAAAAGAGAGAATAAAGAAGGTAATTAACAGCACAGTAGTTACAGTAGCAGAGAAATAATAGCATTATGTCGAAAGGTGTTCTTTGCATACAGGGCTTGCTGGTTTTGGGAGCGATCTCAAAGGTGGTTTAAGAAAGGGTTTTGGTACAGTTGCCTCTGGTTCAGTCTAAACAAAGTCCAAAAGAGAGAATAAAGAAGGAAATTAACAGCACAGTAGTTACAGTAGCAGAGAAATAATAGCATTATGTCAAACGGTGTTCTTTGCATACAGGGCTTGCTGGTTTTGGAAGCAGTCTCAAAGGTGGTTTTGCTGGCTTTTCTGGCCTTGGTGGTCTACTTCGAGGACGTGGCTTTGGCGGACGTTTGAAAGTCGGCCCCCCCTGCAAGTTTGATTATAAAAGAATGTATAAAATGCATATCATAAATCAGATTGGTCCTACAGTACAGTTGGACCCTAGACAACGCACAATTTCCAACACTTTTTCTTTAAAAGTACAATGTATTAGCATTAATTATCAATTTTATGGTTGTCAAATATCAAATGGCACTTGTTACATACATGAATCCTATCAGCTTGAGATTGGCCGTGCATCATGGACAGATTCCTGGCCCGACTGAAGGGACTCGGCTGAGGAATATCGGGTTTGGTTCCCTGAGGAGTCGGCAGGAAAAGATCATCCGGACTGTCAGATTCTGATGGCGTTGCCTTGAAGAGATCTGTTGGCTCCAATGGTGCGTCCAACTTCATTTCTGACGGGCTGTTGAGTGACGGTGTAGAGTACGTGGCCTTAGGAGTATCGCTGGAGGTTATCCCAAATACATCCGTGCCGTTAGTCTTTGGGGGAAGTGGTTTGAAGATGTCTGTAGTCCCTGGTGAAAAATCATGGAAGGGGTTGTAATGTCTTGTTGGTGTAGTGCCAAACGGGTCATCCAAACTGGAAACGTCTTGGAATAAATCCCTTGTGATTGGGCTCGGGAATGGGTCGACTGCATTTGTGGATGAGGATGAAAATGCGTCCTTAAAAGAAGACATGCCAAAAAGGTCCTCTTGTTTGTGGAAGAGATCCTCGCTTTTAGTCGGATCTGCCCGAGGCAAATCTGCTTCTTTGGTCGTGGTGGTATACAATGGGTTCGCCATTACCGGCTGTGTAGACCGGAACAGATCGTCCTCCTTGTTTGAAGAAGAGTTGAACGGGTCTACGAAAATACTGGAAGATTTAAGAAAGGGGTTTCCCACCATAGTGTTTTCAGCGTGGAGTAAATCCTCTCCTTCAGTAGCCTGGAAAAGATCGACCCCATCATCTTTAAACATGGGCTGGAATAAGTCTGTTGAGTTCTGGTTGGGGGTAAGGGTCTTCATCTCAGGCTGAAGGTCCAGAGAACTTGGAAATTCAGGTTGAGGGACAGCGATGGTATCAAGGTTTACTGCCTCTGGAGTTCTCCTCCCTACGTCCTCTATTACATGACCTCTGCTGCTAGATTCCTGATAACAGAACACAAGGTCATTAGGGACGTGCTCAATGAAAATTACAAGGTAATGTTGCAATCTGGTTTAAAAAAGTCCTTGCATTTACCAAATTATTTGTATAAAAAGGGTTCATTCTGGCCAAATCCCCGTTGACTCCACTCTGATAAACCAGGAAAGGGAAATGAGAAAGTGGTGTTAGATTTCACTTGGACTGTTGACAAAGAGATCAAACTGAGATAAACAGGTATATGAAAACATACCTGAGGATTTAAATGGAGCACTTCCTGCCCTCCATTCTGAAAGAATAAGACAGTGACACAGCAGAAATGTTACTTGCTGAATGTAGGGCTACAACCAACGATTATTTTGCCGACTGTTTACTAGATTAATCGTCCGGTCTACAAAATGTGAGAAAATAGTGAAAAATGTCCATCCAAGTTTCTCCAAGGTGATGTCTTGTTTTGTCCAAAACCCAAATGTGTTCGGTAATATTATATAAAGCAGAGAAAAACAGGAAATCTTATGCCTTTTTTGCATGACACACTACTGTCAACGATTAATGAATTATCAACATAGTTGGCGATTTTTTTTTTCATTTTAATTCTGCTGTTTTGATCACCCAATAATACAAATTTGTAGCACGTCTTGTTTGTACGTACTGCTTTTGCCATATACATAATGTCTATATGCTATTTTTATATGTAACACATTAAAAAACATGTAGAAATTTGAGTATAATCTGTTTGCAATGGAAAAACACCAATAACAAGAGTAGTTCACGATTATTTTTCTGTCCATCGACTGATCAATTAGTCAACTAATCGTTGCAGCTCTAGTTGAATAATTGTTGGGAGGAGGCATGAGCAATTTACTGCTCAATAGGGCTGCACAATTAATCAATTATATCGAAATTGCAATATGGCCTACAGCAATTTTCAAATCAGACATTGTAATAATATTAAAAATAAATAAAACAAAATGCTCAAGACTAAGACTAAGGATGAAAATGAGCATTCTTGCTAACTCCTGCATGTTTACATCCTGTATTTTATACTGATGTTCATTAACGTTCACTGTAAAAAATAAAAAATTAGTGAAGACAAAATTGTGTACCTTCCAAAAATAAGGGCAGGCACAAACCAAAACCAACTCTCAGATAGTGTCTTTTCAAAGAGTTCCCAGCTAATGTGGTAGATCAGGCTGTTTCCAGTGCCCCATTTGTTAAAATTTCAAACTCAACATGACTCAGCAGACTCACATGAGAACGCATACTGAACTCACTCCACCACTTTTAATAGACCGTGTATGAGCAAATTGTCTTGACTAGTCTTTTCTATTAATAAGACAAACACGCCTACTAACACACATCATAAGACCAGTTCATCAGATTGTACTTCAAAGAACAAAACAAGAGACAGGGTGTGGATTCAAGCATCTTTGAGTTATTGTGAAAGTCAACTATGGCGTTACGACATGCTGAACACACACTTAAAGATGATCCAATTCATTTGGCAAATGTCCTAAACAAATATCCTGTCAAGTCATGTTAGGTGTGCCCCGACGCTATCATCCTTTAAAACTACGCCTTTCAGCAGTCTTGTTGCTGGTCTTTATTATTATTTTATTCTTTATTGAAATATGCTATATAAATACAGGTTACTTGCTTGAGTTGTCATCGTGTATGCTGTGCAGAGTCTCACCTGTCTGCCTGTGTGTAGCTGGTGGTTGTCCATCACATCTGTAGCAGCAGCAGCAGCATCAGCAGCAGCAGCTGAGAGACCAGGAAGGAACGCACCATCCTGCGGACCGAACAAATGTTACACTAAATTAACAACAACAAGGTATTTAAGGAGGGAAGCGTGGGAAGTCACGCAGCATGCTTTTCGTGCATTCCGATTCGCCGTAACATGAAAGTCATGTGTCACTTGTCAGATCTGTAAACAAAAATTTGGACTGTTGAAACGATAGCACAGGCATTTCTACACCTGTTTTCCAACAACCAAGATGCTGTTTCCTCAATCTTAAAAACACGCAGGTGAAGTATTGCTTTTCAACAAGGATCCCAAACCTGCACTTTTGTGTATACGCAGAGCTGTAAGCCACCGTTACCAGTGGCCTGTTTCAAGACTGGTTCATAAATTATCCACTGGAGTCAGAGGAAGAAGCTAATTCATATGTTCCTTATTTTAAAAAAAGTCATCCTGGGTTGTATGAAGGGAAGAAGTCAAACCGCTCCTTTACTGTATTCAGGCTGAGTTGGTGAAGGGTGTGTTTGAGATGTAAAAACAGGGTGGATGTACGTGTCATTTTGTGCAGCAAGTGTGTGTGTGTCGCCACTCAACTGGGTTTGATTGTGGAAAGGACTTTAGGAGACTTTCTTTAGCATATTTTGTAGCGTCACAATACTCTAAAGAAAAGACAAAAAAAATCTGTGTTGTTTAAGTCGTAACTTAGTGAAAGGAATATCAAATATATGCTGATGACACATTGTGCTCCACTCATGAGTTAAATATGGTTGGATACTTGAAATATCAACCAGACTGGCTGGATGCGACGCTAAAAAGGCTAAACGGAGCTTTAATTCTAGTGTGCAGATACTTTTCTATTGTATTATAATAAAGTTTAATTAGACGTAGATGAGTTTAAACAACTATAAACGCAATACACGTATAATAATGCTGCGGTAAATCTCCTGTATAGAAAGTATGCTATTTTGAGATATTGGTTGTATTCCATTTTGAGAGACTTTACTGCAAAGAGTCCCTGTTGTACTTTTTTCTTTTTAACATTTATTGTTATCAGTATCATACAGAGTATTTGCATAATTGTTCCAAGAAACCACACGCTGCATTCATCTGGGGTTGTACATGATCAAAACAATCCCTCAGTTCAGTTATATTCATATGTTCTATATCTATAGATATATATATATATATATATCTATAGATATATCTATATCTATAGATATAGATATATATATCTATATCTATAGATCTATCTATAGATATAGATAGATCTATCTATAGATATAGATATATCTATATATCTATCTATCTATAGATCTATATATATCTCTAGATATAGATATATATATATATATCAGTTAGATATAGCATCACGAACACTGAAAAGCACGGTTCTTCAGAATGAGCACTTTTGATGCTTTTCTATCAAATAAAAATGTTAAATTATTTAAAATAAATTAAATTAAATTATTTATTTAGTTATTATTTGTAACAGAGTATACATTTTTGTACCATCTGCAGTCTGGTAAGAAAGCACAGAAAAGCTATACGCAATTAAGTCAAACCACAGTGTGAAGAGAGCTGATTCTTTTTGTCCTGTACTTGTGTAATGTTTCTTGTTTACTTGTAAAGACAGCCATTAGTCACAGCCATGCAGACATTGAGAACAGCTGACATCATGGCACTCTGGGTTTGGCTCTCCAGTGTTTGCCTCATGTCCTAAACTGATTAAGGTTGTTTACCTGTTTCAGGATAAAATCTTAAATATGAACCACGTGGAAGAAGAGGATGGCTTTTAGTTTGCTGACATATTTATGAATCAAACACTTCCAACCACCGTTAAAAACTACATTTCCACTACAGATCCAATTTAAAAGTACTCACA
This sequence comes from Sebastes fasciatus, assembly GCF_043250625.1. NCBI lineage: Eukaryota > Metazoa > Chordata > Actinopteri > Perciformes > Sebastidae > Sebastes > Sebastes fasciatus. Next base: position 14,172,520 of record NC_133816.1, on the reverse strand, counting down.
GGTCTTCTTTCTCCAGATGCAGTTTCTGTTGCTGCTGCTTCACTCCCTCCATGATCATCCTCCTCCACCTCATTCTCCTGATAAACATTTATATTAATAAAATAAATATAAATAAATAAAAAAACAAACACTATTTTAAACCAATTCTTCTTCGAGATTTAATTTGAAAAAACAGACTTACTGTAGTTGTATCTCCCCTCATGATCAAGTTTCTTTTGCATGAAAACGTGTCACTGTGTGATCCGGATTGACAGGACTCTCACCTGGATAATTATCTCCTAGTTGGACGCACCTGTCAAGGAATTCCTAAACATCCGGGACTAAAAGTTTCAAAATAAAGTCTTTTTTTGCGCATGCTCAGTCTCTCTCCGACCAGATATCCCTGCAAGCCAATCTATGATCGGTGCATGCAATCAGCACATTATTTTTTGCATTTTATAATTTATTTGATTCCATTGTGAAATAAAAAATAAGTTTCACTGTAAACAATCAGCAAAAAAAATATATATATATTTATTTGATGCTAATGTGAAATGCAAAATAATAATAGCTGCATACAATCAGCACTTTAAAAAAATAAATAAAAATAAAAATAATATATATATATATTTCCCCCTACAGTCCAAAGACATGCCAGAAAGGTTCATTGTTGACTCTAAAATGTGAGCATGAATGGGTGTCTGTCTCTTTGTGTCAGCCCTGTGATAGTCTGGCGACCTGTCCAGGTTGTAATGGATGGATGGATGATTCCAATGTGCTAGACAAAATAAATATCGCTGAATTTTTTTTATTTTAATTTTTTTATTTATTTGATGCCAATGTGAAATACAAAATAACTAATACAGAATTAAAAATATCACCCAAACCAGGATGTAGAGGTCACTCTAGTAGGCTACTCTGAGAACTGCACCACTCCTCAACTTGAACTAGAACTTGACAAACCAAAGCAACAGTAGATCATAAAGATTTGGAAAAGATTTGGGAAGTTTAAAAGGGTAGCCTAATTTCCAAAAGGCACTTTATTGTGGAACCAGTTAAATTTGAAATCATTAGAGAGGGTTATTTGGTTGGTATTGTTTGATGTAGAGGATTTTCAGCCACCATGAGCCCAAATTTGGGAACTGGAGGGGAGAAAATCCATTATTTTAGAACCATACTTCAAATAACCCAATTCACATTTGTTTAAAATTATAGTTATTATGGTTATATACTGAAGTTATTTTGAAGGCAAATCCACATTACTTCCGGTGTCTTTCTGTCGTTACCTTTCCACCTGCTGTGTTCATCTCAATGCAGACAGACCGGTTGTCCTCGCCCAGCTCAACTGGTGTCCAGGTGTGTTGACATGCTGAAGCTCAGTGCTGACAGATGAGGAAACTCTTCACAATGGTTGACACTTACACACAACGGCTTCTTAAAGTGTAACAAATAACATGAAAACACAAACAGATTCACATAATATTCCTTAATCAATTCCAGTAATGTAGACTTAAAACATTTTTGTATGTTAAAAAAAAGCAATAATTATGTCTCCTTTTACAGGTCACATCCAACCATAAACCTTTCCACTTTGTCTCTAGAATTATATTTTCCTAATAGGCCTTTACTGAAATTCAAAATGCATTTTTTGAATCAGAGCAATACCTCTGAACTTAAAATTTAAATAAACATAAACTGCCTAAATCATCAGCCTGACCCAGTTTTCAGGCCAGCAACAGTAGTCTAAATATTCCTAATGACTACTCCCTGCAGAAATACAAATAAAATGAAATTAAATAAATAAATAAATAAAATAAAATAAAATAAAATAAAATAAAATAAAATAAAATAAAATAAAATAAAATAAAATACAAATACAAATTAAATTAAATTAAATTAAATTAAATTAAATTAAATTAAAAAAATAAATAAATAAATCATTAATTCCATCAACTGAGTTTTTCAAGATTTTCTCATAAGATTGAATTGCATAAAATGGTTGTTCAAGTGGGGATATAATAAGGCGATGCAAACAATACTAGTATTCTGTATATGGCTGAAACAACAAAGTAGGAAAGCTTTAATCCCCAAATCCGGTTTGTCCTGGTCACACCAGAGGTGTGGCCTCACGGCGGATTAAAAGCATCTGATGTACTGTAGAGCATTTTAAAACCAGGCTGTGATATATCTGCTAGGAATGAAGGCCAATCAATCATATAGTTAGCACAAAACATTCTCTCATGTTAACTGTAGATGGACAGCAGCTGGACAGGCAGTGGGGATTTTTTTAGAGTCCTTGAAATGGTGACTGCAGATAAACCTTTATAGTTTTTAGTTAGTTCTAACCTTAAACACATATTAAGTTCTGATGCATCATATATGTGAATACGAGTAACATGGGAACTGTTATTAAATGTTTTTTCACAGCTGTTGACTTTAGTATATGTTGTGACGGTATTTGTCCAACAGATGGCAGAAGCTCTGTAAATCAGACTGTAAATCAGCTAGATCACAAAAATGTCGAGGAGTTAACCATCCTTAAAATGGCTGAGGACACAGATATACTGGCAAAAGGTTCAGTCAATGACCTTAGAAAGAACCCGAGCCTTTTCACTGAAAAAACTGCAAGTGTTACTGCTAACCAGTTGGCGAAGTTCTTTGAGACAGTAGAGAGGAAATTCCCATCTTGCCGGTTTGATCTGCATTACATCAATAATGATGGAGCAATAGAGGGACTGAATGAGGGTCCACAAAAAGAGGCACAACAACAGAGACTGCCACTGCTTTTACTCAATGGAGGCTTCTGTCAGTACATGTATTCTGATACAGAGAGTATACTGAGTGCTGCAGAAGCAAAAATAAAATGCGCTCTGCATTTTACACCTTGTGAGCTCAGTAAAGATGGAATGACCTTCTACGTCCCGGGCTTCCTCTCAGATCTGGTCGATTCCAAACTAAAGGTTTGGATTAAAAATGCATTCAAAGCACGAACCATGACAATGGGTCATGAATATATCATCGAGGAACATGGGGTAGTGCCCGTTGACTACAGCTCCACAGGTGTTGTTGAAAACTTCAGGACATGGTCAGATGGACTACATCAGTTTCTTGAAATGAAACATATGTCCAAGCTGAGTGACATGACAGCCATCACAAACTATATGTCCACTGTGGGTTTGTTTCTAAAGTATGGAGATCAGATCTTTGGAATGTCTGGGACTCTCGGCCAAAAAACAGATACTGAGATTTTGCAGAAAATCTATGAAGGTATAAAGACCTGTCAGATACCTTCATTCAAACGCAGAAAGCTGTTCGAGGTTGAAGGAGTGATCGTAAGTGATGAAGAAGAATGGATTGAGAAAACCTGCGATGTTGTCTCTGCAAAAACCAACCCTACTCCATACAGGGCTCAAAGAGCTGTGTTGGTGATCTGTGAGACCATCAATCGAGCAAAGGTTCTCTACCGTGCTCTAGGATACAAAGTCCAGAACGAAAAGCTTTACATAAGCAACAACATGGACAATTCTGAAGTCTTTCAAGGGCTGCAGCCTGGAGACGTCATCGTAGCAACAAACCTTGCAGGTCGTGGGATGGACCTTAAGGTTTCTAACGATGTAAATACAGCTGGAGGTTTGTTCGTTGTGCAGACCTTCCTGCCTGAGAATGCTCGTGTGGAGGCGCAGGCCTTTGGACGCACTGCTAGACAAGGATCTCCTGGGTCTGCTCAACTCATCGTCTGCTCCAGCCATCTGTCAGAACCGCTCAAATCGCTGGCTTTAATGGGCGAACTTCAATCTCTCTGTGAGAACATAACGAATGTCCTGTCACATATTTTTGTGATGGAATTGAGGTCTTATCAAAAAAGCCACAGCCATGAGCAATCTAACGGTATGTCTTCAACGCTGTCACGTATTTTGACTAAAAACTCCAATTCAGGGATAAAGAGCGTTAAGCAGGTCAGAGATGACTTGGCGACAAAAAGACTAGCTACCTTCTTGGAGTGTGACATCCCAAACATAAAGAAGAAGGAAGAGCTCTTCAGTCTCTATCTTGACACACTAGATGAAGTGTACAAAAGCAGCAACAACGAGCCAGCAGATTCAGATTTGTCTGCACTGAATGAATTCTGGGGCATGTGGCTCCTGACCCACTTCAATGAGAACGATCCTATCTTGGACTTAAAAAACAAACTATCTGAGGACCTGAAAACAGCCATGCAAAAACTCAGACGGAGAGACTCCCCCTCATCAAACCTGCACCACTACACTGCATTTGGCAATGATCTGCGCAAAAAGGGCAATCTTGCAGAGAGTATCAAGATGTACACTAAGGCCATTCAGGAGGACCACTGTTGGGCAGCAATTGCATACTACAACCGTGCTTTAACATCTTTAACCCAGCAAGACAGGCGTCAGGATCCAAACTGCATCGATCAAGCTCTAGAAGACTTGCAAAATGCACTCAAGTCTGTTGAGCTCTACCTTGAACAAATTGAGGTCACTCGTAGATACTCCACACAGGTCGAGGAACTCTGCAGCGATTCAGTCACCCGATTTGACCGTCACATGATAACCAGACACAAAGTGTTGCTGTGTTTCAAAGGGAAGATTACAGACGCCATCAGGAAGGTAGACAGGGCCAGAGACATAGGTGGGAATGTAAAAGTGGAGGAGAATCTAGTCTACTTCCTGGTTCCACTAGTGTATTTTCTGCCCTTGGCAGTCCTTTCGACCGAATCACTGACTCTAATCCGCTCCAGAGACCCTCTGAAGTTGCTCCAGCTCATCAGTCATCCCTACCTTGACATTCTCAATGAACTTAGGTGTCTTGAATCTCTGGGCCTGACTCATGTCTATACCTTAGATACACTGTTCTCTCTGGGTGGCTTTTTCTCAAAGATACATCGGACCATCTTCTCTTGATTAGATGGCAGGCGTTCAGCACTTGAGCAAAACAATCAAGCAAGCAGTAGAGCTTGCTGTGGGTTTTAAAGTTCCTCTTGGTTTTGAAGTTTCTTTCATCACCGCAAGTTTGGGGAGATTCCTTGTGAACCATGTGATCCTAACTGAACCAAAAACATTAAAGTCAGAAGAAGAAGAAGTTTCAGGTGTTAATGCATTTTTGATATGTTAATCAGTACTGGTTTCCTACCATTGTTACAATACATATAATATGGTATATTTTTCTATTAATTGTTGTCAGTTCAATTGAACAATTGCTAATCACAGAAGTCTTAATATGAATGTACTTTATTGTACTTTTTGCATATATATTGAGCAATTGTAAAGGGTTTCTGCTCCATTTTGTTGGAATTATTGTCTGTTATCACTATTGTGCATCTTGTATTATAAAGATCATATATACATGTACTTGATCCAAAATGACAATGACAAAGTAATGTTGTGATACTGGTATTTTGCTTTTTGAAACATACACCTAAAAACACAGTGTAACATTTGTGTTTACAAAGTTAATATGATACTATTATCACTGAATTAATTAAGTTTCTATTCACTGAAGGCATATATTTTTTGAGAGCTATAAAATTACATTTGTACTACATTTTGATTCTGTATAATAAAAAGCTATCTTTTGAAACCTGATGGTTATTTGCCAATCATTTGAAATACATATTACTACACTGTATTTACATATGTTTGTAGTAACAACAATAATAATCATATTGTAATAAACAACGTATGTGACTAGATCTATTTCCACAGTATTTGAGGTGTAATGAAACTTTTATGCATGTTGTTTTTCAAAACTGTTCATTCTTTACATGAACAGAACATCAAATAGACACTGAAGCATAAAGACTGAACAGGGACTCAATATAATCACTTCATTACTGCCACTGTGTGGTATAATGTGGTACTGAAGTTTGCTTGCATTGGAGACTGGAGTCATGTAGGCTTGTTACATTCATTTGTTTAGCACAGTATCATAGCATTTTGTGAGATACATAAATATTAGAATACGGTAGTTGTCACAATGTTAATTTCAAGTAAAACAATTGGTTACGGTTAGGGTATTTGGTGTATGCTAGGTACAGTAAGATGGATAAAAATGTAGGGGATTTAGTAAAGATTAAACAAAAGTCTTAAATTCAACGCAGGTTGAATTAAAGATAAAAGTATCATCCATCTCATCCAAGGGGAAAACAGTGGTATATATGCATTTACATTGTTAAATGCTGAGCTCATTCGATAAAGCTTGGTGGACCTGAGGATGCTACGTTGTCTCTAGAATGATATTTTCCTAATAGGTCTTTACTGAAAAATTCAAAATGCATTTTTTTGAATAAGTGCGATACCTCTGAACTTAAAACTTAAATAAACATAAACTGCCTAAATCATCAGCCTGACCCAGTTTTCAGGCCAGCAACAGTAGTCTAAATATTCCTAATGACTACTCCATGCAGAAATACAAGTAAAATGAAATTAAATGAAATTAAATAAAATTAATTAAAATAAAATAAAATAAAAAAATAAAAAAATAAAAAAATAAAAAAATAAAAAATAAAATAAATAAAAATAAAATCATTAATTCCATCAACTGAGTTTTACAAGATTTTCTTATAAGATTGAATTGCATAAAAAACAAAATGATGGTTGTTCAAGTGGGGATCTAATAAGGCGATGCAAACAATATTAGTATACTGTATATGGCTGAAACAACAAAGTAGGAAAGCTTTAATCCCAAAATCCGGTTTGTCCTGGTCACACCAGAGGTGTGGCCTCACGGCGGATTAAAAGCATCTGATGTACTGTAGAGCATTTTAAAACCAGGCTGTGATATATCTGCTAGGAATGAAGGCCAATCAATCATATAGTTAGCACAAAACATTCTCTCATGTTAACTGTAGATGGACAGCAGCTGGACAGGCAGTGGGGATTTTTTTAGAGTCCTTGAAATGGTGACTGCAGATAAACCTTTATAGTTTTTAGTTAGTTCTAACCTTAAACACATATTAAGTTCTGATGCATCATATATGTGAATAAGAGTAACATGGGAACTGCTATTAAATGTTTTTTCACAGCTGTTGACTTTAGTATATGTTGTGACGGTATTTGTCCAACAGATGGCAGAAGCTCTGTAAATCAGACTGTAAATCAGCTAGATCAGTAGCAGGTTTGGTAGTTACATTTATAATATATTCTATTACAGTTACCGGTTACAATACCTCATTAAAACTGTAAGCACCAATGTAATTCAAGGCTCAAATTCATTATCATAGTCTGAATTCTATAAGTTATTGCTTTGTGAAGTATAATGATACTGTAAGACTTTCAAAAAACACAAGATACATTTAACTAAGGGCACCTTTACTACAGTTAGAGACCGTTCAAATAATGTTATACGTAATATATTATCAATTTTAATACTAAAGGATTAAAGCAAACCTCTTAAATTAAAACAGAGGAATGTTGATTTTTTTTGTCATATATTATGCCATAGCCCCTATAAAACAAGGCTGGATCAAAATGTATTTAATTTACATGTAAATATCAAATGTATGATGATTTGTTGTCATAACACGTTTGCACATAGTGCTGATTTATTTCATCAGAATAACTTGTTTCAGGTGTCACAGGTCACCGCCACTTGAGCACTCCTTCATATGCTACCAAGAAGTCATGTGATTGCCAGAAAGTGAAAGAAAAACCGTCGGTAAATTTAGGGGAATTCTGTGTTTGCTGATAACAAAGACGTTAACCAAATCATAAAACATGGCGTGACTTTTTTATGGCTATCATGTGTACCGTTCTCACCCTGCTAAGGAGAAGTTAAAGAAAAGTTTTAGGTTGTAAAGCTTTGATTTTATTCTTTCAGGTTGATTATTTTATGGTTTAAACCTGCTCTATATGAAAAGTATCTCGAAATTAACTTATCTTATGATTTGACACTATATAAATAAATTTAAATTGAAAAAAAAGGTTTTATGCATTGATACCCCTATTGGACCGCCTTTTGCATAAAAAACTGAAATTTACTTTTTGTGGCAGATGTACAAAAAAGGGTTAAGTCAAGGGAAATTGAAGGAGAAATAATCCTTTTTGGGGGGGAACAGTTGCTGTGGAGCTGCTCTTGAGATTAATATTTGATTGCTATCTGCAAGTACAGTAACAACGTGGTTTACAATAAATGCTACACAGAAATCGAAAGGATGGCAGGAAAGTCCATCGGGGTCAAGGTTGGCGAAAAAGAAACAAAAACAAAAGATATAAAAGAAAATCAAATGCTCAGGTCCCAAAGACACACATCACTCTTCATCTTCTTCTTCTTAACAGGTGAGTAATCAGATTACTACCACAATACTAGAGCTGCAACAATTAATCGATTAGTTGTCAAATATTAAATGAATCGCCAACTATTTTGGTAGTCAATTATTCGTTTGAGTAATTTTTTAGAAAAAATAAATAAAATTCTCTGATTCAAGCTTCTTAAATGTGAATATTTTCTGGTTTCTTTTCGCAGTAAACTAAATATCTTTGAGTTGTGGACAAAACAAGACATTTTATGATGCCATCTTGGGCTTTGGGAAACACTGTTTGACATTTTTCTAAATTTTCTGACATTTATAGACCAAACAACTAATCGATTAATCGAGAAAATAATCGACAGATTGATCAACAATGAAAATAATAATTTGTTGCAGCCCTACACAATACATTAAATGTGTTAATAACAAAAACAATTAAGCTACATAATACAATGAAGACTTGTAATATCTGTGTTTTGATGCAAATTTGCTTATATTTGATTGTCTGAGTAATAATACTATGCAGAGAATGACAACTGCTAAATATAAATTGTGAGTGAAATTTTAATGCTGTAGCACAGGGGTTCTCAACCTTTTGTAACTGAAGGCCCACTTGTGATTGTCAAAACATTTCCGAGGACCACCTTCCCAAATAAATGAGTAAAAAACCTAACATGTTTATACAACAAATAATAAACTGGGATGTAGATATGTGTTGTGCCACTGTCAGCTGTAATGACCAAAATACATATTCTGCTTACCCTCAGTGAGACACTTGGGCTTGCCTCTGGGAAATAATGAGATCAAGTCGTGGTGGGATGGGTGAGAGGCTGACACACAGAGTAGCATTCAAAGTTGCTTTCAGTTTGTTCCTTGCCTTTGATTTTGTGACAGTCACAATGGAAAACCCTGACTCACATAAATAGGTGGTGGTGAAAGGCAACAGAAATTTGATTGCCCGTTTTGACAGAGAGGGATATTGACTGGCAGCCAGTATCCAGAATGAAGCAAGGTCAACTTGTGTGAGCTGAAGCTTCAGGCTGCTGTCTGCTGATAGTTCCATCAGTTCATTTTCCAACACAGTGGAGAGAGCTATGTCTTCTGAAGCAGGATCCACAGAGAAAGGGTCCAAAATCCAAAGGTTTCCATCTCGTGCATCTTCTGAGAAGTAACCTGCAAACTTTCCTGACAACTGAGTCAAATGCTGGGTTATAACACTGGATATGTTGACATGAGGAGTGGCTTCCAAAGTTTCACTTAGGAGTGAAAACACGTCAAATCGTCCCTCCTTGACTCTTCTGTTTCACAGAATAAGTTTTTTCTTGAAGCCCTCAATTTTGTCTGAAACCAAAAACACTGTGCTGTTTCTGCCTTGCATTGATATATTGAGCTGATTTAACTGGTCAAATATATCTGATAAGTAGGCCAGTTTTGCACAAAAGTTACCATCAGTGTAATGCTCAGCAAGAGGGGAGTGCTGCTCTTCCAGAAATGTGTGCACTTCTTCTCTCAGTTCAAAAAGGCGATTAAGCACGAATCCTAATTTAATGTATTCAGGGTCATATTTCCTCACCACACGCTTCGGAGCTTTTACTGGCGCAGGGTTGTCTCCCACATCACTTTTTCGCTTTAAAAACCGATCCATTTTGTCTCACTGCATCCGAGAACGTTAGCTAGCTAACAGTGGCAAACACGTTTGTCTCTACCTGATGATGTTTGGTGTTTTTACACAAGGCCTATTGAAGGAGGTTGGGTCACACTTAATCAACGCGCCTTCGGGGTACCGCACATGCGCAGTAATATCTGCTCTGCACTCGCCAAAATTGAGCCGATCGCAACGCGCGACCGCAGCTCCAGTTACACTGCGCATGTGTTATACCCAATACAAGACCCGTGTCCGCCCGTGTCTTAGCCTCCTTCAATAGGCTTTGGTTTTACGGCAGCCGGCATCTTACCTCCTTTAGGTTTTACCTGTTCACTTTGCTAAATAATAATAAAAAAATAATCTAGTACCACTGCCTCTGCGGCACACTAGATGGCGCTCTGCGGCCCACCGGCAGCCCACTGGTTGAGAATGGCTGCTGTAGCAAGTAAACAAATCATGTAAGTGTAAATCATTATCACAATATTACTGAATAGCAACTATTAAACAGTATATGGAAATTGTGTATTGTTTTAAAGAAAATGTTTTTTTTTCTGTTTTGACCAGATTTTAGCCTGTCCACAAAATGGCTGAATCTGACTCTGATAGCAGCATCGAAGACTTTCTTACCAAATTGAGAACTTTACTCCTCGCTCGCAGTTTGTTGTCTCCAAAAGAACTTCTCAACAAGCTGCAAGGACTTGTTACAAATATCAAATGGAGCCCGGCGGACGCCACTCACTTGTTCGATGATCTTCTGAATCGATTTGAGTCAACAACAAATGACGGATCCGATCTCCTCTCATGGATGATTAAAATGCTGCACTGTATAGAGATTAATTACATCACTCCCAGTTGGAAGAGTCAAAGAGGAAAGACGCTTATCGATCTGGTCCAAGACGAGACTGTAACAGATGAAGACCTCAAGGAATGTTTAGCTTATGACACAGAAAAGCAACTGGAGGAAATTCTTGAGGAAATCCGCCAACAAGAGTTAAACCAAATTGATGAGAAGCTTTTAGGTGAAGTGAAAGACATTGTATCATCAGTTGATAAAGATCTTAAAGATCCCAATGATGGATCACAGCGGAGTGGCTTAAAACAAGTCTTGCTGAAGCTCTGTCGGGCAGTGGAAGAAATTCAGAAGTACAGACCACGACTGACACAGATGGTGAGCTGGTGCATTATGGCTCTTTCCAAAACAGGCCGGTTAATTCAGGTTGGCACCGGAGAGGGAAAGTCGTGTATCGTGGCAATGTTTGCCGCTTTTCGAGCTATGAGAGGAGAACAAGTAGACATCTTCACAAGTTCGTCAGTTCTTGCAGAAAGAGATTTGGTTGAATGGAGAAACTTTTATAAAGTTTTGAAAATCAGTGTAGACTGCAACACCAACAAACATGGCAAAGACAGAAAGTTAAAAGAGTGCTATGACTGTCAGGTTGTTTATGGCACTGCTCATGAGTTTGCTGGAGACTGGCTAAACCAGCACTTTGCAAGAATGGACATATTTGGAAAAAGAACATTCCAGTGTGCAATTGTGGATGAAGTGGATTCCTTGATGCTGGATAAGGGTCATCACTTTGTCTATATAGGTAGTGATATGCCTGCTTTGCAACATCTCAATCCACTCTTGGCATTCATATGGACCACTGCTAATCAATACAGAAAGATTGGCACAGAGGCATTTGTGGGGCAAAAATACCCCTTCCATCAAGTTGTGCTTGAGAAAATATCAAAGGACAAAAATGTCGAGGAGTTAACCATCCTTAAAATGGCTGAGGACACAGGTATACTGGCAAAAGGTTCAGTCAAGGACCTTCAAAAGGACCCTGGCCTTTTAACTGAAAAAACTGCAAGTGTTACTGCTAACCAGTTGGCGAAGTTCTTTGAGACAGTAGAGAGGAGATTCCCATCTTGCCGGTTTGATCTGCATTACATCAATAATGATGGAACAATAGAGGAACTGAATAAGGGTCCACAAAAAGAGGCACAACAACAGAGACTGCCACTGCTTTTACTCAATGGAGGCTTCTGTCAGTACATGTATTCTGATACAGAGAGTATGCTGAGGGCTGCAGAAGAAGAAATAAAACGTTCTCTGCATTTTACACCTTGTGAGCTCAGTAAGGACGGAATAACCTTCTACGTCCCGGGCTTCCTCTCAGATCTGGTCGATTCCAAACTAAAGGTTTGGATTAAAAATGCATTCAAAGCACAAACCATGACAATGGGTCATGAATATATCATCGAGGAACATGGGGTAGTGCCCGTTGACTACAGCTCCACAGGTGTTGTTGAAAACTTCATGAAATGGTCAGATGGACTACATCAGTTTCTTGAAATGAAACATATGTCCAAGCTGAATGACATGACAGCCATCACAAACTATATGTCCACTGTGCGTTTGTTTCTAAAGTATGGAGATCAGATCTTTGGAATGTCTGGGACTCTTGGCCAAAAAACAGATACTGAGATTTTGCAGAAAATCTATGAAGGTATAAAGACCTGTCAGATACCTTCATTCAAACGCAGAAAGCTGTTCGAGGTTGAAGGAGTGATCGTAAGTGATGAAGAAGAATGGATTGAGAAAACCTGCGATGTTGTCTTTGCAAAAACCAACCCTACTCCATACAGGGCTCAAAGAGCTGTGTTGGTGATCTGTGAGACCATCAATCGAGCAACGGTTCTCTACCGTGCTCTAGGATACAAAGTCCAGAAAGAAAAGCTTTACATAAGCAACAACATGGACAATTCTGAAGTCTTTCAAGGGCTGCAGCCTGGAGACGTCATCATAGCAACAAACCTTGCAGGTCGTGGGATGGACCTTAAGGTTTCTAACGATGTAAATACAGCTGGAGGTTTGTTCGTTGTGCAGACCTTCCTGCCTGAGAATGCTCGTGTGGAGGCGCAGGCCTTTGGACGCACTGCTAGACAAGGATCTCCTGGGTCTGCTCAACTCATCGTCTGCTCCAGCCATCTGCCAGAACCGCTCAAATCGCTGGCTTTAATGGGCGAGCTTCAATCTCTCTGTGAGAACATAACGAATGTCCTGTCACATATTTTTGTGATGCGATTGAGGTCTTATCAAAAAAGCCACAGCCGTGAACAATCTAACAGTATGTCTTCAACGCTGTCACGTATTTTGACTAAAAACTCCAATTCAGGGATAAAGACCGTTAAACAGGTCAGAGATGACTTGGCGACTAAAGGACTAGCTACCTTCTTGGAGTGTGTCATCCCAAACATAAAGAAGAAGGAAGAGCTCTTCAGTCTGTATTTGGACACACTAGATGAAGTGTATGAAAGCAGCAACAACGAGCAAGCAGATTCAGATTTGTCTGCACTGAATGAATTCTGGGGTATGTGGCTACTCACCAACTTCAATGAGAACAAGTCTATCTCGGACTTAAAAGACAAACTATCTGAGGACCTGAAAACAGCCAGGCAAAAACTCAGACGGAGAGACTCCCCCTCATCAAACCTGCACCACTACACTGCATTTGGCAATGATCTGCGCAAAAAGGGCAATCTTGCAGAGAGTATCAAGATGTACACTAAGGCCATTCAGGAGGACCACTGTTGGGCAGCAATTGCATACTACAACCGTGCTTTTGCATCTTTAAGCAGAGACAGGCATCAGGATCGAAACTGCATCGATCAAGCTCTGGAGGACTTGCAAAATGCACTCAAGTCTGTTGAGCTCTACCTTGAACAAATTGAGGTCACTCTTAGATACTCCACACAGGTCGAGGAACTCTGCAGCGATTCAGTCACCCGATTTGACCATCACATGATAACCAGACACAAAGTGTTGCTGTGTTTCAAAGGGAACATTACAGACGCCATCAGGAAGGTAGACAGGGCCAGAGACTTTGGTGGGAATGTAAAAGTGGAGGAGAGTCTAGTCCACTTCATGGTTCCAGCAGTGTATTTTCTGCCCTCGGCAGTCCTTTCGACCGAATCACTGAATCTAATCCGCTCCAGAGACCCTCTGAAGTTGCTCCAGCTCATCAGTCATCCCTACTTTGACATTCTCAATGAACTTAGGTGTCTTGAATCTCTGGGCCTGACTCATGTCTATACCTTAGATACACTGTTCTCTCTTGGTGGCTTTTTCTCAAAGATACATAGGACCATCTTCTCTTGATTAGATGGCAGGCGTTCAGCACTTGAGCAAAACAATCAAGCAAGTAGTAGAGCTTTCTGTGGGTTTTAAAGTTCCTCTTTTGGTTTTGAAGTTTCTTTCATCACCGCAAGTTTTGGGGAGATTCCTTGTGAACCATGTGATCCTAACTGGACCAAAAACATTAAAGTCAGAAGAAGAAGAAGTTTCAGGTGTTAATGCATTTTTGATATGTTAATCAGTACTGGTTTCCTACCATTGTTACAGTACATATAATATGGTATATTTTTCTATTAATTGTTGTCAGTTCAATTGAACAATTGCTAATCACAGAAGTCTTCATAAGAATGTACTTTATTGTACTTTTTGCATATATATTGTGCAATTGTAAAGGGTTTCTGCTCCATTTTGTTGGAATTATTATCTATTATCACTATTGTGCATCTTGTATTATAAAGATCATATATATATACAATATATATATATATATATATATATATATATATATACTGTATATATACTTGATCCAAAATGACAATGACAAAGTAATGTTGTGATACTGGTATTTTGCTTTTTGAAACATACACCTAAAAACACAGTGTAAAATTTGTGTTTACAAAGTTAATATGACACTATTATCACTGAATTTATTAAGTTTTTATTCACTGAAGGCTTATATTTTTTGAGAGCTATAAAATGACATTTGTACTACATTTTGATTCTGTATAATAAAAAGCTATCTTTTGAAACCTGATGGTTATTTGCCAATCATTTGAAATACATATTACTACACTGTATTTACATATGTTTGTAGTAACAACAATAATAATCATATTGTAATAAACAACGTATGTGACTAGATCTATTTCCACAGTATTTGCGGTGTAATGAAACTTTTATGCATGTTGTTTTTCAAAACTGTTCATTCTTTACATGAACAGAACATCAAATAGACACTGAAGCATAAAGACTGAACAGGGACTCAATATAATCACTTCATTACTGCCACTGTGTGGTATAATGTGGTACTGAAGTTTGCTTGCATTGGAGACTGGAGTCATGTAGGCTTGTTACATTCATTTGTTTAGCACAGTATCATAGCATTTTGTGAGATACATAAATATTAGAATACGGTAGTTGTCACAATGTTAATTTCAAGTAAAACAATTGGTTACGGTTAGGGTATTTGGTGTATGCTAGGTACAGTAAGATGGATAAAAATGTAGGGGATTTAGTAAAGATTAAACAAAAGTCTTAAATTCAACGCAGGTTGAATTAAAGATAAAAGTATCATCCATCTCATCCAAGGGGAAAACAGTGGTATATATGCATTTACATTGTTAAATGCTGAGCTCATTCGATAAAGCTTGGTGGACCTGAGGATGCTACGTTGTCTCTAGAATGATATTTTCCTAATAGGTCTTTACTGAAAAATTCAAAATGCATTTTTTTGAATAAGTGCGATACCTCTGAACTTAAAACTTAAATAAACATAAACTGCCTAAATCATCAGCCTGACCCAGTTTTCAGGCCAGCAACAGTAGTCTAAATATTCCTAATGACTACTCCATGCAGAAATACAAGTAAAATGAAATTAAATGAAATTAAATAAAATTAATTAAAATAAAATAAAATAAAAAAATAAAAAAATAAAAAAATAAAAAAATAAAAAAATAAAAAAATAAAAAATAAAATAAATAAAAATAAAATCATTAATTCCATCAACTGAGTTTTACAAGATTTTCTTATAAGATTGAATTGCATAAAAAACAAAATGATGGTTGTTCAAGTGGGGATCTAATAAGGTGATGCAAACAATATTAGTATACTGTATATGGCTGAAACAACAAAGTAGGAAAGCTTTAATCCCAAAATCCGGTTTGTCCTGGTCACACCAGAGGTGTGGCCTCACGGCGGATTAAAAGCATCTGATGTACTGTAGAGCATTTTAAAACCAGGCTGTGATATATCTGCTAGGAATGAAGGCCAATCAATCATATAGTTAGCACAAAACATTCTCTCATGTTAACTGTAGATGGACAGCAGCTGGACAGGCAGTGGGGATTTTTTTAGAGTCCTTGAAATGGTGACTGCAGATAAACCTTTATAGTTTATAGTTAGTTCTAACCTTAAACACATATTAAGTTCTGATGCATCATATATGTGAATAAGAGTAACATGGGAACTGCTATTAAATGTTTTTTCACAGCTGTTGACTTTAGTATATGTTGTGACGGTATTTGTCCAACAGATGGCAAAAGCTCTGTAAATCAGACTGTAAATCAGCTATATCAGTAGCAGGTTTGGTAGTTACATTTATAATATATTCTAATACAGTTACAGGTTACAATACCTCATTAAAACTGTAAGCACCAATGTAATTCAAGGCTCAAATTCATTATCATAGTCTGAATTCTATAAGTTATTGCTTTGTGAAGTATAATGATACTGTAAGACTTTCAAAAAACACCAGATACATTTAACTAAGGGCACCTTTACTACAGTTAGAGACCGTTCAAATAATGTTATACGTAATATATTATCAATTTTAATACTAAATTAAATATTAAAGCAAACCTCTTAAATTAAAACAGAGGAATGTTGATTTCTTTTGTCATATATTATGCCATAGCCCCTATAAAACAAGGCTGGATCAAAATGTATTTAATTTACATGTAAATATCAAATGTATGATGATTTGTTGTCATAACACGTTTGCACATAGTGCTGATTTATTTCATCAGAATAACTTGTTTCAGGTGTCACAGGTCACCGCCACTTGAGCACTCCTTCATATGCTACCAAGAAGTCATGTGATTGCCAGAAAGTGAAAGAAAAACCGTCGGTAAATTTAGGGGAATTCTGTGTTTGCTGATAACAAAGACGTTAACCAAATCATAAAACATGGCGTGACTTTTTTATGGCTATCATGTGTACCGTTCTCACCCTGCTAAGGAGAAGTTAAAGAAAAGTTTTAGGTTGTAAAGCTTCGATTTTATTCTTTCAGGCTGATTATTTTATGGTTTAAACCTGCTCTATATGAAAAGTATCTCGAAATTAACTTATCTTATGATTTGACACTATATAAATAAATTGAAATTGAAAAAAAAGGTTTTATGCATTGATACCCCTATTGGACCGCCTTTTGCATAAAAAACTGAAATTTACTTTTTGTGGCAGATGTACAAAAAAGGGTTAACTCAAGGGAAATTGAAGGAGAAATAATCCTTTTTGGGGGGGAACAGTTGCTGTGGAGCTGCTCTTGAGATTAATATTTGATTGCTATCTGCAAGTACAGTAACAACGTGGTTTACAATAAATGCTACACAGAAATCGAAAGGATGGCAGGAAATTCCATCGGGGTCAAGGTTGGCGAAAAAGAAACAAAAACAAAAGATATAAAAGAAAATCAAATGCTCAGGTCCCAAAGACACACATCACTCTTCATCTTCTTCTTCTTAACAGGTGAGTAATCAGATTACTACCACAATACTAGAGCTGCAACAATTAATCGATTAGTTGTCAAATATTAAATGAATCGCCAACTATTTTGGTAGTCAATTATTCGTTTGAGTAATTTTTTAGAAAAAATAAATAATATTCTCTGATTCAAGCTTCTTAAATGTGAATATTTTCTGGTTTCTTTTCGCAGTAAACTAAATATCTTTGAGTTGTGGACAAAACAAGACATTTTATGATGCCATCTTGGGCTTTGGGAAACACTGTTTGACATTTTTCTAAATTTTCTGACATTTATAGACCAAACAACTAATCGATTAATCGAGAAAATAATCGACAGATTGATCAACAATGAAAATAATAATTTGTTGCAGCCCTACACAATACATTAAATGTGTTAATAACAAAAACAATTAAGCTACATAATACAATGAAGACTTGTAATATCTGTGTTTTGATGCAAATTTGCTTATATTTGATTGTCTGAGTAATAATACTATGCAGAGAATGACAACTGCTAAATATAAATTGTGAGTGAAATTTTAATGCTGTAGCACAGGGGTTCTCAACCTTTTGTAACTGAAGGCCCACTTGTGATTGTCAAAACATTTCCGAGGACCACCTTCCCAAATAAATGAGTAAAAAACCTAACATGTTTATACAACAAATAATAAACTGGGATGTAGATATGTGTTGTGCCACTGTCAGCTGTAATGACCAAAATACATATTCTGCTTACCCTCAGTGAGACACTTGGGCTTGCCTCTGGGAAATAATGAGATCAAGTCGTGGTGGGATGGGTGAGAGGCTGACACACAGAGTAGCATTCAAAGTTGCTTTCAGTTTGTTCCTTGCCTTTGATTTTGTGACAGTCACAATGGAAAACCCTGACTCACATAAATAGGTGGTGGTGAAAGGCAACAGAAATTTGATTGCCCGTTTTGACAGAGAGGGATATTGACTGGCAGCCAGTATCCAGAATGAAGCAAGGTCAACTTGTGTGAGCTCAAGCGTCAGGCTGCTGTCTGCTGATAGTTCCATCAGTTCATTTTCCAACACAGTGGAGAGAGCTATGTCTTCTGAAGCAGGATCCACAGAGAAAGGGTCCAAAATCCAAAGGTTTCCATCTCGTGCATCTTCTGAGAAGTAACCTGCAAACTTTCCTGACAACTGAGTCAAATGCTGGGTTATAACACTGGATATGTTGACATGAGGAGTGGCTTCCAAAGTTTCACTTAGGAGTGAAAACACGTCAAATCGTCCCTCCTTGACTCTTCTGTTTCACAGAATAAGTTTTTTCTTGAAGCCCTCAATTTTGTCTGAAACCAAAAACACTGTGCTGTTTCTGCCTTGCATTGATATATTGAGCTGATTTAACTGGTCAAATATATCTGATAAGTAGGCCAGTTTTGCACAAAAGTTACCATCAGTGTAATGCTCAGCAAGAGGGGAGTGCTGCTCTTCCAGAAATGTGTGCACTTCTTCTCTCAGTTCAAAAAGGCGATTAAGCACGAATCCTAATTTAATGTATTCAGGGTCATATTTCCTCACCACACGCTTCGGAGCTTTTACTGGCGCAGGGTTGTCTCCCACATCACTTTTTCGCTTTAAAAACCGATCCATTTTGTCTCACTGCATCCGAGAACGTTAGCTAGCTAACAGTGGCAAACACGTTTGTCTCTACCTGATGATGTTTGGTGTTTTTACACAAGGCCTATTGAAGGAGGTTGGGTCACACTTAATCAACGCGCCTTCGGGGTACCGCACATGCGCAGTAATATCTGCTCTGCACTCGCCAAAATTGAGCCGATCGCAACGCGCGACCGCAGCTCCAGTTACACTGCGCATGTGTTATACCCAATACAAGACCCGTGTCCGCCCGTGTCTTAGCCTCCTTCAATAGGCTTTGGTTTTACGGCAGCCGGCATCTTACCTCCTTTAGGTTTTACCTGTTCACTTTGCTAAATAATAATAAAAAAATAATCTAGTACCACTGCCTCTGCGGCACACTGGATGGCGCTCTGCGGCCCACCGGCAGCCCACTGGTTGAGAATGGCTGCTGTAGCAAGTAAACAAATCATGTAAGTGTAAATCATTATCACAATATTACTGAATAGCAACTATTAAACAGTATATGGAAATTGTGTATTGTTTTAAAGAAAATGTTTTTTTTTCTGTTTTGACCAGATTTTAGCCTGTCCACAAAATGGCTGAATCTGACTCTGATAGCAGCATCGAAGACTTTCTTACCAAATTGAGAACTTTACTCCTCGCTCGCAGTTTGTTGTCTCCAAAAGAACTTCTCAACAAGCTGCAAGGACTTGTTACAAATATCAAATGGAGCCCGGCGGACGCCACTCACTTGTTCGATGATCTTCTGAATCGATTTGAGTCAACAACAAATGACGGATCCGATCTCCTCTCATGGATGATTAAAATGCTGCACTGTATAGAGATTAATTACATCACTCCCAGTTGGAAGAGTCAAAGAGGAAAGACGCTTATCGATCTGGTCCAAGACGAGACTGTAACAGATGAAGACCTCAAGGAATGTTTAGCTTATGACACAGAAAAGCAACTGGAGGAAATTCTTGAGGAAATCCGCCAACAAGAGTTAAACCAAATTGATGAGAAGCTTTTAGGTGAAGTGAAAGACATTGTATCATCAGTTGATAAAGATCTTAAAGATCCCAATGATGGATCACAGCGGAGTGGCTTAAAACAAGTCTTGCTGAAGCTCTGTCGGGCAGTGGAAGAAATTCAGAAGTACAGACCACGACTGACACAGATGGTGAGCTGGTGCATTATGGCTCTTTCCAAAACAGGCCGGTTAATTCAGGTTGGCACCGGAGAGGGAAAGTCGTGTATCGTGGCAATGTTTGCCGCTTTTCGAGCTATGAGAGGAGAACAAGTAGACATCTTCACAAGTTCGTCAGTTCTTGCAGAAAGAGATTTGGTTGAATGGAGAAACTTTTATAAAGTTTTGAAAATCAGTGTAGACTGCAACACCAACAAACATGGCAAAGACAGAAAGTTAAAAGAGTGCTATGACTGTCAGGTTGTTTATGGCACTGCTCATGAGTTTGCTGGAGACTGGCTAAACCAGCACTTTGCAAGAATGGACATATTTGGAAAAAGAACATTCCAGTGTGCAATTGTGGATGAAGTGGATTCCTTGATGCTGGATAAGGGTCATCACTTTGTCTATATAGGTAGTGATATGCCTGCTTTGCAACATCTCAATCCACTCTTGGCATTCATATGGACCACTGCTAATCAATACAGAAAGATTGGCACAGAGGCATTTGTGGGGCAAAAATACCCCTTCCATCAAGTTGTGCTTGAGAAAATATCAAAGGACAAAAATGTCGAGGAGTTAACCATCCTTAAAATGGCTGAGGACACAGGTATACTGGCAAAAGGTTCAGTCAAGGACCTTCAAAAGGACCCTGGCCTTTTAACTGAAAAAACTGCAAGTGTTACTGCTAACCAGTTGGCGAAGTTCTTTGAGACAGTAGAGAGGAGATTCCCATCTTGCCGGTTTGATCTGCATTACATCAATAATGATGGAACAATAGAGGAACTGAATAAGGGTCCACAAAAAGAGGCACAACAACAGAGACTGCCACTGCTTTTACTCAATGGAGGCTTCTGTCAGTACATGTATTCTGATACAGAGAGTATGCTGAGGGCTGCAGAAGAAGAAATAAAACGTTCTCTGCATTTTACACCTTGTGAGCTCAGTAAGGACGGAATAACCTTCTACGTCCCGGGCTTCCTCTCAGATCTGGTCGATTCCAAACTAAAGGTTTGGATTAAAAATGCATTCAAAGCACAAACCATGACAATGGGTCATGAATATATCATCGAGGAACATGGGGTAGTGCCCGTTGACTACAGCTCCACAGGTGTTGTTGAAAACTTCATGAAATGGTCAGATGGACTACATCAGTTTCTTGAAATGAAACATATGTCCAAGCTGAATGACATGACAGCCATCACAAACTATATGTCCACTGTGCGTTTGTTTCTAAAGTATGGAGATCAGATCTTTGGAATGTCTGGGACTCTTGGCCAAAAAACAGATACTGAGATTTTGCAGAAAATCTATGAAGGTATAAAGACCTGTCAGATACCTTCATTCAAACGCAGAAAGCTGTTCGAGGTTGAAGGAGTGATCGTAAGTGATGAAGAAGAATGGATTGAGAAAACCTGCGATGTTGTCTTTGCAAAAACCAACCCTACTCCATACAGGGCTCAAAGAGCTGTGTTGGTGATCTGTGAGACCATCAATCGAGCAAAGGTTCTCTACCGTGCTCTAGGATACAAAGTCCAGAACGAAAAGCTTTACATAAGCAACAACATGGACAATTCTGAAGTCTTTCAAGAGCTGCAGCCTGGAGACGTCATCGTAGCAACAAACCTTGCAGGTCGTGGGATGGACCTTAAGGTTTCTAACGATGTAAATACAGCTGGAGGTTTGTTCGTTGTGCAGACCTTCCTGCCTGAGAATGCTCGTGTGGAGGCGCAGGCCTTTGGACGCACTGCTAGACAAGGATCTCCTGGGTCTGCTCAACTCATTGTCTGCTCCAGCCATCTGCCAGAACCGCTCAAATCGCTGGCTTTAATGGGCGAGCTTCAGAACATAACGAATGTCCTGTCACATATTTTTGTGATGGAATTGAGGTCTTATCAAAAAAGCCACAGCCATGAGCAATCTAACGGTATGTCTTCAACGCTGTCACGTATTTTGACTAAAAAATCCAATTCAGGGATAAAGAGCGTTAAGCAGATCAGAGATGACTTGGCAGGTAAAAGACTAGCTAGCTACTTGGAGCGTAACATCCCAAACATAAAGAAGAAGGAAGAGCTCTTCAGTCAGTATCTGGACACACTAGATGAGGTGTACGAAAGCAGCAACAACAAGCCAGCAGATTCAGATTTGTCTGCAGTGAATGAATTCTGGGGTATGTGGCTACTCGGCAACTACAAAGAGAACAAGTCTATCTTGGACTTAAAAAACAAGCTATCTGAGGACCTGAAAACAGCCATGCAAAAACTCAGACAGAGAGACTCCCCCTCATCAAACCTGCACCACTACACTGCATTTGGCAATGATCTGCGCAAAAAGGGCCATCTTGCAGAGAGTATCGAGATGTACACTAAAGCCATTCATGAGGGCCACTGTTGGGCAGCAATTGCATACTACAACCGTGCTTTTGCATCTTTAACCAGAGACAGGCATCAGGATCCAAACTGCATCGATCAAGCTCTGGAGGACTTGCGCAATGCACTGGAGTCTGTTGAGTTCTACCATACACAAATTAAAGTCACTCACACATACTCTGCACAGGAAATCAAGGACCCCTGGTGTAATTCAATCACCAGATTTGACAAGCAAATGGGAGTCAGATATGAAATGCTGAAATCTTTCAAGGGTAACATAACTGAGGCCATTAAAAAGCTAGAGAAGGCCAGAGACAACGCTTATGGGGATGTAAAGGTGCATAAGAAACAAATCAAGTTCCCGATTCCACCAGAGCATTATTTCTCCTTGAAAATGCTTCAGATGACTCTAATCTTCACCAGAGACCCTTTGAAGATCCACCAGCTCATCAACAATCCGTTTTATGATTTTGTCATTGAACTTAAGCGCCTTCGATCTCTGGGGCTGACTCGTGTCTATACCATAGACATATAGTTCTCTTTTCAGTTCAGTTGTATTTTGATATGATATTAAAGGTAGGGTTGGTAGTGCTTTTCAAATAATTTTTTTGTTATATTAGTTGAAATTCTCATTACATCCCATCAGCAATCAATAAATCAAATGTTCTGACAAAAAAAGAAACAAAAACATCTGGTATCTGTGGCTGTCACAGGACTGTAATAAACCCGTCTAATCATTTCATTTGGCCTGAATGTAATGATTGGATGGGTTACCTGCCTGTCTACCTACCTCCCTGTCTGCCTGCGCACACTCTGCTCGTGCAATCATTGCACGTCACTGGAGTCTTCCACAAGATGCTAGCTTGACAGCTGTGAGTGCTAACAATAGCCATGTTTACGTTCATTATGATAATCTGGGGGAGTGGCCTGAAGGAATGGACTGTTGGTAGCACTGGGCTGGTTTTTCAGTTGGAAAAATGTTAAAGTCTAGCGTACTCTTGCTAGTTTCTCAAGATTACCAACCCTACCTTTAATCAATGCAGGTTTACTGTCCATTGTTACAGTACATGTAATATGTTTTATCTTAGAATAATTGTCAATTCTAAAGAACATTTGCATACCAAATAACTAAGATATTATGGATGTATTTTTTTGTAATTTACTATATACATTTTCTTACATTGTCTTATAGTTTTGGGGTAGTGTTTTCATTTTTCAATTGTAACTCTCCATTTGTAACATATATGTCTTGTGCAATTCTGCTCTTAAATGTTAACATTGTTTTTTGCCAAATGTTGGTTATGATCTTTACAATATCCATGTACTTGATACTTTATTTAGTTATATTTATTCAAACCTGAAACGATAAATTTGATGTGATGTGACACTGATATTACACTAATGTTGTGTGTTATATGTTGCTGCTTGTTGCACACTCCTAAAATAAAACACAGCAATGAATGCTTATCATTTACAAAATAAGATCACTGAAATGTTTTAGTTTTTATTCACTGAAAGGGTATATCTTTTGGAAATATGACCAGGTAAAAATGATGATCTGTCATATTATATTACATGTAAAAGACATTTAATTCTGTTAAATAAAAACCCAGTCATCACCACAGACATTTAAAAAAAAAAGAAAAAAGAAAAATACTTATTAAACTATATAGTACTTACAAATGTGATATTCATCAGACTGCAAGAAACATTAACTCTTCCATGACTACAGTACATGGGGAAGTGTTCACAGGAACACAAAAGCAGATGGACACTCAGCCTGAAAAATAGACTGTATTAATAAAGTGTATGGACTGAACAGGGACCAATTATAATCCATTACTGCCACCGTGTGATTTATTGTGGTACTGCAGTGCTTATTTTGGAGACTGGAGCCATGTAGGCTTGTTACAGTCATTTGTTTAGCACAGTATCATAACATTTTGTGAGATACATAAATATTAGAATACTGTAATTATCCTGATTAAAATTGTGGGCAAGCAAAATAACTGGTTATGGTTAGGGTGTAAATATAAGCTGAATAAAGAGTTAGGGAATTAAGTCAAGATTAATTATATTGATTAGTTCAACACAGGTGGAATTAAAGGTCTCACCCAAGGGAATAAAACGGTGAGTATGTTTAATGTTTAAATGTTGAGCTCATTTGATAAAACTTTGGATACCAGGATATTAAAATTAAATATTTGTCTGTTGATAAATTTACAGAGGAAGTTGTGCAAATCAACAGAATCCATCAAAGGCTAAATTTATGCAACATACATGTATTCTTCACACTTGAGAATGAAGACAGGAGACAGGATATTTCTCTTAAGCTTTTATTAATATTTAAGTTTGCTTTTTTTAGGATGTTCATTGTGTTACACAGAGAAATTAGCCAGACAAGTAGAATTGATTGTATTCTCTTTACCTTTAATCTTTTTTTTATTGTTAATTATATTATTCTCCCTTATCAGCGCTAAAGCTAAAAAAGTTACACAAGAACTATCACACGGTTAACTAACTTGTGAGCACATCGGGACAGTAAACTAACACTTCACAGAGATAAAACAAACAAAAAAAATTAAATCCCAAAACATAGAGGGGATAGAAAATATGATCGAAGTAAAAATTAAGAGACAAACAAAAGACAAAATGGACGAGCATTTACAATCACACAGCCCTGCTCAACTCCCCACAGATAAGTGCCACTCCCTTTCCTTTTTTGGCAATTTCAATTTCTAGGCTCCACCTGTTATCCCTTATTTGGTAGACGCTCCCATGCCCGATTGCTTGAGTTTTAATTTAAGTCTGGGAGGAGCATTTACATTCTACACTTCAGCCCTCTGGACAGCGACAAAAGTGCCTAAAACATGGCGGCATCCTGCTTTGACGTCACATTTTGCATTTACACCCCTATAGCATAACAGGCTGGTTGTGAATTGCACTGATGTGATGGGCCAGAGTGATTTAAAACAGATTATTGTCGTCACTCCCATCATTAATATCTCCCAAGTACCAGTCTATTCAAAGCTCAAAATCTGAGGCCCTCCACTGACTTTCTTATCTCTGTCGTCATCATCCATGTCTACTTCATCAAACATGTTGGGACAGGAGCACTAGACAGCATGTGAAAGAAACAGGCAACCTCCAACTGACTCATAAAAATCATACTGCTATTAAGTAAAAATAAAAAAAGAATCGGATGCAACTCTGCATCTGGCAAGTGGCACGCTTACAAATACACATGCGCTCCAAGGATTGGGTCCAAATATGGGTCCTTTTAAAAGTACGTTCAGTCCAATGGCTACATGTTGTTGGGCAGTGATAAGCTTTGTGTTTAGATTAAGTAGGCACCGGATTAGACTGTTATCAGCTCATTAAATGTGCATTATCAGTTGTTATAAGCCTCATAGATGTGGGTCAGAAGGGGCCTGCTACACCTACTATATTGTGAAACGTAAAAACTAGTTGAAAGCGACACTTTCTAACACGTTGTAAACCTGAATGAAACGTTACATTTTGAACACAAACAAAACCGTTTATTTAGGTTTAGGCAACAAAACCACTTGGTTCCGTTTACGGAAACACATTGTGTTTTGGCTTAAAATAACTACATTTGAAAAGTGAAAGTGAAACTTAAGGTTGTGAACACAAAGACAACTACACGTCGTCAAATTTACGCAAAATTTTGGCGAGGAAAAACTGGCATGGCCATTTCCAAAGGGGTCCCTTGACCTCTGACCTCAAGATATGTGAATGAAAATGGGTTCTATGGGTACCCACCAGTCTACCCTTAAGGGGTCACTGTCTTTTATTCTTTCTTATGGTTTTCACCCATGTGAATCGATGATAAAACCTACTAGTAGGTGTAGCAGGCCCCTACTGACCCACATCTATGGTGCTGATAACCACTGATGACGCCCATTTAATCACCTGATAATAGTCTCACAGCATTTCTGATGGCAGAATTTTGACCCCGTATTTCGGGGCTCGCACTTTTGGCAGTAAGAATGCTTATTGGCTGCAATTCCAGATTAGTTGTTTCAAGGTGCAGATATTGGCTGGTCATTTTTTCACTCTCAAAAAGGCTATTATATTTTTTGCCTCTTAGGACTGAGGTTGTACCAAAAGGTTCAGCCCCCGGTGGCAACATTTATATACCTCGAGTGTGTGGCAGTGAAGGGGCTGGTACATTGTCATTGAGAAGTCACAGGGGGTTTTGTTGGTCTCAAATCTAAATTACTAAACTTTTCCATAGGACCCTGGTCCTCTTTGCTGCATTAATTGTGCTTACAGGCGCTTCCTCACATTCACTTTCCTCGAACACACACACACACACATCGCAACAATCACAACACAATTCTCTTGCTTGAATAAAGCCGCTTGCTTCACAGCGCACAGAAACTCAAGTATGCTATCTGGGTTTGTTAGGAGGTATCCGTGCACGGGCAAGGCTAAGAGATTACAACCCAGGTGATAAACACAGTGATCCCTTCTGGGTATGTAACACTTGAAATGCAATATCCATACAAGCATGCTACTTAGCGACGTATTGCACTCCTGTTAAGTAGTACACAAGCGTGGATATTAGCACACGCAGTGCTGGACTGCCAGCTGTATTGGAAGCACTTTTTAGTGTGCGACTCGTGTTAACGATAGCTAAAGCTAACACCCTCAGTCTCACCTATGCTTACCGCCATGTTCGCTACACACTCCACAGAAACAAAACAGCACACGCACCCAAATCCACACAACTCATTAGAAGAATATAACAAGAAAAATATTACCCAGTCAATATTCACATGGGCTGATTCCAACTTCTAAGTCAAAAGGAAAACAAAGCTTCCTGCCCACCTCATCAAATCCAATGGGAAAACAAATACTAATAGACGGGGCAAATGGAAGACATGAACAACCTGTCAACATCAAGGAGGAAGTAGTCACTATAATGGCTCTCATTGGCTGTTGCCACACGACGGGTCAACCGATCGGGAGCTTCAGCCGTTTCGCTGAGGCAAAATGAGAAATCCGATTAAAGAAATTAAAATAACACAATAAAAACTAGCTTAAAAAGTAGTACACACACATTGTTATAAGTATCTCTGCTATAGTACATTTTTTTTTTTTTTTTATCTATTAAACTTAATAAAAGAGAAAAGTTTATTTTATTTCTATTACATTATCATCATCATTAGCTTCATCAACAACATCAGCATCAACAACATTTTCAGAATTATTACTATTGGTTAACGCAAGGTGTGTGGTCTCTATAGGCCTCCTCGTCTAAATTAAAGGGCTCTATTGGCTGACAATAGAGGGAGGGAGAGAGGACTGTGGCCATTCTTTCTCCACCTATTAATCTCTTCTTGTCTATACTTCTCATATTCATTGTAGACCAGCCCAATCCACCTTTGTTTGGAGCTGGAAAGGGGGGTGTGAGGAGAAGGACTGGTGCAACATGTGGTGCAAAATGTGAGGATTCTTCCTCTGAAATCCCTCCATCTCTCTTCCTCCCTCCCTCTCTAGTCCTACCCTGCTCTTGTGGGGAATGATGGGAGTTGTTTAGTGACAAATAAGTAACCCATTTGTCTCCTTCCTACATTATCATCGCGATTCATCTTTCCCTTTCCTTTCGCCTTCGCCCTCTTCTCACTCTCACTCACTCTCTCTCTCGCTATCATTATTTTGTTTTTTTCTTCAGCAAGACACCTCCATCGTTTGGGAGGGGCTTGGCGGCATCTGACCGCCCTGCGAGCCCTGCGACAGGGTGCGGGAGCGAGAGCGGGACCCATCCATGGAGTAGGAGGAGGAGAGGGAGGTGGTGCGAGAGCGGGACAGGCGGGTCATGCAAGATGACGCCACTGTAGGAAGAGACGGATAGAAAAGTTAGGAATTAGAAATCAACGTAAACACTACGCAGCATCTTAAGGCGTTATTCTATATTTTTGACAAATCCTATGAAAAGACCAAGTGAGTGAACTTACTGTAGCCCATTCCCTGGATGAAATACTTGAAAGCCTCAGTCAGTTTAGCAGGCTGCAAACACAAAGAAAAGAAATGGTTCCATCAGTGCAATCACTAATTATTATCTGAACTAGGTCATAATAAGTGCAATTTGGCGACCCCAAGTGGCAGCCGAGGGTAAGAGTTTTAATTTAAAGGACTACAACACCCAGGATTTCTGTTAAATCAGTAAAATCTACAATTTTCAGAGTGGTTTGTTTTCTTTTTTGTGGATTTTTGGAGCTAGGGAGCCTAAGTCCAGTGGACCCCATGGGACCTTATTTCGGAAAAAATACGAACGGTAGTCAACGGAGAGAGATGTATTTTCAGTCAGATTTTTTTTTTTTACAACAAACTGCAACTTTCTTTACTTGCAAAATTATGTTTTAAATTGACAAACATCATATGTGTGATTCATGGCGCAGTTCAAACAGGATCAACAAATATTTATCTCTCTCCGTTGACTACCGTTCATATTTTTTCTGAAATAAGGTCCCATGGCGTCCACCGGAACTTAGGCTTTCTATTGTGTCCTGCTCAAGGAGAAGTCTTGTTGTGAAATCTGAGTATCTGTGTCCTCTGGCTCAAATTAATATGGGCAGCCATCGAATTCAAAGACCTCATCCACATTGTCACTTTTAGTGTACGGCAATGACGGTGCCAACTTGCCCCAATAGCACCATATTGCAGCCCGTGAGCAGCTGCCGTCTACAGCGCTCTCCCTCAATACTGGACCAATTTCAGAAAATGTTGTCGCTATTAGTCAGTTAGACCAAAAAACATGGGTAAACTTGCTTGTTGTAGCTTTAAAATCCACGTTTTGTGTATCAGAAAGAGGCTGTTAGTTTGTTGTTACCTGGGTCAGCTGAGGGAGACCACCAGCATCAGCCATCTGTGGAGGACGGGAGAGAAGAAGTGTGTTAGAATGAACGACAGAATAAAGTGTAAGAAAGAAGAGTGAAAAATAAAAAGCAGATTAAAAAAAGAAAGACTTGAGGGTTAGTTACCTTTAGGAATGAAGTTGTTGTTGGGTCCATTTTGCTGTTGCACTCCACCTAGTGGTCACAGAAGGAAACACAGTAAACATGCAAAGTCGTTAAAGCTCCCATTAGGAGACATTTTAGACTGAAACACTTACGGCAGCGTCCTCATATGGAGCCTGATCGCCCACCACCAACATTACTGGACACCTGAGGATGACAGAAATAGAGATTGGAAGGGTGGCATTTAGAGTTTTTAGAGGTTTTTTATTTTAAAACAAGAAATAAAGTATAAAGATGAAAGTTTAGAGGGGATTTACTTGAAGGTGCTGTTGCGGTCAATGTTCAAGTCTCTGCGACTGGAGGGAAACGAAGAGAGAAGATTATGTTGGCCATTGTGTGATGTGTGGAGTGTATTTGTGTTTATGAAACGATGTCTGTGGGCGTGTTTACCTGTTGTAAGTCTTCCAGAGGAGCTCTATGTTCACCAGATTAGACGCTTTGGAGATGCGCTCTCTGTGAGACTGCACTAGATCTGTGTTTGCTGACATCTCCTCCTGCAAGAAAATAAGACTTTTTGTTTGCCTAGGGCTGTGTATCGGCAAGAATCTGGCGATACGATCCGTATCACGATACAGCAGTTACACGATTCAATATATTGCGATACTGTAAGCTAGGCGATATATTGCAATTTTAAAAAAAACAAAATATATTTAGGAAAACTGTGTCATAGTATAAAGAGCACACCATCATCTGCATAAAATCTGAGTAAAAAAGTTTACCAACAGTGGGATCTGCATTTACATGAATCTCAGTCCCTGTAACATCCAACATCGTAGCACTACTTTGAGAGGGCACATACACTGAGAGGGAGCATGTATCTTTGCAACTAAAATTAAGTACTGACTGAGTTATTCTTTGCATTTTAACTATTAAATAAAAAGTGTTTTTGAGAATCAATACAGTATCACAAAACATACAGTCGCGATACTCGATATTTTCTTACACCCCTATCGCCTGCAAACCAAAACACTCACAAAATGATGCAAAACACTTTAAAAACACATTATTGTACCTGACTGAAAAGGTGGCACAGGATCTGCTCCGTGAGGGAGGACGTCACAGAGCTGAGCTAGAGAGGGACAGGAAGAGGAATCAATAGGATCGTTCATCACTTAGTCAGTTTAATATGATAAACAATGACATAATCAATACTACTCTGGGACACAGAGCATGCACGCAGTCGCATAATTTCATATCCACAGCTAAACTTAAATTGATGGAGAAGTCGCATTAGGACTAACTACATTAAAATACCACATGTTTCTGTGTACAAGACAATGCCGTCCTGAAAGAAAGAAAAGGTACCTTCTGAGCAGCCCAGTCGATCCATCCTCTAGCGTTAGTGTCGATGTTGACCAGAACCAGACCTTCCACTGAATCTGGGTTTGCAAGCTGATGAGAGAAAGGACGCAGCAGAGAGACAAGATGGTGAGATGACAAGAAAAACATCACAAGACAGAATGTTTTTAGATTATTTCAGCAGTAAACATTATCAATGTACATGAATAACACTATATAGAAAGATAAGATTTAATAAAATCAGTACACAACACTTAAAGTCCAGCATACTAGACATTAGTAAATTATTAAAGCAATACTATTATCACATTATTTTGCATCCTATTCACTGTAAGTTTTTGCTCATTTTTAATTAGTAATAATATCAACTCAAAATGACCGCAGGGAAACATAAAACAACTACAAAAAGCCCAAAACAACCACAAAGAGATGCAAAACAGCTGCTAAAACAAACAAAGAAACCACAAAGACTAAAAATGACTACAAAGAGACACAAAACAACAACAAAGAGACTCAAAATAACTAACAAGAGACGCAAAACAACCACAAAGAGACACAAAATAACCACAAAGAGACACAAAATAACTACAAAGAGATACAAAATGATGACAAAGACAACAAAAAAAACTACAAAGAAACACACAACAACCACAAAGAGACACAAAATGACTACTATGAGACAAAGCAACTACAAAGGGACTCAAAATAACTAACAAGAGACGCAAAACAACCACAAAGAGACACAAAGTAAACACAAAGAGACACAAACAAACTACAAAGAGACACAAAGCAACTA
Organism: Sebastes fasciatus; assembly: GCF_043250625.1. NCBI lineage: Eukaryota > Metazoa > Chordata > Actinopteri > Perciformes > Sebastidae > Sebastes > Sebastes fasciatus. Next base: position 14,140,744 of record NC_133816.1, on the reverse strand, counting down.
CAAAAAGACATAAAGAGACACATAATGACTACCAAGAGAGAAAACAACCACTAAGAGACACAAAGCAACCACAAAGCAACACAAAATAACTACAAAGAGACACAAAGCGACCACAAAGAGACACTAAATAACAACAAAATACCAAAACTAGTAAACACACTCTGAACACTGTCTAAAACTAAACTAAAATGAAATCTAAAAGTCAAAACTAAAATCAAATAAACTGAATTGAAGATTCAAAACTATTCTAACCTTGATTAAATACATTTCACACATCTAAAAATGCCTGTGAGTGTTACTGCCGTGTTTCACTGCCGTGTGACGAACAACACCAGGCGCAGTATAATTAGCTGCTGTCAGAACACGAGAGCTTGAAACAAAAGATGACACTCACTGCGAACTTGGAGAGGACGTACGCTCCCACTCCCACACCCACTCCGATTACAGTACGGAAGCTGACAGACGGACAGAACAAGTTATTAACACATACAGAAAATCTCTACATATGCATTCAAACAATACAGCACATAAATCACTCGTACATTTGAAGGAAAATGTTATTTTACTTCTAAAAGAACTTTTTTGAGGCAGGGGTGTAGAGATAAATAAATAAAAAGTTTATGCAAAAACAGTTCTGAAATCAGAATTATATCAGTATTGGCAGATGTCCAAATTCAGGTATCAGATCGTAACTGAAAAACGTGGATCGGTGCATCTCTAAAACGAAGCGTTTCAGACTGAGGGTGAATACAGGTATATTCAGACGGACAGTATGAGGAAAATAAAATGTTTTTTTAACCGTAAAGCATGTAAACATGTTCTAGTAGAAACCCCAAATACAAGTATGAATCTGAAAATGAGCATGATATGTCCCCTTTAAAATTCATGTATGTGCACATCACACACAATCCCCTTCTGTGCATGCGAGCCAAATGAAATTCTGCTTCTTATTACGTCAAAATAAATACTGTTAACTCACTTGAAAAACTGCAGGACGGAGGGGATCATCTCTGCTACGGTGTCCATGGAGGGATACTGGTAACTGTAACGGGAAACACAAACAACCTCCATCATAATAAGAAAACATCCATTTTTTAGTATTATTAGTTCAAAAACGTGTAATTATTGGAAATTACTCACAATACAAGATGACGCAATATTTTACTTATTATTTCATCTTAAGCACATACAGTGACTTTTATCCATGGGGATTTAAAACAAGATCAAAAAGAGAATAAGCTTTAATTTCTAGAACCAGCGGCAGGGGTTAAAGGTCACAGCCGAGATGCCGCCCGTGACACTACGCGACACGAAATCCTCCTGAGCCCGTGGAATAATCACGCGAGGAAGAGAAGTGATAGAGAAGTGCAGGCGGAGGAAATAAGAAGAGCGTAAAGAGAGATTTTCTTTAAACCTCTGACAAGAGCGTACTAGAGACGACAGAGGAGGGAGATGGTGAGTATTTTTGGAAGAGATTAGGTTTAAGCCTGCCACAGAAGATTGTTTCAGAGAATTTTTACTTTTAAAAAAGCAAGTTCACTGCAGGACGATGACGGAATACCAGCATGTCAATACACATATAATGGGGCAGCAGCCCAAGCCCATTGTGTGCCTGTGGAGAGGTGCAAACAATGGAACACATCATTGAAGCTTGCCCGCTCCACAGTCTAAAAGGAGGGTTAGACACCCTCCATACAGCAGACCAGGAGGCAACTGCATGGCTCAAGGACTTTGCATTCGCTAAATAAATAAATACACATATAGCGATATGGTGAAGGTCGTACCCTGTGGGGTAGGCGGCGGCCCCCTCCTCCTGCCCCGGAGCGTCAACATGAATCAGGGTGAAGTTCTTGACGATCTCCTGCATCTCCTCGAACTTGAACAGAGGGGAGAAGCAGCTCTTACCTGCCAGAGAGGAAAAACAAAAAGTGACTCAGAATTGACAAAGAGTTGAGAAAACAAAAACAGGCTGAGTCAAAGAGAGTTACTCACTGTCCAGACCCGCGTCGTGGAAGGTGAGGATAGCAGGCCTGCGGGTGGTTCGTGTGCCGTGGAGGGTCACGTGCAGAACACCGTGGGGCGTCTCGATACTGTGCTCCTGAAGAGACAAAGAGAAAACAACAAAGTGTGATATTGACATTTCTGGACTGAGCTTGCAGATATTTTCTGCCCATATCAAGCAAATGGTAAAATGGTAAATGGACTTGGACTTATATAGCGCTTTTCTAGTCTTCCGACCACTCAAAGCGCTTTACACTACATGTCAGTATTCACCCATTCACACACACACACAAACTGATGGCAGAGGCTACTAAGGTGCCAACTTTGCCCATCAGGATTTAATCTAAATACTCATTCACACACCGATGGCTATGCCTCCGGGAGCAATTTGGGGTTAAGTGTCTTGCTCAAGGACACATCGACATGTGACCCGGAGCAGCCGGGGATCGAACCACCGACCTTCCGATTGGTGGACAACCTGCTCTACCCTCTGAGCCACAGCCGCCCTCAGCAAACTACTAACTTTTCATAACCACCTTTGATGCCTACAGGGGAATTTATTTTATTTGAATTATTGGAAATCAATTAACAACACAAAAAAATGACAAATATTGTCCAGAAACCCTCACAGGTACTGCATTTAGCTTAAAACAATATGCTCAAATCATAATATGGCAAACTGCAGCCCAACAGGCAACAACAGCTGTCAGTGTGTCAGTGTGCTGACTTGACTATGACTTGCCCCAAACTGCATGTGATTATCATAAAGTGGGCATGTCTGTGAAGGGGAGACTCGTGGGTACCCATAGAACCCATTTTCATTCACATATCTTGAGGTCAGAGGTCAATGGACCCCTTTGAAAATGGCCATGACAGTTTTTCCTCGCTAAAATTTAGCAAAACTTCGTAGTGTTATTTGGCATTCTTCCTGACCAGTGTAACATGACATGGTTGGTACCAATGTATATTCCTTAGGTTTTCACCATTGTCACTTGGACACAAAAACATGGGTCCAGGTTGAAAAATACCAAAGTTACCCTTTAAGTAAAAAGGAAAAGTGCTTACCAAAGTATTATTTATAAGTAAAATGTTATTTGTAAATGTGTGATTTCCTTCTTAAAGAATGTTCTACATCTGTTTAAGTCATCTATGTTGTTCTTCATTCCAGACCGGTCCCATTGCTCTGTGATGATTTTACTGTATATTGTGTTTGTACTCCACACCACGCAACCCACGACCTCTCTGAATGTGAAACAGTCTCACCTGTCCTTGGTCCAGGAGTATCCTAGCAGCCAGTTCAGCATCCTGTGAGAGATGAAAGAATGAAGTCTTGTTAGAACAAGGTGTGCATGTGATTGTTGGATATATGCTTCTTTAAATGCCACATCACTTTTTTGTTTGTTTATCAGAGGGGAAAAGTCAGAGATGACAGCTGCAGCTAACAATTATTTTCATTACTGATTAATCTGACGATTATTTTCTCGATTGAGTCAACGGAAACGCCTTAAAAATTCCTGTTTTGTCCGACCAACAGCCCAAAGATAATCCCTTTACTATAATGGAAGACAAGGACAAGCGGCAACTCCTTAGTTCTTTATTTCTGCATATGATAAAATAAAACAAAAGAGAAGAGATATACAATAACATAAAACAAACCCTGAGGGCATGTAAAAGGAACCCACCTAACATTGAAAGCTGTATTACAATTTAAAAACAGACATAAATATTTTTAAAATATTTAAAAGAAAGAAAATAATACTATTTCCAAACAAGAAGCTAGAGATAAAAAGACAGGAAGGAAAAATCCTCACATTTGTGAAGCTGAACCTAACAAATGTTTGCCATTTTTGCTTTAAAAATGACAATTAATCAATTAATCGACTCACTTTTGCTGTCTTAATGTAAGTTGCAAATAAATGTAACATTAATCTTGATAAATTGTTCTAATTTTGCAATCAGAGTATTTTTGTGTCATTTCATTTCAAGAATCTGTGGATAAAAATGTATTTTTCTTATTTTCGTCTTCCTTTTTTGCCTTTTTATTGCATATAAATAAAAAATAAAAAGCATATATAAGAGAAAACTCTCAGCTTTTTGTTCTTTCACAGTCCTTTAATGTTAAATGAGGTCTTGCTCCCTAGTTAGGGCGGCATTACACTCCAGATGAAGCAGCAGAGCACCTCTTCAGAGGAGCAGGTGGTTGTGGGATACCGACGATTATATGGTGGAAGTCTTTAAATGGGATGTTCATTTGCAACCTTGGATCCATTCACCCCACTAATGAATTACTAGCATCACAAGCTCTGAGGAAATTAGCAGTCTGGGATGTTGAAGTGGAGGTGGGCGTGCGCAGATGGGCGTCCCGGAGGTTTGGTGAATGGAGAGAGTGCACATGGCTGCGTTATAAAGGTCACTGGATTAATCAATATAAAGCATATTCTCCATCAGAGCATGGGGGCAGAGGCTGGATGTTAAATACATGAGGGTGGAGGCGGGATGTCGCAGTGAACGATGGATGTTGGGATGTAACCTCCCAAGCTTCATTATATTTCCAGCTCAGAATCACCCTTCATGCCCCCATGAGTCACGTTGTAGCCGACACTGCAGGCAACAGTAATGACTCAGACATGAGCATTTTAGATTCATCGCTAAAAAAACAAGCTCTTGCTCAGTTCTTTCCCATTCTTTGTTTACGGGGACGGACCCCGTTCGTTTCATTCATCCACAACTTATGAACAAATCTTTTAGTCAGGGAAAGTCATAATTATAAATCCGCCTGCTACTTCAGCACCTCAGACAGCGCCATGGATTTATCTACAGAGTGCTCCAGGGATGACGTATTTTTGTAGGCTAACCTGGAAGTTAGTATCGCTCTAGTTCCCTCAACAAAAAGCCAATGGGATTTTTCCATTAGGTTTTGGATTATTGCAGAAAATAAGCTCTGTGGCAAACAAACGTTTATGATACTTTAGCAAAATAATCCCCACAAATGAACACCACTTTTATGATTTTTGAAGCCTAACGTTAGGCTATAAACAAATTACGCCTCGGTCACATGAACGCAACGAGGCTGTAAAGGTGGACGAGTCGGCGTGATGACGTTTAGTAGTCTCATTTAGCCACTTGTTAGCAACCGCCTCCTTTAAGACACATAAAGGCTTCAAAATTGTGGGATATTTATTGACGTATTTTATATTGTAGAACAAAATGTTAAAATCTCTTTAGCTTGTGTTAACCACAGACCTTATTTTGGGCATCTAACTAAAAACCCATTGAAAAAAACCATTGACTTCCAGACGAGGGAACCAGAAGTGGTAAAATACTAACTCATTTCCAGGTTTTACGACTCATTCCTTGGTGAAAGCTCTGTGTTTTGTTTCCCAACTTCCACCCCATTAGTTTCACGCTGTCTACACTACAGCGCCTGACTTCCGCTTTTGCTTCTGTCATAACTACTACAATTTCTAGAGGATGCTGTCGTCTTCTTTTACACCTTATTTCGCTGATTGACCATGTGAAATCAATGATAAACCCTACTAGTAGGTGTAGCAGGTCCCTACTCAACCACATCTATGAGGCTTATAACCACTGATGACGCCCATTTAATGGCATGATAACAGTCTAAAATGTAGTCTTTTCATGGGATTTGTTGATATGAGTATCCTTTATTTGTTATGTTTTCTTGTTCTATAAAGCTCTGTTACAGTCATTCTACTTGTTTAGTCATAATTATTCACCATATTCTTTGGAGACAAAAGGTTTTCAACACTCTTTGAGTTAAAGGCACTATATGTAACTTTCAGAACATCTTTGTTATTAATGACACCGGTGGCCATTAATTGAACTACAGACACCAGAATTGGCCAAAACAGCGACGTGACATCACATTACAATCATATATCAACATTAGTATCTGCAATGTCCAATCTCCATGATACTAAATAGCTTGCCGTGTGCAAATTACTTCATCAGCTCATGTTATGAAGCAAAACTGTCCCGAGTACTTTACATAGAAATCAGTCCACAGGCTGTTATAGATAGCCGAGAAAATGGTGGAAGGTCTCAATTTTTAAGTTACATTACCATATGTTCACACGATAGCAATACAAAGCAATTAATACATGTAAATTGTTACATATAGTACCTTTAAATGAATATAGAATAGTAATAATAATGAGTTCCCTACTTCCTGTTCTGACATTAATATACATTTCTTGTTAACAATGTCACTACACTTATACTTCTTCTTCTGTGCCTTTGTTAAACTGTGTTGTTTTGAACTTTAGTGTTGTATTTCCCTGTTTGCCCTCCAGGTGTCAGCAGCGAGAGACAAACGGCTCTGCTCTGCAGCCGCGCGTCCACACGGGCAACATCAGCGCAGCAGAGCAGAGGAGCTGCTCTCGCTCCTATGGGGCTTTGACGTCAGCCCCGGCAGATCTGAGCCAGAGCTTTAGCTGTGCACAAACACACATACACACACACACACACAGTCATGCACACATGTGTTTGAAACACACCTTGTAACATGTTGGCTTTGCTCAGACTCAAAAGCGCACACGCTCGAATTCACGCACAGCGAGGACACACACACAAAGCAACCCTTGTTTTTCTGTCTCCTGGGACACAGACACATCCCGCCATTCATCGATCTAGATTATGTACGTTACACACTGGCGACCATGCAATTAATGCTGCTCATGCTTGGATAACATTAAAGTCAACCTGCATGCATGCATTGTGGAAACTAGTACAATATTTTGTATGCATGTGTGTGTGTGTGTGTGTGTGTGTGTGTGTGTGTGTGTGTGGTATCCTCTCTGACCTTGGCCTCAGCCTGACCCGTGAGTAAAGGCTTCTCCTCCGTGATGGCGATCTCCTGCATTTCTGTTGTCATGGCGTCAACTCCTGTACAGGTGAAGAAGAGACCATAGCATGAAAATCTGTATCTGTTCCCTGCAACCGTGACAATGAATACATCTTTATTCTCGCTGGCATCCTTACACAAACACTTGACAACGTCATATGGGAACAGGTGTACCAAACACACACACACACACACAGAGGTTGACACACGTTGCATGTATATGCACCTACACACCACCAAGTGATTAAATTCTGCATGTCGCCGTTTTCCTCTGGGACTTTGTTAGAGCTTTGGGACCTTCTGAAAGTTAATTAGTTATTAGTGCCGGCAGAGATGAGCAGAAAAGGATTGTGGAAGAGAAAAGGAGGGATGGACACGTTTTTTTGGGATGGGTAAAAACAGGTGTGATGACATAACTACGAGGAATAAAAGCATGGAGAGATGAAGGTGGGTGAAACATGGAAGTGAGACGTGAGAAACGCCTGAGGGCAGGAGTGACTGATAAGGATGAAGTGAAGGAAAAAAACTATTTGTATTGCATTACTTTTATCTGAGGAAGGTTAGTCGAGCATGTCCCTCATGTTTACCCCTTTGCAGCCACAGTGTGTGTGTGTTACTGTGTGTCCACCGGAGCGGTCCAGGAGTTAAAAGCTGCGCCCGAGGGCATCGCAAAAGGTGGTCATTCAGAGAGAGTAGAGGCAAGTTCATTTCATTGACATTGCCACATTGATCTCTCCACAGGTCTAGGCAATTCAAACTGAAGCCTTGACAATTATAACCGCAGACACGCCGGTCTTTACATGTTAAAGTGCAGCTTCATGGCTGTTGCTGTTGCTTCTGCTGCAGGTTTAAAGGTTTGGATGTTTTTGAAGTGGTACTTTTCTATAGTCAGTGTGTTATCTACAGTAGATGACGTTCAGCACGCCCCCAGTTTGGAGAAACAGACGAGTACCGACACTGGAGCAAAGCAATGTACTGCTGTGGACGGGGCCGGCAGCAAAAATGTGTTTTAGACACCTAAAAGAAAGGCCCATCTAAAAAAAAAACAGCTATATTTAGAATATTTTCACCACTTTACCTTGCTATCAGACATCCCTTTTTAATGGGGAACTGAAGCCGTTATCTATGCTCTCGCCAAAGCCACCAGACTCCATTGAAAAAAACAGTAATTTTACCTCACAGAACACGAGAGTTGCTGGTCTACCGCTGCCTCGATTGGTTATTGGCTTGTTTGTGTTATTGTGTGACTTTGGTTAGTTCAGATTCACCAAAGTGACACAATAGCGAGGTAAAATTACTGTTTTTTTTCAATGGAGTTTGGTTGCTTTGGCGAGAGCATAGATAAGACTTCGGTCCCACTTCGGAAACATAGACTGTATAGCTGTCTCACAGCAAGGTAAGCTGGCGAAAATATTCTAAATATATCGTACACTGATATTGATTCTTTTAGGTGGTTAAAATATGTTTTGCTGTCAGCCCCGTCCACAGCAGTACATTGCTTTGGTTCAGTGCAGTAACTCCTCCGACCGTCATCTACTGTAGGTAATCCACTGACTATGGATAAGTACCTCATACAACCCCACTTCAAAACACCAAACTATCCCTTTAATGATTTTAACAGACATGGTGGCCAAGGAATTAGCGTAGCTTCACACCGACTGTATTATTTTTTTGTCATAACAATATTTATTAGACATAAATGGATGGATAAAATGTCAAAGTAAAAGCTGAGCTGACAGACAACCACTAATTAGTCATGTAGTTTTAGAATGCCTTCAAGCTAAAAGGGAATATTAACAGTAAGTGAGCGAACAGGTTGTTATTGTGTCTGTTTGACAGCATCTTGACATTTAAAGCTGAAATATGGGCCCTGCTGACATCACTTGTTGTGTGTGTGTGTGTGCCGGCACAATTCAAGCCCTCATAAACTGATGACTGTATTATATCTGCAGATTTGGCGTTACGTCAGCCGAGTTGGTGCGTGTGTGTTTACATGTGTGTGTGCACTCATCAGAAAATGAACTGTGGCCTCGGAAGGCCTGTGTCTCTCTGGGCCGCAAACAGAAATGACTAGTCACCAAAGCAAACCCCCCCACCACCACCACCAAAACACACACACATTGCTCCTATTGTTTACCACCCATCTCTCCTCCCCTCCCTCAACATACATCTATTTATTAGTCTGCACATATTGTATTTGTCAGTTTCTCACACCGTCATTTGCAAAGCTGCTGCTGCATCCTCTGGAATTACTCCAGTTTGTCTGAGTCATCTTCAGGGTTCAGCTTTCAGAGATGTGCATGCCATGTTGTTGGTCCTGGATGTTTCCCACCAGCACAGGACAGAGATTAATAGTTTGAGCAAAAAAATAAATAAAAATAAACGCAAAATTAATCATCAAGTGGAGGAAATTCCTGCAGCCAGATTACACCAATCAACTGATGTTTGGGCCAACATCCACCAAATTTCATCCAAGTGCTGCAACTAACTATTATTTTCATTATTAATTAATCCATTAAATAGAGCCTCAAACAGGCATGGAAGCCCTTTCTTGGTCACATATTCCAATATACTGTGCCATTATGCAAAATACATATAAAATAATGACAAATATTGTCCAGAAACCCTCACAGGTACTGCATTTAGCATAAAAAATATGCTCAAATCATAACATTGCTATATGTGACACTAGGCGGTGCATATAAATATGTAGCGCTCATTCAATCTGCATACACAAACGCAAAGCGCTGCCTCCTCGCTGTTACACCACTGCCTGCTTTCAGTAATATAACTCCCACCACCTCCCCATTTCACTCCCTTAGCATTCAGTTAAGGGATGTGATTGGCTCTGTAAATATTACATGTTCATGTTTATCAATGTGAATCTCAGGGAAAGTCTATGTCAAGTTTGCTCAGATTTGTTTTAAAGCATCACATTACTGCAATAAAAGGCTAAAACCCGACTAAGTTATTTTGAGATTCAACAATTGTTTGTCTGCAAAATATAAAAAAGTCAAACATGCCCATCACAATATCCTAAAGCCCAAAATTGATGGCTTCAGATTGCTTTTTTTGTCTCAATATGACTTTTAAATGACTCGCTTCACTACCTTTTGCGATCATTTGCCCAGAAACACACAAGTGAGGCTAAATGGGCTTGAATACCTTTGTGACAAAACAGGCAATTTGAATACGAACTTACGAAACTTACACTGAAAATAATCTGTTCACGACCCCTGAGTCAAAAGGACTTTGGCGGCTCCACTGCAGTTAAAATGCCTTCAGCCTTTAACACATGCAGTGTTAGAGTGGGGACTGAAATGAATGATGGAGGAGGAAAATGTGTTTGTGGGTCACATGTGAATAAGCCGAAATCAATCTATATTCAAATGGCTGGCATTCCTGAAGCGCACCATAGAATGTACCGTATATAAGTTATAGGGCTTTGCAAATACAGAGCTGAAACTACAGTATGTGATTCATTTTGATCTGATTTCTACCAGACAAGTCACTTCCCCATCACTCTAATATTGCTTATTAGACACAGTATATTTACATTGTCTCCTAACAATCTGATACTTCTTTTGTTTTCCCGCCTTGACACCAAGGCCGGTATTCAAGTTCAGGAGCAACAATAGCACATCAATAAGACGCTTCAGCGGGCCTTGCAGCTGCTTACTGACACGTATCCTTGAACCTGGCCATTCAGTCTCTCTCTGACACAGTAGATTGCTTTTCCACAGCCCATCCCCCCTATTTTTATAGGTCTGGCATGTCCTGACATGACTGCAAAGTAAGTTTGTTTACATGCTCCTCTGTGTATATTAATAGGTCTCCGGTATGAAACCATTTGCATTTTTGGAAGGGAAAGTTATGCTGCAACAGGATCTCTGTAGCGTTTCTGTTTATAGCATGTGATCCCCACAATGAAATTATTTTAACGAGGGACTCTCAGCTTCAATAACGAAAGAAAGAAAGTTAGCATTCATTTGGCATCTTGTGTCTAATCACTCAGCGAATATAGGTCCTATAATCACTCTCTTTTAGCTCATTTTTTGGTCTCCACCAACTCCTGAGGGAAATATCTGGCTCTATAGCGGTTAAATGCTCCACTACGTTTGCTGCTAGCTAGTTGCTAACTTTGTCTGACTGCTGTTTAGCTCTGGGCAAGTAACGTAAGTCAAATGATTAGAGCATTTTACATGAGAATGAACCAAAACAATTCGGGGCAATACATCCAAAACAACTAGCTTAAAGATGCTAAAATGCTGAGCGGAACTGCAGAGTCAGGGGATAATTGACTTCCACATTAAATATGGTCATTTTTTTCCCCATTGTTAATAAAAAAGCATTTAAAGAGTCGCTTTATATCATTAATTATGTATCACAACTGTTGCCAATTCATTATCTGTTGAGAAACTAATCAATCAATTGACTATTTGATTCTGCACTAGTATAGTTATCATGTGACCATGAGATGAGATGGTTGAAAGTGGAAAAAGCTAGATAGTTTCATGCAAGCTCAAGTATTTTATAAGTGTTTTTTTAGTAGCTTGAATTGAAAAAAGTGTTGTGGGAACACTTTACGAGAATTTATTCAACGTTATAGACATAAACGCCATTTGGCCTGAATATTGGTGAGACATCACAGAGTGGTCAAAGATATGAGCAGTGATATTATGTGTTACCAAAAGCCTGCAAACAGACAAGGTGGTAGAAAAAGCCAGTCACAAAGACAAAGACAGCCCATTAAACAGCATTGATACGGGTCTCATGTAACTCGCCCATTGTACTTAACCTACTCTCTCTCCTCCACATACAGTTTCCTGATGCTGCAACAATTTAAGCGGCCTAACTCCCTCCCATCATCCATCTTTCTTCATCTCTGCCTCCGCCGCTCTCTGAGTCAGTGTGTTTTAGAGCGTGTAATAACTGCTAAATTGCACAGGAGGCACCGTCTGTCACCATGGAAAGAGAAACACAGAGATGGAGAGAATAAGGCATTAAGGGCAAGAAGGGAAGAAGAATGAAAAAAAAAGGAGGAGACTGTGTTGCTGGTTGAGAAAAGGGGAAAAAAATTAGCCTCTACTCTACTTCCACATTTCAGCTGTCAGTAAAACAGCTGTTCGGCTCATCTGTTGCACCGAACAGGTTCAACGTCTCAGATATCAGGCCCCGTCGCATAATTGCTCCCGCTAAATTAATCCACGCTTGTTTCACGCGCATTCATAATCATGCAGAAAAAAATGGCATTTCAGTCGACGTCTTGTTCTAACGTGTCACAATCTGTTTTCGTCAATCCTTCCCAGCATCCTCATCTCCCTTTTTCTGTCCCGCTGACTCCATCTCCTCATCCATTGATGCAACGCGATGTGACCACATAGTAACTCTGAACTGAAGCTGATTTGAGCTATGTCAGACTGCGAGGTCTGCAAGGTCTGGTGATTTTTCAGTGAGAAGCTGCTGGATGATGAAGCTCAAATCGGACTCAAGATGATGTTTTCGTGCTGATGAACATAGAAAATTGAGGTTGCAGTTACATGGTGAGGGTGTGCTGTAACTAATGGCTTTTTGATTGTTAATAATTTATTTATTTATGCTTCATAGATCAGTAACAGACCACTATTAAGGACAACTTTTAGTAAAACCATAGACCTTATACAAGAAGTGGACGTAGTCACCCGGACATCACCCATTGGTTTGTGGACTACAGTTTTGAAGCCGCAAGTTTGGCATTTTGGCTGTCGCCATCTTGGTTTTTTGCAACCAGAAGTGACACGAGAAGGTGGAGCTAAGTACGTCGGAACGCGGAACGCTTAACTTTCATGAACTGAAAACACACTGTGAAATGGTTAAAGTTCTTGGACGAAAACACGGACAACTCCCAGACCGGACAACGCCGTGGTAACGACTTGTCAATCACAAGGTAGCTATGCCCTAAAGCATACCCTGCTTTATCGTCTATTTGACTCTAAATGGGACCATAATTTACTAAATGAACATCATGCTGTGTTGAAAAAGACTTGAAACTAGCGATTGAGACCATAAACTCATGTTTACAATGTTTAATGAGGTAATAAATCAATCTGACTTCTTTTTGCAACCAGAGGAGTCACTGTTTGCTGAGAGTTTAAGGGACTTCCACATTGCGGTTGCCCACTAAGTAAAACATATAAAATGCCTTACTTCTTGGAAAAAAGTGGTACTAGACTGGTATTAGATATATTATAAGACTTATTAAAGTTCTATATGTAATGGGTCTGCACTAGTGCCTACAACTTCCAGGAAATAGTCACAGCCTCCCTCTCTGAGTTCAACACCAACCAAAGCTGTCTTCTCCCACCAAAACAAATTCATTTGGGTACTGTGTGGAGTTTAGCTTAGTGCAGGTGGTGACTGACTGATGCATGCTTTCCTCCCAAGCCCTTACCATAGCCGTGCTCTGCTGCTGAGATCATTCTGTGCTGCAAATATGTATACCAGATACAAACGACAATACATTAGTAGCTGCAGTCGACACTCCCTGCACATACCAAACTGCTACCCGTATGCCAAGAATACCAAAGATGCCACTCCGATTTTTGCATCAATGTGACAAACTTTCCTCCAGAAAACGTGTTATATGACCTCCGGTTGTGAAAAATGAAGCCAATGCAAAAGTTCCTTTAACTATAGAAGCCTATGAGAAAATGACCCTACATCTCACTAGATTTATTACCTCAGTAAACATTGTAAACATGAGTTTATGGGCTCAATCGCTAGTTTAGAGCATGGTGTTCATTTAGTAAATTATGGTCCCATTTAGTGTCAAATAGATCATTTAGAGCATGGCTACCTTGTGATTGTCCGTGTTTTTGTCTTACAACTTTAACCCTTTCACAGTGTGTTTTCAGTTCTTTAAGGTTAAAAGGTCCCATATTGAAAAAGTGAGATTTTCATATCTTGTTTTATTATAAAGCAGGTCGGGGTGCTATATAAATACTGTGAAAGTATCGAAATGCTCAATCCACAGAGAAATACACACAGCCGGTATTCAGAAACTGTGCCAGAAACTCTGTATTTCAAACAAGCCGTCAGGATTTCTGTAATTTTGTGATGTCACAACTGTACAATATTTGGACCACCTCACAGTTTTAAACGTTAACATTCTAAATGTGTCCCAGTTTATTTCTGGTTGCAGTGTATGTGAATGACATCAGCTGACAGGAAGTAAACATGGGCCCAAGCTGTTCCCTAGCAACGCAATTCCATTGAAATGTGCTAAAACAGAGTGTTTCAGACAGAGGGTAAATACAGGTATATTCGGGCAGATAGTATGAGGCAAATAAAGGTTTTTTGAACATCACAGCATGTAAACACGTTCTAGTAGAAACATAAAATACAAGTATGAACCTGAAGATGTGCATGACACGATATGTCCCCTTTAATTGTAACATTTTGGTCGCCTAAAAACGTCTTATTCAGCGTTCAGTTGTACTTAGCTCCACCCTGTCGTGTCACTTCTGGTTGCAAAAAAAACAATATTGCGACGGCCAAAATGCCGAACTCGCAGCAGCAATGGAAAAGCAGTCCACAAACCGATGGGTGATGTCACAGTGACTACGTCAACTTCAATCCACATTGCCAACTTTCCCTATAGCTGCCTTCTGTCAGCACATTTCCTCACTTTCCATACCTGCTGCTTTTGATATGTAACATACCAGAATGCATGATCCAACAGGGCCAGAATGCTCAAATCTGAAATGGCTGTTACGGGGGAGGAAGTCTGCCAACAGTAAAGCATTTCTATATGAAACTGTCCAATACTGCAAGAGGAAGAAGCATCTTTAACTCGTGCCAGCAGATTCTGTTGCCAGCAAAGTTTGATATATCAGAGCTTGAATTCTTGCCATCAGAAAGAGACATTTGTTGCATTTTTATCTTAGTAAGAAAAATAGCTCTCACAGACATAAATGAAAAGGCCTTCAACTTCAAATTGCACCTGTATTTTTCTGTAATCAACCACTACATTGCTGCTCGAGGATCTGATATAACAAGCGGCCGTCAAACAGGGAAACTTTCTCTCCCTCCATCTCCATCTGCCCTCTTCCTCTTTATTTTAATCTTTCTCACAGCTCTGCACTCGTCCCCGTCTCCCTCCATCCATCTTTTGTCACGCTGCTGACTTTTCATTTGCGTCTCTCTCTCAGTTTCCGCCAGTCATCATCGCTCCTCATTCTCTGTCTGACTGCAGGTCTTTGTCTCATTCCTGCCATCCTCTTTCTGTCTCTCCCTCTTTCTTTTTCTCCACCCAACAGCAAGTGAAAAGGAAAAAAATGGGCAAACAGTTCTGCTGGCAGACTCTTTGCTCTCTTTCTCTCTATGCTGCCACCAGTGTTTGCAGCTCTGAACAAAGAGGCGCGCCCAGACACTCCGAGGCACACACCCAGACACATCAACAGTGTGCTAAAGTAGGACACTGAACACTAAGGTCACCTATATTGAGAATGTAGGCTGAAAGCCGAAATGCTTAAAGGTTAAACCGGCAGCATTTGGGGGACACGCGCGGCTGCTTCAGTATGTGGAAGCTTTGATGTCGAGATGTTCGAGGCTGCACAACATGAGAGGGTGGTGGACCCCTGGCAGTCTGACATCATTTTATTTCAACAGTTGTTTGTTTGGGGTTCAGTGTGTCATGTAGATGTCATAACTAGGGGTGGGGGAAAAAAATCGATAGAGCATTGTATCGCAATATCTTGCGTGGCAATATTTTATCGATACATGGACGTCAAGTATCAATCTTTTATTATACAAACCATTAACCTCTTAACAATCCAACGGCCCGCCGGTGGGCCTGCCCGCTGTTCTGTCTCTCAGAGGTTTTTATATCATTCTGTAGCTTCACAGTGGTGTTCCTTATGTATTCAAATCACAACATTCAAATTTTGGTCGAAGTATGTAAGTTTTAGCATCAAAATGCTATTTTCTCAAAACCTTTTCCAACGTGACCTGAGGTAGGTTTCTGCATGATGACGCTGCTACATTTACAGTATATATACACCCGTATGGTCAGTGTATTACATACAGTAACTTAGGTAGTGGCATGCTCCCAGTTTGGAGAAGAATACAGGTGTACCGGCACGGAAGCTAAGCAATGTACTGCTGTGGTCGCCACCTTGGTTCGGATCCAAAAGTCACACAACATTGATGCCGGGGCAGATCAAAAAACTCCCATGTTCTGCAAGGTAAAATCACTGCTTTTGTGAATGTAGTCTGGTGGCTTTGAAGAGAGCGATAGCTTCAGTTTCCTGTCGGAAAGGGCTGTCTGATGGCAACGTAAAGCGGTGAAACTACGTAGACTTTTTGATTGTTTTAGGTGGCTAAAATATGTTTACGTAATACGTTTCTGCTGCTCCTGTCCATGGCCGTCTTACTTAGTACGATATAAACAAATTATTGAATATGTAAACATATTAATTGCAGACACAAAGTGTTGTGCATTTAAACAGAGTAGATGGTATTAGCATGCGGTGGAAAGCTAGACTGGAAATGAAAAAATTCAGCCTCAGCAGACAGTGTGCATGCCGACCTCAGGCAGAGCTGCACATCACTGTGCTGTGCATATAAAACTGACATAGTGGTACCCAGGTGTGACAGCGGTGAAGCACTGCAGACTAATACGATTTAGTGCAGGACAGAGAACAGATTCGGTCCTCAGAGTGTTTATGTCCGCAACACCTGGGTCTCTCGACTGTGTTTATTTGTGTGTCAGCAGGGCGATACATTTGTGTGACAGAGGCGACTGCATGTTTCACTTGAGCCAAGTGAAAACCGTAAATCTCCAGTGACTTTAGTTTGGAAATACAAAAGAACTACCACACTTTTCCCCTTAAGCTTTTATGTGTTTTTTCCTCAACATTGCTTTTTTTAACTCTCTTCTACTTTATTAGACGTTTCAGAGCAGAGTCCAGTGAGCAGGAATGGGTATCGAACCTCATTACTCATTACCGAAATGTGCCTATTGCCTCAAGTATCAAAAACTTTAAAGAATCGAAAGTTGCCATTGAACGCTTGCTTACACAACTTTACCGCAACTTTACTTAGCTACAGCAGACAGCTGTTTTTTGCTAAAAAGCCGTGATAAACCAGCTGTACACTATAGCACCACGACTACTACCAGCCCAAACAGCAGACAGACAAAGGTAGCAATTAGCAGGTGAACATAGTGGAGTATTTAGCAGCTAAAGAGCCAGATATTTCCCTCAGGAGTTGGTGGAGACCAAAAACAGAGCTAAAAGAGTGTGAATACTGGACTTGCATTCATCAGGTGGCCAGAAACAAGACTCCAAATAAATGCTAATGTTGCTCTGTGTCTGCTGGATGTAAAATAGGTAACTGTGTGCTCATATCAATGTTATTATAGTGCGACCAAAACTGGATTTTTGAGGCTGATATTGGTATTTTTTTTATTGTAACCAAAATACATACTAGGTATGAGCAAACTATGTAATGGTGCAACGTACGATATCTTACGAAAATTATTTTTTGTGCATTTTCATAGGAATGTCCAGCAACACGTGCGATCACTGCACCGGCGTAAGCCCCTGCAGTGTTTTGGCAAAAAACTACTATAAGATCTTATTGCTATTTTAAACATTTTGCGATACGCCGAGTATTGCGATAAGATATTTTGTGATGTTACCTTTTTTCAACTGCAAATTACGCGTTTTATCTAATAAGATACAGTTTTCACTCTGTTCATCTCAGAGTTATCATTCACACATCTTGAGGTCAGATGTCAAGGGACCCCTTTGAAAATGGCCATGACAGTTTTTCCTCGCCTACCTCAGGTCACGTTGGAAAAAGTTTTGAGAAAATAGCATTTTGATGCTAAAACTTACATACTTCAACCAAAATTTGAATGTTGGGATTTGAATACATAAGGAACACCACTGTGAAGCTACAGAATGATATAAAAACCTAAAAAAAACTAAATAATGGACACCCCCTTTAAGTGTTTGGAAGCAAATTAAATTTGTGGTTTGATATGCCAACAAGAAACAAACCTCACTTTAACACTCAGGGAGCAGTGGTTTATAAAAGCTCACATCAACAATCGTTACTGTGCATTTCAAAGTACATCCACTCTCCTGCAGTCAGTTTGAACATCAGGATTTTTGGAGGGGTGTCTGTTGTTAGGTCTAATGGACAAAACACAGTCAGAGAGAGAAAAATGAGCGACAAATGCCTGGAGAGAAAAAAGGCACAACATCAGCCACCATGGAGACCCAGAGAGGAGCCAAAGCTCCCCTCGTCTCCTCTCTGAGCCAAGCCTTTGCTCTCCACCCCCATTTTAAATCTCCTGTGCTGCTTCCCACGGCATTGGATGGGCATACGTGGATCACCTTGGCTCTCCAAAACAAGACACAAATGAAAGAGAAGCTTGTTTTCTCTCTCCATCTCTCAACAGATCACTTTGGTCTCTTGTCTCCTAAAAACCCTCTGTCGCCCATCAGCTCAGTTCTTCTTTTCATTTTCAGGCTGTCTATTATTCCCTCCATCATGATCTCACCTCCACTCAGACATCCAGTCTCTCTGTCTGCCTTGAAAGGTGAGTGTGACAAAGGTTAAAAGAGCAGGTGATCCATTGCACCCTCATAAATGTCATTGTGACTGTAGCTATATTAGAATCTGAGTTTTAGTCATTATCAGGTATGATTACTCAGCCCGTTTGCATGAAAAGCCTTATGAATGACACGATAATGCACAAGGCATTTAGCATACTATAAGAACGCCTTTCTTGCTTTTTTCAATTTTTGTAATTCTGTCATTTGCACGCCAGGTAGTCTGCATTGACAGCCGTGTCAATGCCTCCGTGTAAAAATGCTACGCTCACAGGTAGTGACATAGAATACAAAGTGAAAAGAATGCTTATTTCGAAGGGGAGGTGGACGGGTCCAACACGCCTTTTAACACGGGTGTTTGAAAGTTCGTGTTTTGTTTTGTAAGTTACGTTTGTCACGTGTTTTTTTAGTGACGTGTTTTCCGTACTTATGTTACATTGTTTCCGTATGTTTTTTACTTAGTTTATGTACTTATTTAAAGCCCAACCATGACGTTTTTCCTAAACCTAAGTGGTTTTGTTGCCTAAACCTAACTGTGGACGTTACCATAGTTTTGTTGCGTGACGTATAAATGACATGCGAAAAGCCTAAAATGCGTCCTCATGACACGCGGAATGTTCGTGTAATGTCGTGGACTACTAATTCATCATTCAAGCCATTTATTAAAGTTGAACAGAAATTAAAATACAAAAAATGCCAACCGTTGCCGTGGGAACCAAGCACCCAGAGGCCTGAAGTTAAGCCATTTCAATATTTCCAAAAATGGGTTCATTCTCTTTTGAAAAATGTGCACAGTAGCTGCAGTGTCATCATAATTATATATTTCCTCACACAAAAAATGAGAAGAATTAAAAATTTAGTTGAATTTAAGGCAAAAACACCAAACATTTTCTGTTTAAAGCTTTTTAAATGTGATGATTTGCACATTTTCTCTGTTTTACGTCGTCGTAAAATTGAGTTTTGGACTGTTGGTCTGACAAAACAAGCAGTTTGAAGACATCACCTTGTGAAGGGCATTTTTTAAAGACGATGAGAAGTCATAAAATAATCAAACTGTAATAACATTCAATAATGGCAATCATTTCTTAATGGGGACAATGTGCAGTGCAAACGTGAACTTCCAGGAAATCTAATACACAGACCAGAAGAACACATAGTCTGGACGATAACGAATAAGCACGTGTTCCTTTGTTTCCTGCCCTGTTCTCTCTGTTTATCTATGAAATTCAAATTCTCTCTCCTTCAGCGACATTCGTCCCTTAACGTCTCATGACAGCCAGCAGATAAGCTTTCAGTTTGTTCGCTCGATAACTGCGAGAGTGCATCAGAGTGAAGCATGAAGCGAAACCAGTAATTACCTTGACTAATTATGTGAATGTATAAAAGACAGCGGTTCATTTTGGTCAGATCTGAGAGAGTTAAGACAGCTACAAAAAAAACAAAGACTTGAAAAGAGGCTCAGACGGTTGAATCGATTGTTTCGATTCAGACCATAGGCCAACGGACGAGCACATGATCACCCATGCAATCATGCACACACACACACATACACTAATTGACCTTCAAGCTTGGGTAAATTTATATGTTGGAGCCTATTGGCTAAGAGCTGATAGAGATAAATGGCTCAAGCCAAACATGAAGCAGCTTTTCTTCAGGCTGCAACACTCAGCTTTAATAAAAAACCTTCTTGTGCTATTTCTAGTGTATAATTAGAGCATAAAGTTACATTCAGCAAACGTTATGTGCACGTTCTTAACCGTATTCACCCAAGAAAGGCTTCTGTGACACAAATACTGTTATCAGTGGCTCAATCACTTAATCTTGGCCGCAGAGCAGGTCTGCTGGAGCAGCTGGCGGTCTAGTGCCTTGCTCAAGGGCTCATTCAAGGGTGTTGACCTGTTTAAATGTGTCATTTTGTTTCACTGTTTGGTCTGTAAAATGCATAGACTGTATATAAGAAGTGGACCTAGTCACCGTGACGTCACCCATTGGTTTGTGGACTGCCGTTTTGGAGCTGCGAGTTCAACAAACATTCTACAGTCCTACAAACATACAAAACTGCTCCAAGCATCTGTAAATTATCCACTATCTATGAGTTAAATGTACCACACAAAGACGGCTACTTGCTGCTGCATCATTCAGTATCACTGGTCCACCCTAAAATGTAATATACACACTTCTGATAAGGGTGGATGGTTATGAGAGGAACATGTCATCATAGTTCATTAAAACATGATTAGAAGAGTTGCTCCATTATTGCCGAAACATTACGAAATTATGTCAAAGTGTTGCTGTTACGGGGCGCAAATGTGAACAGCTAATGAGAGGATTACAGTGTCGGTGGTCGGTTATGCACATAAATTAAATATGTATAAATGAAATAATAGATTAGATGTCCAGACTCAAAGGCTAAAAGGACACTTACTATCGCCTCCTCAGTGCTACAGTGTCTTGATTGTGACAGAGCTTAGAGCAGATACAAATGAAGCCATGTGGGGTGAATGATTACGAGCCATTATTACTACAGGCGCCTAATTGCTTTGATTACTGTTGAGTTATTAAACGGCTAATTGCTTATGTGTCAGAAAACATGGTTCCTCTGGGTGCTTATATATCCAGGTTCAAAATAGACTATATTGTGGCTGCATTGATACCGGCTTCATGTTGGTTTTGCAGTACAACCAACGCAGGAAATATCGTTAATCTACTTAAAGTTGTGTCAATATCCTGTGTCAATATAGTCTTCCTGATTAGTATTCAAATGTTCCGTTTTGAGATCAATCATTGATTTAGTTTCCAACCAGTCTGGTGACACTGGTGCAACAAGTGTTGTAGTGTGTTTACATATTGATGACATTTTTTTTTTTTTAAATCTATCTTGATTAAAAGGTGCAGTGTGTAGGATTTGGCGACATCACCACTTCCGTACTACGTCATAATTCCTTACGTCACTTGAACATAAACGTGTCGTTTTTTGGGGCATTTGCAGCAACGGCTGAAGTTTTTCTTGGAAGGACGGGCTTGGTTTCAGGTAGCTGTTTTTCCTCTTGTTCCATATTTATCCATTGCTTAGCCTACAGCCGTTTTTTAAATGGCGGCAGATCTATGACACGACTGCAGACGACCTCCTCTGTATAAATACACTTCGCATGGATATTGTGCGTACCAGTGTGGGACGAAAGTTACCCCTGCGAACTGTTTATTTTCTGCCCCGCTCAGCTCTTCTTCTGCCTGCGGATCTATTGACAAACACTCCTGATTATGTAACTGTGCCCCGTGGAATGCCAATAACACACAGACACACACACATTGTGAACCGTCGCCTCTGACAGCACCAGACGGGCTGCACATTTGGATGCATTTGGGGTCGCATCACTTTAAAAAAATCTCGGTCACAGAGTGTACAATTTGCATCAGATGGTTCACTTTTTAGTAAAAAAACAAAAACATCTGCACACACTACTCCACACATCCAATCTGAGAAATATGAATGGAGTTTGGACAGGGCGTTTTGTCTATAAATAGGGTGTTGTGAAGGCCTATTTGGACTTGTGGGAACAGACAGGGCATTGTGGTGCCTGGCCCTATCTGTATCTGGCCTCTAGCCATCGGGTAAAGGACTGAGTCGTCCCCCTGCCAACACACACACACACACTTCCACACACTGGGCTAGATGCTAGAAGACTGCTGTAATCTCATACACCTACACAGTATAAAATCCATACGCTCTGAACCCAGATGCTGTTACGCTCTCGTACACCTACACAGAATACAAAAAATATATATTTTTATTAACACCCAGACTAAAATGCACTAGACACTACAGCTGGCAAAGACTCTGATGTTAACAATTTGGAAGAAAAAACACATAAAAACGTGGTTAGGATTTATTCAGACTAGACTGATCTCAGACACCTACGCAGTGTTGTTCCACACTGTCTCAGTCATCAGCTAATGGGCTCCTCTTCACTGTACAGACAGTAAAAATACATCTGAGCTCACACTACACTGCCAAACAGAGTCATATCAAAATAACTGACCTATGTTCAGTTACACAGGCAACGTTTACACAAAAGTGCTTTCATAACCCCCTGTGTTTTTAATATTAAAACTGACAATTCAAAATTTCTAGGAATCAGTCTGATTTGAAAACACATTTCTTAACAATTAATGACAAAATTGTGTTTATGGCAAAATTCTGTGTCACGTACTAGTGGACATTTAATGACTCAGCACCAGATTTGACTTATTTATCTTCTTTATAAGCTACAAAACGGAGTAAAATCCCCTCAACGCAGCCAGAAATGCAGGTCTGAGTGCATTTCAGCTGTACTCGGTGTGCTTTGCTTTCCATCCAAATGATTAATTTTTTCAGTAGCCCCTGAGCACACATTTCAATGTTTGTTTTGCATTCTCGATGGTCTCTCGTGTCACGTTGGCCGGGTTTTAAACACACTGAGCTGTATCTACTGTCAACAGAGAAGAATCAATGTTTCTGTTGGTGCCAACAGAGGGAAGTGCAACATTAGACAATGTTAGTTACAGTAGCTGCACTCGGATGGACCATACTGGATACAACTGAAGCATGTAAATAAAGGACAGGATGGATCTTTCTTCATATGTACAACTCATCAATGTATTTTCATGTACAGTATCTAGATTAGGCTTTTTGTTAGAAATTACAATATATATAGATTTTAGGGCTCAAACACAATTATTTTGATTAATAAATAATCATTTGGTCTATAAAATGCCAGAAAATTGTATAAAATCACAGTTTCTCAAAGTCCAAGCAACAGTCCGAAACTCACATTAAAACAAAAATGTTATGGCAAAGAAATGCAGCAAATAATCATATTTGAGAAGCTTGAACCAGCGGATATGTGTCAAAAGTACATCTGATCTAATAATTGGTTGATTGGCAATCATGAGATGCTTGGCTCCACTCCAAAGATGAGGTTGTACAAGTTTATAATTCAGACAGATGGTATGCAGAAACAGCAATATGTTTGTATAACTATGGAGTTATAAAAGACTGAATAAAATAATAAAACAGACGCTTTAAAGCAGTATCCATAGATCTTTTTAGCCACTTGGTGGCATCGCAACAAGCTGAGAACACAATAATGTAAAAGTGGTTATGGCGACTGTGTTAGTAAAACGGTTGACTATTTCCAAATCTGGCAAATACGTAGCAACATTAGCATTCATTTGGAGTCGTGTTTTTGGTCACGTGATGATTGGAATTCCAATAGTCACTCCTTTCTTTTAGCTCTGTTTTTGGTCTCCACCAACTCCTGAGAAGAATATATGGCTCTTTAGTTGCTAAATGCTCCACTATGTTCACCAGCTAGTTTGTTTGATGCTTGACACAGGGAGCGTACAGTTCGTTTATCTGAGACTTTTTCAAGGTTGATTGGAGCGAAGTTTGCGGGCCAGAAGACGTAACAAAACAACAAGGTAAAAGACGTTAGAGTGCCTCACTAAGCTGAAGAGAATTACAGAGTTTGCTGAACGCAACTACTGTAAATACACAACAACCGCCCTTAGCGGACTTTCTTAGGTAACGTTACGTAACAAGTGTAACAATGTTACATAACAAGCAGGAAGTCAACGATTACTTTAGGTTTCACACGGGACATGAACAGCGGCCTCCTGGGTGAAAGTCCTGTGTTTGTTTGACCCACTCGCCCTTAGTTGATTTTCTTGCTTGTTATACTACTCATTATACCATATAAGTTTTAATAACGGTTGCTTGATATACTCTGCTTGCTTGCTCTGACTGAATGCAATGTCCACATTCAACGTATCCATGGTTTGCAGAAACGTACAATGTCAACATTATTTTCTGGCAAAAGGGCTTTTACACTTGGTCATTTGATCCATATTTGATGTAACAATCTAGACTATCGCAGCTTTAACAATGTAATTTATCCTCTCATTTGTTTCAAAATCATCAATGTTTATGTTTGTTCCAACGGCGAATGGTTTAAAGTGGCTATCAGCTCTCCTCTGCTACAAAAGTACAGCGATACTCAAACTGAGCAGTAAACAAAACTCTACCTCTGAAGAGGCAATTACACCCACAGACATGAACATCAGCTCCGCAGCACCATCAGCACTGAAACACCATCAAACACCGTAACGAAGTCCACTTACTACAACAGTACTTCACATTTAATCAGTGGCTCGGCGCCACAGCTGCACTGAGATGCATCGCTCAACACTGACAGGTCCGTATAAACCCAACAGCTGGCGTGTACTTTGACAGGAGATCATTTCAGCGTCAACACCTCAACATAAGGACAAAGACTATTTCTGAGCAGTCGGGATGACAACACCATTTGATTCCCTGATATTCCAGGACCTGAATCCACCTCCAAATATAGATGTTTACTGGCCTAGTTTGCTGCATATCCACACATTCATCAAACCAAGTGTTATCAGTGTCTCCTATTTCTAAGCCGCTATCAGACCCCAGAGCCATGCAATCTAAGTTAACATCTAAGTAGAATATTTGGTCAATTTGTCCTTGTAGCTTATTTAAAGTCAGGAAATTATCTCCATCGGCCAATATTGTCCTATAATAAACTGTGTTATTGTCAAAACATGAATTGTTTTATAAGTAATGACCTGTATATAAGAAGTGAACGTAGTCACTGTGAAGTCTCCCATTGGTTTGTGGACTACGGTTTTGAAGCCTTGAATTAGGCATTTTGGCCATCGCCATCTTGTTTTTTTGCAACCAGAAGTGACACGAGAGGGTGGAGCTAAGTACAACGGAACGCTGAATAAGACATTTTTAGGCGACCAAAGTGTTACAATTAACTTTCATGAACAGAAAACACATTGTGAAAGGGTTAAAGTTCTAAGATGAAAGCATGGACAACACCCAGATCGGACAACGCCGTGGTAGCGACCTGTCAATCACAAGGTAGCCATGCCCTAAAGCATACCCTGCTTTATGGTCTATTTGACTCTAAATGGGACCATAATTTACTAAATGAACATCATGCTGTATTGAAGAAGACTTGAAACTAGCGATTGAGACCATAAAATCATGTTTACAATGTTTACTGAGGTAATAAATAAAGTGAGAAGTAGGCTCATTTTCTCATAGACTTCTATACAATCAGACTTCTTTTTGCAACCAGAGGAGTCGCCCCCTGCTGGCTATTAGAAAGAATACAAGTTTAAGGCACTTCAGCATTGGCTTCACTTTTTAGAACTGGAGGTCGCCACCTGGTAATGACTCGTAATTTGAAAAATAAATCAAAATAGGCTTTTATTTTATGTCAATAATCTTTAGGTAAGTGGTGTCAAACTCTCCAGATGCGAATCCACTACCTCCAACATTGAAGGTCAGAAATAACCTATGATTTGAATGTTAATACCTCAACACTGTACAAACCTTGCAACCCTAACAGGTCAAGCATATCGTCTTTCCCTGCAGTCAACACTGATGGATTAGCAAACACTGCCGGAGTAAATGTTAATATTGGTAGAGTCAACAGGCAAGGTGACAGACTGAATATGCTCGAGTAAGTCCCCCCCCCCCCCCTCACCAACAGCAGAGGAAGTGCATTTGTGCTTTGGCAGATGGAGCAAATATCCAATTGCAATGTTTAATATTTACAGCACCTCTGGTATAGTTTCTCTTATTTTTAACCAGCTACATTGCCATTTTCTCCAGTCTTTATATCACAGATAAAACACGTGTCGGGAACCTTGTGGACCTTTAAGTCGAGTCTGCCTGGAGTGCAAAAGGTCAAACTGTCACTGACAATCCAAATGCACACAGGCGATGTCTAATGATGGTACAAGTAGTATGTAATGAGGTCAGGTTGGTCAATAGACGCCATAGCAACAAGTTCAGTGGTGCAGAGACAATGAAACATGGGGCTAACAAGCATGGCCATCGCCATCTTTTACAATGACAAACCCTCCTTTTGTCAAAAGAAGTCAAATGCACCATCGAGTCCTCATTTGCGGATGTTTCTGTTTTGCCAGTGGGTTCAGAAGTGTCTGCAAGCTCCATCCTAGGAGACTGAACCGCCACAGTTTAATGATGTCAACAAGTTGATCTTGGATTATTAGTCTGGCCAGAACACAAACACTCCGGGGATGTAGCATCAGACCACAGGGCAACTGTTCCAGCAGAAGAGTTTATTTTTGATCCTGACAGATGCATACGACACGACTCCAGAAAAAAACCCACTACAAATCACCGCTGTGAAATGTCAACAGGACCAGCTCATTCAAAGTAACACTGTCCTCACTACAACCTGGGTCTGTGTGCTGGAATATCAGTAACAACCTTTGGCGGTAACACAGTTGATGCAGATGTCATCCATCAGTCCCAAAAGTTATGCTAGAAACTATTTGGATATTGTTTAGTCTTTTCCTTGAGTTGATCAACATATCCTCATACAATGGTTCGTATGAATTCTTACGAAAAGTCATTCCTCATTTGCAAAAGATTGGAGCAAACATGATTAAAAAAAGCTATTTTTATAAAACGGTCAATATATCGTGACAGTAGTACATGAGACAGAAAAAATCATGTGCCTCTGTGTCCTCCGGTGCTCCTAACGGCATCTGCAAGATTTCACAGACCGGAGGAAAACAAGCAGTAAGAGCTGATCTGAGGTCTGCTGTCCAGCTGCTGTCTATGAGAGCCGGCTGTCAATCACTCGCAAACTCTGACCAAACGGTCAAACTAGGCAGCGCTGATCAAATATGAATCAATTTTCTGTTACTGTAATGCCTATTTCTCACCTCAAATTTCAATCATCTTGTAGTGCACGGTTTAGCAGTAAAATTAGAAAGTTTGTGACGCGGTAGGAGACCCTGCTTACGTGATTATCAAATAATATTCCATCAAGCAGCACAAATTAAATTCCATTCATCCCGATTGAAAGGAATAAATGTCAAAACAAAACTATGTGCATGTGTGAACTGAAATTGGGTGAACTGACCCTTTAATATCCGACTGAAAAACTGTATTTCTCAGGAGCCAAGTGGTATGATGCTGAATTTTTTAAATAATCAGCCACAAAATGATGGACGCAGGGCTGTTGGTAACACCACAACCACCAGTATTTCCAACAAAGAAAGACAAACATGCAGTACACTATCTATGTGTGTGTGTGTGGCTGCATTTCTATATCAACACAGTCCGTCATTTCTGACATAGCTCGTGGAGAGTCTGTGCGTGCTTGCGTCCTCGTGCATTTGCACATCTATAAATGCACAATCCCGCTGGAGCAATGTGTGATGTGTGTGTGCGCGCGTTATCAGCAGGGGCTCCACTTCACTCCGAGAGCAGCGAGGCCGCGAGTCTCCAAATGCGGTATGACTCACAGAATCTGCGCGCGAGCTTCGCTCGAGTGCGTGCATGCAGCTTGCAGCATAGTGAGAACCTGGATGTCTGTGTGTAGACAGAGGAGAGTTGTGTGTGTGTGTGTGTGTATGTGTGTGTGTATTACCCACGTTGTGGGGACATAAACCTGTTTACACAGTCACATTGTGGGGACTCGCCTTCCAAATGGGGATAAAATGAACGTCCCCGTAACAAGGCTTGGTTTAAGGTTAGGTTTAGGTTAAGGTTTAGGTTAAGGGTTAGGATTAGGCAAGTAGCAGTTAGGGTTAGGGTAAGTCCCCAGGAAACGAATATAAGTTAATGTAATGTCCTTAAAAGTCATGAAAACACGACTGTGTGTGTGTGTGCGTGTGTGCGTGTGTCCTTGGTCTGGCACGACACACTGAAGCAAAACACTTCCCCTCCTCGCGCGCCAGGCTATAAGATATTCCATAAGGGAGACTCTTACCAAAACGGATCTTTTCAGGGCTTTTGCTGCATGATTTTTTTTTATTTTCTCTCTGATTCTTTTTTTTTTTTGTTATTGGAGCCAGCACAGGGCCAGTGAACAGCACACACACAAGGGACACACCTCCATTTGACATTGACACACTTTATATCCTCCTCTGGCACACCAAGAACCACAACACTCCCCTGAACAGCCCCAACTAACTCCTCTTAGAAAGAGACAAAAACAACCTTTTTTATCGCGATAACAAAAAAAGTATTTAACCGTGAAATCGCAAACCTCTGCAGCTCTGTAGGGGACACCCAGTTATAAACACCACAAAGGAAGAGCAATGATGATGATGCTGTTGGCTGACTGGGATGGATGGAGGAGGATGTCAGGTTCATATGTATGACTCAAGTTCATGCGACACTATAGCATGTCAATACTGTCCTATATTCTATCTGCAGAGACATTGAGCTGTCATGCCCTGGGTTGGTTATTATAGGGGGGGAGGTGGGAGGGAGGGAAGAGGAACAAAGAGCCGCTGGCTGTGCCACATGTGCACGTCAATAACAATGCACTCATGCATGCAAAATGTAATTCAAATTGCATTTTTTTCAATTGGTGCTTGCAAAACACAGATGAAATATGAATGTGTTGCAGAGTGGACTGTTTTTGTGTTGATGGAAGCTGGAGAGCAGCGTGTTTCTGGGTTCAATCAAGCAGGAAAAAGGGGGGCGCTGATTACTTTGACATCGGTTTGCATATAATGCAATATTAAACAGGAGGGTTTGCATCTCTGTGCACATTACCAACACAAAACTCCCTGCAGAAAAACACATTTTTTTCTCGTTTTGTTGCATGAATGACAAAAATCTGCACAGGCTACTCCCTCACTTTCTCACAACAAAGAGCTCAAACACATAGAAAAATAAATAAATCACATCCCAGTTGTGCTACTAGAATAAAAACAGCATAAACTCACCTTTTAATCAGCAGATTGGAAACAAAAGAAATCTTCACACAAAAGCAAAAAAAATGTATAAATGGCAAGTCTCGTTCTCCACTTGCACTTTCTTCCCAAACTGTTCTCCACCAATGCTCCTGTTATTTTACTTCTTTTCCTCCACCTCCTTTATTTTCCAGTGTGCCTTCTTCCTCTGTTGTTTTCTTTTTGTATCCTTTCTCCAGCAGGCAGGAGGAACATTCAGCAGCAACACAGGAGAAGAAAAAATATGGAGCGGTCAATCAAAAGGCAAAGGATGTAGCGATGGAGTTTTTTTTATAGGGGTGTTGAGAAAGTTACCCCTAAATAAATCAACAATAAATATTTTATTTTAATGCAAATAAGTGATTTATATTTGAGGCAGCGTGTGGCAGCTCCTGGTTTGGACCAGACTAAAAACGCAGACGCGATATCGGGAGTAAAACAGCCTGTTTATCTTCCCGGCTTCACCCCTCCATTTAGGATTCACAATGGTACAGTCCACTCCTTGTTGAGTTTATTGAACGGAGCCGAGCATTCCACGCCTGGGCACGAGCCAGCCAGCAGGTAAATAAACACACCTGGACTCAAAGTGTGGTCACAAAGAGAGGGACAGCAGTGTGACCTCCATCCTGGAGAGGTCTAGGGGGGTCCAAACCTTAGCTGAGTCTCCTCCAGAGGGTCACCGAAGGGGGGGTTGGGTTGGAGATCTCCATGTCCCCCCCCCCACCCTGGAGGAAGGAGTTTTATTTCACTATCAGTCACTTTTTTAACTGAAAAATGATTATGAAATGGTGGAAAACCATACAAGAAAATAAATGGATTTAAAATTAATATAATTATAATAATAATAATTAAAAAAAATCTACTATTTTAACACATAACTGAAATTAACTAAAGTGTGTCAAAAGAGTATTTCATTAATCTAAGTAAAGGGATAAAGAACAGCGGGCCGGTCATTTGATTTGGTCGCTTGATTTATTACCTCAGTAAACATTGTAAATATGAGTTTATGTTCTCAATCGCTAGTTTCAAGTCTTCTTTAATACAGCGTGATGTTCATTTATTAAATCATGGTCCCATTTAGAGTCAAATTGATGCTTTAAGGCGTGGCTACTTTGTGATTGACAGGTCGCTACCACAGCGTTGACCGGTCTGGGTGTTGTACACGTTTTCGTCTTACAACTTTAACCCTTTCACAGTGTGTTTTCAGTTCATGAAAGTTAATTGTAACATTTTGGTCGCCTAAAAATGTCCTAGCTCCACCGTCTCGTGTCACTTCTGGTTGCAAAAAAACAAGATGGCGACGGACAAAAACCAGAATGGCGATGGCCAAAATGCCGAACTTGAGGCTTCAAAACGTACGTCCACAAACCAATGACGTCTCGGTGACTACCTCCACTTCTGATAAACAGTCTATGATAACTGAAATTAGCAATTCATCAAATAATAATTTGAGCTGTTGCCCCCTTTGCCCAGATTGGTTGAAACATTTGATTTAAAGTTGAATGCATACTAAAATATTAATTGATTGACAAGTAAATAGATATAATTCAGCAAAAGTGTGACATCATATAGGCACAAACTTGGTCATTCTCTTGCATATGTACATCAAAATTGCTATTACTTAATATTTTGTCCAACTTTCAGGTGAAATTTAATTATTATTTAAGTGTAATCAGACAGCCCGCAATATCAGTGAAGTTCAAACAAGTGAAATATCTCTCTACTCATAAATAACCATTGAATAAATTGTATTTGAGTTGTGGATATGTGTTTGATGTCCGCCGTTCTCTCCCATTTTGGCAAAAGTTGAAAGACATTTGAGCTTGAGCCTGGATACTTAATATGGATTAACAGGTATGATATAATATTTATGTGAGACACTGTTTATATACAGGGACTTTAAGGTAACTAATGTTGTATAATGAGACTTAAAAAGTTAAATATAAGAATTTAGGTATGCTACATTTTCTATAAACATATAAGAGTTTCTTCTCCTCTCTTTCTCTTCTTCGGTCCACTTAGCCTTTGATGACACCACTTCCTCCACGTTTAACCATAAAGTAGTGAACTTGCATAATGCTGTTTTCCATGCTGGGATACATAATGAGCTCTTTTATACGGGAGCAGAGGGGGAAATTAACATGGCACATATAATCCCGGCTGAAACTGTACTGCGCTGTGCTCCCAAACCCAGAGCAGAGCTGCTGAGAAGCAGAACATCACTCATCAGCTCTGTGGTTATGTAAGTCAGGTCATAGTTTCCCCAAGTGACACACAGACTCTCATTTGTATCGCCACTGGATGACCACACCGTTTCCTGCATGTGCATTTCGAATGGAGTTCTAATGAAGCAGTTAATCCTAAACATTATTATACTATTGGAACTATCAGGATTTTTGCAGTAAAGTGTAAATGCTACAACTAATAATGGCTTTCCAATTTTTCCAGCCAGCAAACTTTTGTGTGGAATCCAGTTTTTGCAGCGGTCGGATTTGGAATAAAACTCCCTTAATATGTTATCTGCATCATAGTTGGCGGTTTAAAAATCATAATGATCCTCCAGCCCGTGCCTCTGTCGTGAGCCAGATATTTGTTCCACCCGAGCACATTGACGCGCATTTCAACTGTGTCACCGTGAATTCAGTCCAAATCACAACACATACAGTACGAACGCCCTCACACTTTGCTGGATTAGAAACTGACGACATATGCTCAAACTCTTCAGAAGAATGCACAAGGGCCAATGGCTAAGACAGCATCTCTTTCCATTCATCTGCCTCCAGTTAAAGTGATTTGTTTCATTACTCGCTCCATTAAAAGCAGAAACGGTATGCACTGAAGCAGCTGCTTCGACAGTTGCAGTTATACATCAGTGGTCATTCCTTATCTTGGCCCACCAGCCGTGCAGCCCGGCTGGATTAAAGGGCTTTCAGGTGACGTAACGCACCCTCTGGCGGCCGCGCTGGAGGTCCAGCATAAACTGTGAATGTCTGATTGCTGACAAGACATGACTCATCATCCTCAACTGTTACTGTAAGCGGAGATGATTTTGACTGGAATGCAATCACTTCACTCAACGCGGATATTAAAGTTTGTTAGCTACATGTAGCTCCTCCCATAATCATAGCAACAGTTAATGTTAATACATCTTATTTACACACTATTTTATGTAGAGGAATTTCCTAAATACTTCTATTATTAACTTTAGAACGATGTTCATATTTTTCTTTATGAAAATTAGGGCTGCATAAATCAATTTTATCAAAATCGCAATATTGAGAACTGCAAGTTTCAAATCGCAGGAGACGCAATATTTGTTAGAGGTGAAATGTGTGTCAAAATACCATTTTAAATTAAATATTGTGGTGCTGCAGAGATGTCCTACACATGATATTCTACAGACTAAAGAAAACGTATTTGTTTGGTACAGATCCCTGCAAAAAAAATCACACCGTAATCATTAATATGTTTTTCAATGACAATGAGAATAATGATGTAAAAATGATCATTCTCTCTAATATCGCAAATCACACCGCAATTAAAATGTTAGTCAAAATAATCGCAATTACAAAAAAAATGTACAAATTGTGCAGCCCTAATAAAAATAACTCTTATATAGTTACCTATCTATATATCTTTAGCTTTATCAAAACAGCAAACTATGTCCAAGTTGTGCAAACATTTAAATTTAAACAGAAATTTAGGAGCATTCATCAAGACTGGAAAAAAATGACAAAATCAGGTACAGTATTGTTTGCTCAAAGTGTAACTTAAAGGTGCAGTGTGTAAAACCCTTTCACAGTGTGTTTCAGTTCAGTTAATTATATATATTTTTTTGGTTGCCTAAAAATGTCTTATTCAGCGTTCGATTGTATTTAGCTCCACCCTCTCATGTCACTTCTGGTTGCAAAAAACCAAGATGGCGACGGTGGAAATGCCAAACTCGAGGCTTCAAAACAGCAGTCTCTAAATAAACAAATACTGGGGATGTGTTGTGACATGAAAAGTTAAATTTAATGTGTATCTTCAGGTCCATCAACAGCTTCTCAAAAAACCACAAGGACCGTGCTATCAGCTATCGCTGGACAGCTGAGATTTATTTAAACTATGTGAGAGTTTACCTCCTTCATCTGTCCTGAACTCTGTGTGACCCAAAACAACCTCAAACTTTAAATCAGTCCTGAGGCCAAGGCTACTGTGTGAGAAATCATTGTGACACAGCCAGAAGGCAGTGATGGAGAACCTGTACTCTACCAAACAATACGTCTTCCTCTGAGGTCATGGCGGGTTGAATGATTGATGAAAAGTCTCCTTCTCTATTATATCTGCCAGTCCTGAACATAAAATGTGTGTGTGGTCTGTGAGGATTTTTGGCACGGCTCAAGTCAGCCAGCGCTGGAACAAACGTTCAAGTGTAAACATGTCATTTAGTGGTATACCGAGGACTTTGTTTTGTACTGCTGCCAATAAAAAAGGCTAGCAAGAGGAATAAATTATAGCCCCGTACTGTAATACTATACAAAAACAAAATGAAAACACAATGAATCACATGACAAACAATCAGCCTGGAAATGATTTTGTTTGTTTTCTGATAAAATACTGGCTACTGAGCTGCAAAGACAAGCCAACTGCTATGAGCGTTTCACTGGCACTGCATTGCAATATCATACAAAACGTTTAATAAACCACAAACAGAGGATCAAGCTGCACCTGAGCTATCTAACATTATCAGTTTGTATTCCGAGTAGGTTTTGGAAAAACAGTTTACATCTCATTTGGGCTTTTGATTGCGCAGGATGCTGCTATACCGCCCACCCTTCCATTATAATCACCCACTGTGTCAATCAAATACCAGCCTGCGAGGTGTAATTCACTATAGTGCTATTAAAATGATGAGATTTGAGCTTAATCATAATTGAACCTCGGGGACCCAGACATGGGAGGTTCAGATAGCCGCTGATGTAATCAACCACGGGGCAGGGAAAAAGGATCCGTCACATCTTTAATATCAGCACAAATCCAGCAGTGGGTGTATTGAATGAAGTCCAAGTTTGAACACTTTTATCACCTCATTTACTGCTGAGTCACCCTCATGAGATCCTCTTTGCTTCCAGCTCAGTATTTTAGAAATACTCGGGTCCAGAGCGACACACCCCCTAAGACACTTTTTTACTTTCTTTTTGCCACTTGGTGGCCATAGAAACAAGCAATAAATGGCCATGTCAACAAAGCACGGAGAAGCTCTGATTACAACACACAATGAGGGAGAGTGACTTCATTCTCTGCTCAGGTAGACATTACGCCACTATATCCTTACATAGTTGTTTGCTGCTATATTAATGCTCTGAATATCGAATAGAGCACCTTTAATAATTACTGACGTCAGGAATGTTGGACCCTGCCAGTAACAATAAAAAACGCTATATAAAGAGGTAATTATTGAATGTAAATACACTTAATGCCTATTGCAAAAAAAAATACCACGCATAAATAGTATCAAAAATGGGATTTGAAATAGTGTAAATCTTACGGTTTATAACTTGTATATTCTGTAAATCTTATCTCCCGTCATGCCAGTTTAAATGCTTTTTCAGAGCCGTGACGGCGTTATCAGCTGTAACCGCTGTATGAGCGCAGTTCAGAGCGTGAGCTGGTGGAGCACCCTCACGTGCACAATCATGCACTAAAAGCATGCGTGGCCGGCCCGGCAAAGTGAACAAATCACGGAGAAACTCAAATTACAACACACACAGAGGGAGAGCAACTTCATTCTCTGCTCAGGTAGACATTATTGCTCTATATATTTACATAGACAACAGTTGTTTGCTGCTATATTAATGCTCTGGATATCATATAGAGACCCTTTAAAACCCCCAAATTCTCTGAAACATTCCTGATTACATGACCTCCAAGTCTGCATATGTTCACGTATCAACCATGTCTTTCATTCAGGATGCAGCTGTTGCAAAGATGTTTCTTCCTCCATCCTGAGACTGATGGACGAGATTAATCCTGCATGTGCTACTAAGCTTCCATCTTCAATAAAGCAAGGAATTCTCCAAATATCTGAAGCAGTCGTTTCCAAAACATGTACATGTTTTACCTGAATAATCCACTCAGTTTAAGTTGTTGTCTCTTGTTTAAAATTAGCGTCTTCCTCACACGATCACTGCTAGTTCAAAATCGGTGAACTCTGTGCTCCTGTTCCACACCACAATCAGCAGCACCCTCGGCCTGAGGGCGACGATTACCTTCATCATCATCATCAGCTCCTCTGCATCCTGTTGTCCAGCGTCGCTTTTTTCAGGTTACAGACTCAAAGGTGAAAGATTTCTGATTGGTTCAAAAATCTTTCGAATTTCTTTTAGAGCGATGTCGAGGCTTTTGATCGTCTGGTTTTTCAGCTTTTAGCGGTCCAATCAAACGTCTGCATCATTCCTTGTTAAGTGCCAAAATTCAGCAGGCTGTTAAGTCTTTGTCTCCTACTGGGGCCCAGACCTCTGGGCTTGGAGTTTTAGACTTTCATATCCGCCATGTCAGCTCCTCTTCAGCATTTTTGTTTTGTCCTCATTCTGCTGTTGTTTTGCAAAAAGCTCTTTGTGAATAAAGTTGCTTTGATCTGCTGCCGGCTGTCTCCTCCTCCTCTTCTCTCCACGACTTCAAGTCAGACTGGATAATGTGCCGCAGCTCCAGTTGGTCACTGGTGGCCTTTCGTCGGCTAAACCAGGCTCCTTTTAATCACTGCCGTTGACCTCTTGACCCCATCTGCCCTCTGCACTCCCACATCCTTATACCCTCCACAGCCGCCCCTCCTGCTGGCAGCAGTCCACCGGGGTTAATGCTGACTGAAGGAGAAGAAAATAAGAGTGGAAAAAAAAACCTTGATGCTAATGAGCCAAAGCCAGCCTGCATGGCTTTCTTTCTGTTTTCCAAAATTAGGACTCCCTTGCTAAATGCATATAACAGCTTACACATGGCTGGGCGATGTAACGCTCTGCAGAGAGGACAGAAATAGATTTCACGAGAATTTTTCTCTAAACGTGAGCTTTCTCTTAACATGTTTCTTGTGCATTCTTGCCAACATTTTGCTTAGGGTCTTCTCTTTAAGGCAGAGAATACCTTGAACTTGGCCAAAAGACACTTTATTAAAAGATTTTTTAAGCGGCCTTATACATTCAGAATGAGTTAAAAAGATGCACTTACATTTTGAATGATTTCATTTAGGGCTGTCAAAAATATTGGATTTTCAATACACGATTACTGTGGCCTAAAGAATTCATGGTAACGATATTATCGCGATATCTAGGGGACATTTTTATAAATAAATAAATAAGGCTATCAGTCAAATTTATCTTTAACTTTGTAAATTTTTTGGCAACTTAATTACTTTCAAAATACAAATATAGGTAGGTATAGGGATAATGATTTAAGAAGTGCTGGATGATTCGTACAACATTATCATATGTGTACTATTAACATGATATTAATATTCTGAAATATCAAGGTTATCGTCATTACTAGTATATTGCAACACTCCTCATTTCATTCATCTGTAGAGCTTTATGTGCACTAGATTCTGCTTATGAAGTTCTCATATCTGTCCTCATAAAACATCACTCCATAATCCTGTCATACAGACACATTACAACACAAACATTTACTTTTCAGGCACTGAGCTGACACACTTATCCAGAGTGATTAACGGCGTCCACAACAGACCCATATTTAAGCGGAAACCACACCCGCACATACTCACACCATACTCTGGTGAGATTATGCTCTCAGCCAGATGGAGTGGGTGTAATTGCAGTAACATACTGTTGCTGTCAGGCGATTTGCAACCTTTTATCTTAAACTGAAGGATTTAAAATGAAAAGGAATGCAAAATTCTTTGGTGCATGCATAGACTGTATGTAAGAAGTGGACGTAGTCACCGTGACGTGAACCATTGGTTTGTGGACTGTGGTTTTGACGCCTCGAGTTCTGGTTCTTTTGCAACCAGAAGTGACACGAGAGGACGGAGCTAAGTACAACCGAACGCTGAATAAGACATTTTTAGGTGACCAAAAAGGTTTATAATTAACTTTCATGAACTGAAAACACACTGTGAAAGGGGTTGTAAGACGAAAACACGGACAACTCCCAGACTGGACAACGCCGTGGAAGCAACCCATCAATCACAAGGTAGCCACGCCCTGAAGCATCCCATGCTTTATGGTCTATTTGACTCTAAATGGGACCATAATTTACTAAATGAACATCATGCTGTATTGAAGAAGACTTGAAACTAGCGACTGAGACCATAAACTCATGTTAACAATGTTTATTGAGGTAATAAATCAAGTGAGAAGTAGGCTCATTTTCTCACTTTTATACAATCAGACCTCTTTTTGCAACCAGAGGAGTTGCCCCCTGCTGGCTATTAGAAAGAATGCAAGTTTAAGGCACTTCAGCCTGCATGAAAGCTGTTTAAAACTCCACAGGAAAAGCAAATATGTTTAAAAAAAAATAAGTAGAACTATATTTTTCATGTTCTAATGGACCAATCACAGCTTGTACTGTATATTCTTGTCTATATTCTTATTTTTTTTATTATTAGGGAAGATGTAATTGAAGTGGAAATAGACACAGAAGAAAGATAATCAGCGTGTTGCTCAAGGACACTTTCACCTGGCACATCCTCCTCCGATGGACACCTTGTTCTGTTCTCTGACTGATCTTGTGACCTGATAGTAATGAGATGGGGACACTGTGTGCAACCGCTGATACCGGCAGAGGCTACAGACTTCTTTCACTGCATTATTACCCTAGAATGTTAAACACACTTCAAGTCTCTCCGCTAAACTTTATCAGATGCAAAAGTAATTAAATAGTGCAACAGAAACAAATAAAGATGCAGAAGTGGATTCCATTAATGCCAAAGGAAATTAATAGTTAGGAATGCTACGAATGTTTTAACTGCTTCCTTATGCAGCAGGGTGAATTTACAAGTGACTGCACACACATGTCCAGACATTTTATACAGCATGTGTAATTTTTCAGTTCACGTCCTTGTGCACATTTGATCCTACTTGTTACAAATGCCTCATTTCATTTGATTATCATGATTGCCAAATATAAAGAAGTAACCTGATACATGATCATGATCATTGGTTTGCACTTTGGGATCCAACTTGAGAACATTTCCACCAGATCCGGTGACGGAGGGCGTCTCAATTCTTTCCATTCATTTCCTCTGGAAAGCAGAAGAAGAAGCAGTCGCCAAGTGATTTTGGTGATTTGGAGAGGGGAGGGTCTGTATTTCGATAAAGATGAAAAATCTCAGCTTTATGCAAATTAGTCTGTCCAGCGCAACGCGTCCGGCTCACTAAACCTGGACCAAACTGTCAAACTAGGTGATCTAGTTCTAACATGAAACAAGACTCAGCAGTGGCATCGCCTATTTCTCACCTAAAATGTTTCCAGAAGTAGATTTTGGTGGATTATTTAGACGGAATAACAGAACGTTTACGAGCCATGTTGTTTCCTGTTTGAAATGGCGAGCAGAAAACCAGGGACCAATCAGGTGCATTCCACGATATGGTACGTCCCAGCTTGAGCGGCCAGTTGAGTGGAGCAGCACATCCCGTAGCGTCTTTGTCGGACCTGGTGGACATGTAGCGTAATGCCTGGATTCCACCAGGCGCAGTTAGGTTGAGGCAACAAAAGCACTTAAAGACGCATAAATAGCACAACATTTCCACGTGTCATGATGACGCATTTCGGCTTTTTGCGTGTCATTTATACGCCACAAGGGTTAACGTTGTGAAACGGCTTTTTCCCATGTCATTTAACTCCATGTCGTTACCGTGAAACGGTCGCTGTTGGCCAGTTAGGGTCTCAAAACCACTTAGTTAGGTTTAGGAAAGACGTCATGGTTGGGAGTAAAATAAGTACGTATAGTAAGTAAAATACGTACGGAAGCAACGTAACATAAGTACGTAAAACACGTCAGACGCTAAAGTTGTAAACTAAATGAAAAGTCCCACTTTTAGACAGCCAAGTAAAATATCCGTACGCGAGACTACAGTACAGTAGTACAGTAGATACTGTGTGCGTTCTTTGAAACTGGAAACACCAGGGTTTGTGTTAATTTTCAGGCTGGCGATCAATCCACTCGACCATTATCTCATTTATTTACAGTACGTATTCCAAGGTGGTGCAATTAGGTTAGACAATAACACTAATTATTGCACCTTTACAAATCCAATGATTGTTCATTACTCTGATTCATTGGGGTGAAATTGTGGACACGCTCAGCTCTCTGTAAACTAAAAACACATCAACTCAGCTGTGCATTTAGAGCGATAATGAAGTTCACAGTTAGTGTCAGCGTCTCATTATTTCCTCTTTCAACAGAGAATACTGAAGATACTAACGGCACCCAAGGTATTATTTTAGTTTTTCCTTCTTTTTTAAGTCATTTTGCTCCTTTTTCTGTATCTTACAGTTGCAGTAGGCAGTATATTTTTGGCATCATTGGGCAAAAATTCCATAATAACCAGCATATTGTAATTCAAGTGTTCTGAGAGATAACTAGACTTCTGCACCTCCTCATGGGTCAGTTTTCAGGCTTTAAAAAATCTAGCCCGGGACGGGAGTCTTTGGCCAATAGCAGGTAATTTTAGAGAGAGAGAGCGTTCCTATTGGCTGTTCATTCAATGGAGGCAGCTGATCAAATATGAATCAATATTCTGTTACTGTAATGCCTATTTCTTACCTCAAATGTTTTCAGAAACATCTTGTAGTGTTCTGTTTAGCTGTAAAATGAGAAAGTTTGCTCCGGCTGGTGGGCGGTGCTTGGTATTTACTCAACTGATCTAGCAGCCAAACTTTCTCATTCAGCTAAACAGTACACTACAAGATGTTTCTAAAAACATTTCAGGCGAGAAATAGGCATTACAGTAACAGAATATAGATTCATATTTGATCAGCGCTGCCTAGTTTGACCGTTTGATCTGAGTTGGTGAGTGATTGACAGCTGCTCAGAGACGGCAGAACTCCAGCTTGGCTCTGATTGGTTGTTTTCCTTCCGGTCTGTGGAATCTTGCAGATGCCATTAGGAGCACCGGAGGACACAGAGGCACATGATTTTTTTCAGATTACCTGTCTCATGCACTGTCAGGATATAGCGACGGTTTTACTAAAATAACGTTTTTTTAAATCATATTTGCTCCATTTCTACCCACTGCAGCTTCAACATTGTAAAATTGATTTTGCTACACAAGGCTTTTGTCAAGTTCTCACCTTCCACATTGTGCTCATGTTAACGCCCCGTCGCCTCAGAGCCTCAGAATAAATGTGCCTAACACTGCTGAGTGTTAGGCACACACACACTCACTATACACTCACTATACACAATCTTGAAATCATCCCAACAAGTCTCGATGAAGGACAAGTGGATTTGTTTGATGCTGGGAATCAAAAGCACATAAGAAATAGCTCCGCCGTAGTGAGCGGTGCTGCAGACGTCCTCTTTAGCAGCATCTGAAGAGGCTTTGGTGAGAGCTGATGTTTGTGAGAGGAAGCAGAGGGAAGAGATGAAGAAGAGAGAGAAGGGGAAACAAGTGAAAGTCATCTCCTCGGGGATTATAGTAGTCTACTGTTACTGTCGATGTCGGCCTTTATACCAGCAGGAATGTGTTTGTGTGTCTGCGATTTGAGACAGCTGCAGAAAAAGGGGGGGTTGCAGTTTTTTATTTTCCAGTGGAAAGAGGGGGTGTGTCCCTGCATGCGATTGGCCCAGTGGGCCGATTCCAGTGTATGTGACATCACAACTTCGTACCTGACCTACTTAAAGTGGCCGTGACGTCACCGCTGTCTCTTTCACTCTCTGTCCCCTTCCTCCCTCTCTTATACAACTCCTTTCTCTCAGCCTCTTTTTTCGTCTTAGCTCTTTTTCTCCCCTCTTTCCAATTTTTTTTTTTGGTATTTATCTTCTCCTTTTCTTTCCCTATCATACAGAGGCACAGGAATAGAGTTAAATAGGAGAGAGAGAGAGAGAGAGAGAGAGAGAGACAGAGAGAGCAGAGAGGCAGAGTCATCAGCCGTTGCCAATAACCCAATTTCTACAGATTAAAGCTATATCGATGAATATTAATGTGTTGGAAAGCAGCGCTGGCCCCGACGACATGACAAAATGGGAAGACATGCTTCCACCATATGGACAGAAAAGGGTCTGTGGGACCAAAAAGAGAGTGTTTAGTGCTGATCTCGGTGTTTTTTTAAAAGCATATACAGTATCTAGATGTACAGTG
The DNA here is from genome assembly GCF_043250625.1 of Sebastes fasciatus. Lineage (NCBI taxonomy): Eukaryota > Metazoa > Chordata > Actinopteri > Perciformes > Sebastidae > Sebastes > Sebastes fasciatus. Next base: position 14,099,177 of record NC_133816.1, on the reverse strand, counting down.
GTGATTTCACACAAGTAAGCAAAAAAATACCAACGCATTGCTGGTGTAAACAATCCTGGGATGTACTTCAAATTTCAGTAACTAATATAATCTGATGCATTGATTTCATGTGCAATCTATTAGAATTACATCATGAGTATAATAAATAAATTGTGAGTATGCGACTATAGGGTGTGATCTTGTAAGCAAAGATCATATACTGACTGTATAAAGTAGGATTTTACTGTAGGACATTTCATCAGATCATGAAAATATGGAAGGGATGCCCAATATTGGCCCCAGTAAGCACTGATTTGGTGGCTTGCAGGTCAAAGGTCTGGGTTAAAACTGGGTTGAAAACGTGGTTGAATGTTTTTATGTAAGTTTTAGATGTGAGAAGGTGGTTGATTCACTAAATTAACAAGCTGCAGTTTGCAACATGAGATCATTTCCTTGCATGTTAATTTTCACACTCACTAATCCAAACAAATACCATGCTTGTAACATGTGCATGTGCATACAAGAGCTCTGTAGGACTCACAAATCCAGCTGCAATTTGTCATCGATAATGATTTGTGAAACGTAATTTTCGGCGGATGTGGCAGAATTTGTTTTTGTGAGACGAGCATTGGCAGCCTGTTGCACCAGCTTTCTGTAAATTCTCTCTTAAAAAGGTTTGTATGAAACTCACCCATTATGTTTAACATCATCGATGGAGCGGCACCCGACTACCGGGGCAAACAAATAGCCATGATACATACACAGCATGGTCACAATAACAAGGTACAAGTGTGCGCTCATGCAAGGTGCAGTGAGTAAACAGCATAGCCCGGAACGTTTTTTTTTTATACAGGGACCACACCATGGAATAGCCCTCTGTTAAACATCAAACAATTCAAATTTTAAAAGTTTTCTTAAGGTCAGGTGACCAATTAAAATCTGACAGGCAGGTCCTGGGCATCTTGTTGTGTTTTCATATCATTTTATTGTGTATGCTTTTAGGGCTTTTATTCTAGTGATTATTGATTTTGAGAATGCTTTTAGGACATAGATATTAAAGAGTTTTGAAGTTCATTTCTGTTGTTTTACATCGGTAGGACGTCCTTTGGTTTGGTTGTTTGTTATTTTAGGAATTCTTTGCGCGTTATGTGTGATTGTACGTCCTGTTTGCTATGACATCAGGGACCATGTTTGAAATAAGTGTTTACACTTTACATGTTATCCCTTGGATGCTTTTTGTCTATACTATATCCATAAATAAAATAAAATCATTTGGCGGCATCTAGTGGTGAGGTTACAGATTGCAACCAACTGAGACTTCTCCTGTGTGCCAAGCGTGTAGGAGGACTAACGTGAAAATGTGAAAACGTGAACATCCCTCTCTAGAAGCAGTGTTGGGTTTGTCCATTCTGGGCTACTGTAGAAACACGGCTGCCAGCTCCGTGAAGAGGACCCGCTCTATATGTAGATATAAACGGCTCATTTGCAGGTGATCATACACTAAAGAAAACATTCTTATTCATATGTTATTCCATTTCTGCCAATAGATCCCCCTAAATTGTTAAGCACTGTTCCTTTAAATGTTGTTGAATTAGTGGTTATATTTAGTAACTCCATTTAATCAGGTAATAAAGATCTCTTTTTCAAGCGAGGCCAAAGAACTAAAAACAATTACAGTCAGACAACCACACAACCAGCAACAAACAATTAAAGCAAATGGAACTAATTACAATAATTACAAGTCCCAAGTCAATTACAGATTAACATCTCTAGGGGGAATGAAGGCTATTTGCAGCTTCTTCCATTTCAAAGATGCATAGTAGCCGAATCCAGTCCTCTTCAGGTTAAAGGCTAGAATTGGTGTTCTGTATATGCAGCCCAAACACCGAGGCTTTGTCACGGCCGTCGGCTTTCCGTTTCCGTTTTCAAAATGTTCAGTGTCATTTTCACTGTACAAACGTAGTAGTTTTAAGCCCAACCATGTAGTTCTTTCCTAAACATAACTATAGTGTTTTTGTTGCCTGAACCTAAAGTGACGCCAAGGGTGACTATAGTAGTCGTAGTATATATGTTTAACTCTTCCTTTAAGTGAGATTTTGAATGCAGGATTAGCACTTCTCATCCAGTATTTTCACATTATGATATACTAGTACAACTGATGTTTTTTATCCCCACACAGCCCTCTCAGTCAGCAGCAGCAGCAGCAGCAGCAGCATCAGTGTGGTGTACATGTATAAGTGCATTACGGTGGAAAACAGATGTACCGGCAGATTTTTTTGTGTTCCTGAACACAAACAGATTATCTGCGAGAAGCAGGGCCGCTGAGGGCTGATTACAGCCGCGGGGTCGCATCTAATCTGAGGCCGCCGTCGCATCAGACAACAATCGCTCCGCAGCGAGAGGAGCGGGAGGCGAGGACGGAGGGAAAGTGATAGAGTTTAATGGAAAAGGAAAGAGTCGTGAGAAGGAAGTCGATAGAGCGGCAGAGATAGGGACAAACAGAGGGAGGAAAATAGATAGAGAAGAGATGTTTAAAGGTTGCACAGATTAAAAAAAGATAAAGGAAGACAGAGAGAGGGATATGAGGGAGAAAAGAGAGGGAGGGAGGGAGATAATCCAACTTTTCCTCCCTTTGGTGAACATGGCCAAAGGGAGAAGAAGAGACAGGAGGCAAAACAGCCTGAAGCAACAATTCCTCCTCTCGTCCTCCTCCTCCTCCTCTTCTTCTTTTCCTCTTCCCCCTTTGTGTTCGGTGGAAACCCTCTCTCTCTCTCATTTATATTCACACCGGCAATGGGGCTAGTCACAGGGCAACCACTGCACAACACACATTGTTACAGTCGGGCTCGTCTTCTTTGTGAGGCTAAATTAAGTGCAACCGAGTGCAGCCACAACAGACTCAACCCGAAGAAGAGGAACGTTCCTTTCATCACAAACATGTTAGTGTTAAATGGTTTGACAGCAGGGTGGTATTTTTTTCGGATCCCACAGCTCTCACGTACAGTATGCACTGCCGAAAGAAGAAGACAAAATTATTTAATATATATCTAAATGAGCAACAGGGATGGGTTTTCACAGGTATCCAAAATAGGCCCAAAAGCTGCCAAAATCTGGCTGTTCTCATACATTGTTCGTAGCTATATCTACGAAAAGTAATACACTGTAAATCGTAAATATATCCCACAAAATCAACTTGTATGTAATCCATGTAATCGTGAACCAGGAAGTATAGAGTGCCACATAGGGAGGAGGTCGGGGTGGATCAAAAAACACCAGACTTGCTTAAGTTACACCACTTCCGGAGTTATTTCAACCCAAACCACGATCTTTTCCTAAACCTAACTAATTCGTTTTGGTGCTTAAACCTAACTAAGTTATTTCTTGCGAAGAAAAGAAGTTTATTTGGATTTCGGAGGTTGTAGCGGGTACAGTTTAAAAAGCAAAGCGAGTGATGATACTGGTATCATATGAAACTAGAAAAAAACCAAGGAATCCATTGGTATCAAAGATGTCATACTAGCTTGTCGCAAAAGAGCCTAAATAACGCTCCAAACTTATACCAAATTTTGGTGAGGAAAAACTGTCACGGCCATTTTCAAAGGGGTCCCTTGACCTCTGACCTCAAGATATGTGAATGAAAATGGGTTCTATGGTTACCCACAAGTCTCCCCTTTACAGACATGCCCACTTTATGATAATCACATGCAGTTTGGGGCAAGTCATAGTCAAGTCAGCACACTGACACACTGACAGCTGTTGTTGCCTGTTGGGCTGCAGTTTGCCATGTTATGATTTGAGCACATCTTTTATGCTAAATGCAGTACCTGTGAGGGTTTCTGGACAATATTTGTCATTGTTTTGTGTTGTTAATTGATTTCCAATAATAAATATATACATACATTTGCATAAAGCAAGCATATTTGCGCACTCCCATGTTGATAAGAGGATTAAATACTTGACAAATCTCCCTTTAAGGTACATTTTGAACAGATAAAGAATGTGCAATTAATCATGAATCAATTGACAGCCCTAATAAAAAACAATAACTATATCGTAGTCAAGGTTAGGGTTACTAGTCACTGCATCTATTTACTATAACTATATTCGGATGCAGGCAAACTGCATCCGAATTAATATCAATAATATTCAGTTTAAACTTGAGAGTAAAACAAAGAAACGCCTGAAATACAAGCATTTCCAAACCCAAACAAAGTTGTTATAAGGACTGATAGTTTTACCCTCCATGACTGTGTGTTAGCAGTCAGTCCATCAGTAATTACCAGAGTTAATGGGCAGGGAATTAGGTGCAAATTGACATTAAAACAGGTATAAATGTCCTTCATGCTATTGTTGCTTCTTTTATGCTGGCATCCACACACATTCCACTTGAAACCAAAATAAAATGCATCCGCAGGCAGCTAACTTTTCTCCTCCTATTTTTATAGTTCGTACATTTGCTCCAATTACTTTCATGTGTCTCTTCCATCGTGTTTTTGTTTCACAATTCTTTTGTCTCCACTGTCTCTGTCATTCACACAAAGAGTTCCCATCTGTGACACTGATAGATCACCCCGGAGGCTTCCAGCTCCATCTCCCCTCGCTGCCGACCTCTGTAGTCCTCTTCCCTTTCATCTCCCTCCTCCTCCTCCTCCTCTTCCTCCTCTCTTTCACACCCTTCTCCTCCCTCGCTTTCTTCTTCCTCTCACTTCGTCTCGGCCGTGACCTCTTATCTCATCCCTCCCTCCTTCCCCCTCAATCACCTCTGTTCATTTGTATGTTTACATCTGCTGTTTGGATGGTTCAAAGCTGAGTTTTTTGACTGTTTTTTCTCTACAGTTTGAGAGCGCACACACCAAAATCATCCATCTTTGTGTATCGTTACACTATAGGGCTTCTACACGGCACACACACTTTGAAACGCTGACAAGAATAATGTCCACCACAAAATTATTATGTCACAATAACTAGGGCTGTCCTTGGACAAAGAAATTCTTAGTCGACTAACACTCATACAATTTTGTTGACTAATCGATTAGTTGATTTTATCGACAGATCTGTAAAATTCAGTTTTACACCACTTTAAATCTTGTGTTTACCAGTGATGTGTTAGTAGGTTTCTTAGAAATAAGTCATTCAGCATGAAGAAAAGCATAAAAAAACGACTAATCGACTAAAGAAATCTTAGTCTACTAAGACCAAAACAACCGATTAGTCGTCTAATTGACGAAGAGGGGGCAGCCCTAACAATAACAAGTATTATAATGACAAAGTAGCTTTATGTTGCTGAAGACATTAGACATTCACCTTTAGTCGAAAAGAGCTTGTTTTGTAGAAATCTAGCCGTTGTTTCGACATTTTGTTGATGATTTTATTTGAGCATGTAGTAACGATACGTTTCGCCTTGAAATATAATCTTTTACATGTTGTTGAATAAATTGTTAAAGCCCAGTTTTAAGATGACTTCTGGATTAATTAATTAATACTTACTGGATTATCTTATGATTTCACTTTCTTGCCGAGAGTTAGACGAGAATATTGATGCCCCTTTCGTGTCTGTATGGTAAATATAGAGCTACAGCCATAGACTGTATATTAGAAGTGGACGTAGTCACCGTGACGTCAACCATTGGTTTGTGGACTGGGGTTTTGAAGCCTTGAGTTCGGCATTTTGGCTGTCGCCATCTTGGTTTTATGGAACCAGAAGTGACACGAGAGGGTGGAGACTTTTTAGGCGACCAAAAGGTTCAAATTAACTTTCATGGACTGAAAACACACTGTGAAAGGGTTAAAGATCTAAGACGAAAACACGGACAACTCCCAGACTACCAAGGCGATACCAACGCCGTGTTAGCAACCAGTCAATCACAAGGTAGCCACGCCCTAAAGCATACCCTGCTTTATGGTCTATTTGACTCTAAATGGGACCATAATTTACTAAATGAACATCAAGCTGTATTGAAGAAGACTTGAAACTAGCGACTGAGACCATAAACTCATGCTTACAATGTTTACTGAGGTAATAAATCAAGTGAGAAGTAGGCTCATTTTCTCATAGACTTCTATACAATCAGACTTTTATTCTGCAACCAGAGGAGTCGCCCCCTGCTGGCTGGTAGAAAGAATGCAAGTTTAAGGCACTTCCGCATTGGCTTCACTTTTCAGAATTGGAGGTAGGCGCATGGCTCCAGCCTGCAGCCAGTTAGCTTAGCTTAGCACAAAGGCTTGAAACCGGGGGGAAATAGCTAGCCTTGCTATGCCCAAAGGGCCTACCATCCAGTATTTATGCTAAACTAAGCTAGCCGGCAAAAGTGATGAGAAGTTTTTGTTGTTTTTAATGATATGGCTCACACTGTATTTTTCTAAAATATAGTTCATGCAGCAATAATTACTTCAACAATTACAAACTGCTCTCATGGTGGACATTTAGACTTGTCACATAATGAGGCCATTAACATTATTAGTCACACAGGTGTAACTAATAACATCATTAATTGCTCGGCTACATTCATTTGTGCCAGCTGAGCCGGCGTGCACACAGAGGGCTCAGCTGGCAAACCTAAATGGAATGCTATTTCCTGCCATGCCATGACAAGATGACCACCATGAGCACCTGCTGTTTTGTTGCAGTGATCTTGACCTGTACACGATTCTGTTAACTCCTTATAGAAACATAATACCTGGTAGTTTAAACATGTTTCTTTTTTACCATTCCCCTGAACAAATCAGCCAGCTCTGCAACATGTAAAATGTTGCTTCAAGAGTTGCTTCAAGGTCTCATTCTGTCACTTTTGAAATAGTGCCACTGCCACATTATTATAACTATACTGTATATAATATATAATATAATTATATTAATATAACGTTAATCTACCAACAAACACAGGACTTTCAACCTGGAGACCGGTGCTTTGTTTTCTAAGTTACAGGGCTGTCAAAGTTAACGCGACAATAACACATTAACGCAAATTCCTTTTAACGCCACTAATTTACTTTAGTGCATTAACGCAACTTCTGATTTTTAGGTTTTTGCGGGCTCAGTTTTAAAGCCAGAGTGAAGATACTATAGTGTAACCATCGCTATCAACAATATCATACTAACTTTTCACGAAGGAGGCTAAATAACGTTCCAAACTTGCGCTACATTTTTGGAAAACCTGGCACGGTCATTTTCAAAGGGGTTCCTTGACCTCTGACCTCAAGATATGTGAATGAAAATGGGTTCTATGGGTACCCACGAGTCTCCCCTTTACAGACATGCCCCTTTGTGATACTACTACTACTACTACTAGTAGTTGATGATAATCACATGCAGTTTGGGGCAAGTCATAGTCAAGTCAGCACACCGACACACTGACAGCTGTTGTTGCCTGTTGGGCTGCAGTTTGCCATGTTATGATTTGAGCATTTCTTTATGCTAAATGCAGTACCTGTGGCGGTTTCTGGTCAATATTAATCACAATTAAATATTTGAATCGATTGACAGCTCTTGTAAGTTACGTTGGTGGCGTTTGTGACATGTTTCCATACTTATGTTACGTCGTTTCAGTACGTATTTTACTTAGTTTACATACTAATTTTAAGGCCAACCATGACGTTTTTCCTCAACCTAACTAAGTGGTTTTATTGCCTTGTTGTTGCATGCTCATTTCAGTATTTGTGTATAGCCTATGTACTGTATGTGTGCAAAAATGTCCACAACTTTCTACCATGTGTTTAGATATGTATACAATTTAAAAGCTAGATAGTGAGTTTTTTGCTCTCTGGAAAGGGTGGTAAAAACAGGGCATGTATATGTGTGAAAATATGTGACAAAGCCAGAAAGCGAGAAAAAGTGTGTTTTCTGTGAGCCCCATTGATTCCGCTGGACTGGGCAATATTCCCCATATAACAGTGATCACACCACGGTCGCACGTTAACCTCCCAACTGCACTGTACTCACTGTGATTTCATTAATGTCCATTTAGCCACAGTCGTGCATGCATTCACATCATATGGTAGCGCCTATACGATGTGAAAGAGTTTCATGGTCAAGAGTGCCATCTGATTTAGATTTGTTTGATGGCTTCTTTGAAAGTCTATTCTCTGTGCAGAGAATAAAGAGCGGCAGTGTTTCAGGCCTGTTTAGGAATGTGACTCGATGATATAAACCGTTCATTTGATCACTCTAAAAAGGCCTATCCATATCGTTCCATGAAGTTTCCTTGAAATTGCACACATGACAAGCAATAAAACATCGCACACCACCAAGGCTCAGACAACGTTTAGACAAAAGGCACAGCTCTGCAATCACTAATTTTAACTGTTACACACCATTCCCACATCCTTCATCTCCCCCCCAAGCGCAAGCTACAAAATCTTTTCCGCTCGTCCTGTCATCTCTCCATCTGTCAACTGCTTCTTCCATCTGTCTCCAGTCTTCTGTGGCTTGTTCATCCACTCTCCATCGGTCCCTTCATACTCTCATTATCCATCCCCCCTCCGCTTGCCTGTTGTTCCCTTGTTAATCACAGTTCACCCTGAAGACGGCTGCTTATTGATTAGTTATCCCTCTTTCCTCTTTCTTCCTGCCAGCCCTCTCTCTTCTTGCCTTCATTACCGAGCTACAAGACTCCAGGCAGGATAATGTCAATTAATAAAGGAAGCTGTTTATTGATCGTGGTTTGGTCATTGGTAATGAAATTGTGGACGAACAAGCTTATTTTACTTGTTCAAGTAGATTTAATTTAATTCTTCCTTAGGGCTGGGCAGTATGACGATATATATATATCATCAAAAAATATCTTAATTTATATAGTTTATATTTTTCTATATCGTTTCTATCGTGATTTGGGCTAGGCCTATATTTCTTAATTTTTTTCTCTATAATTTCACTAAAAACTGTTCATTTTGCACTCCTTAAAATGAGAAAATAATACTCAGTACTTTTCATTTGCCAAGTATTTAATTCAAACAGGTTTATGTGATTATTTAATATATTTATTTAATTATGTATATATTTTTGTAAATAATTTCTATCGTGATGTGGGCTAGGCCTATATTTATTTATTATTTTTTTTCTCTATAATTTCACTAAAAACTCTTATGTTCATTTTGCACTCACTTCTTAAAATGAGAAAATATTCAGTACTTTTCATTTGTCAAGTATTTAATTCACACAGGTTTATGTGATGATTTCATATATTTAGCCCTTGTCTAGCTTGTAGACTGAATGGAAATGTTTAGCCCACTCTTCCCCAAATTACAAACAAAAAACAACATATTTTCTTACTTCAAATGGTATTTAGCATGCAGATATTTTAGGCTGCACGTACCTGTCCATTTTTGTGATGCGGGAGGAAGAGAACTTGAGGCAAATCCTGAATGAGGTGAAAAGCAAACAAGGTTCTTAAAACTAACTCCGATTAAAAGTCACACTCCTTTTCAAAGTCATAACTTAGTCAAATGTGAACACACAGAGATGATACACACATTTTTATATTCTGTGTTACTTACACTTTCAACGGGGTGTCATTATCTCCGATGTCCATCGTGGATAAACATCCATAAACCCGTTTAGAAATCGTAGAAAAAACGACACTCCTGAAATTCCCAGACTTGCCTGAGAATCTTCACGTTTTGAAGTTTTCTTCAGTGTCAAAGTAATACCATGATAGTTGTGTGTACATTTATAGGTTTATTCCAAACAGGAACTGCTAATAGTTAATTCAGCATAGTTTTAATTGTGCTAGTTTGCCAAAATTTAAACAAATATAGGCAACAAATAGCTGAAGCTGTGGCCCACAGCTAACAAACTGACGTCACTACACTTCCTGTATACATCTCCCAAAGCATTATGGGACCTGTGCTTCCAAAATGTGAGCATGATTATCCCCCAAGTCTTTGTTTGGGGGATAATCAAGAAATCACACAAAAATAAATACATATTTTTTTCATGTTGCAATATTTTTTTGACAATAGAGTAGATCAGGGTTGTCTGTGTTGAGAGATAAATCTTTTAGACTTTTGCCCTCTACCCAACACAATGGAGAATCTGCTGTCAACAAAGAGTATTTTTTACAGAAATTTTAGAGATACATATCTCAACCTGGGCAAATAAAAGCAAAACTATTTACATGAAAAAATACTGGCCCAGCAAGAGATATTGATGAGGCAATAACTCTCTGAGCAGCTGTCAATCACTTGCGAACTCTGATCAAAATGGTCAAACTAGGCAGCGCTGATCAAATATGATTCAATATATGTTACTGTAATGCCTATTTCTCACCTCAAATGTTTTCATAAACATCTTGTAGTGTACTGTTTAGCTGTAAAATTAGAAAGTTTGTGACCCGGCAGATCAGTTGAGGAAATACCAAGCACCGCCCACCAGCTGCAGCCCAGACAATAGGAACGCTCTCTCTCTGAAATGACCTGTGATTGGCCAAAGTCTCCCGTCACGAGCTAAATTTTTTAAAGCCTGAAAACAGAGACATTTGGAGGTGCAGAAGTTTAGTTTTCTCTCAGAACACTTGAATTACAATATGCTGAAAGGTTATTATGGATTTTTTGCCCAACGATGCCATAAACTGTCCGCCAACTGACGCTTTAAATGGCATGCAAACGACCCACAGCCTCACTCTGCACCCGAGTGGATCCACATGGATTCGACCAAAAGCTCTTACAGGTTCCAACTTGGAAAACATGTTTATTCACTTTCACCAGTGCAGTCGAATGACAAAACATCAACAGAAACAAGACAAACATGGAGTAGCACTGCATTACACAAGTCAAGGTCAGTTAAGGTCGCAACACCTCGGCAACAAACAAGAGCAATGGAGATTTTGTTGCGCAGCCTGATGTGAGGTATTATACATGTTGTTATCTGAAGGGGAGCAGAAATAAAACCTTGTGGTTTTTTTGTGTGGCCAGTTTTTATGATACACTGCCACCTGCTGGTGAGGAGGCAGCTGTACAGCAGCTGGATCAGGAATATATTTAACATTTTATACATTTTCAAGCTTTAACTGTAGTATCATGTCTGGTATTTTGTCTCAAGCCTGGCCTTAAATTCAAACCGTAGCATTATCACCTGCCAGGTGATAATTTTTTTGACATCAAGTTAACACAGTCATCTAAAAAAACAATTTCTCTTACAATTTGTTTTAACATATTGGAGTGGCTTATAGCCCTGAGTTCAAACATACAATGTTATACATCGTTACATGTATCCTCAACTGAACTTGCATTTTGTCTAAATGTAACACAATCAGTTTGCATTTATCCAATGGCAAAACATATCCATAAAAAAAAAAAGTCAAATAAAAGAATGTCAGAGAAAAAGTAGGAAAAATCAAACTTGTACATTGTAAAATCCAGAAACAACTACTAGACTAATTTATGAATGTGTGTGAGAAAGCATTATCTACAATACGCTGTTTATAAATGTCCAGTCAATACAGCAGATATGAGCACATGAACATTGTGTACAAGTCTGGTGTGGAGATACGATCATACACAATCTGTGTTGTTGTGTAAGTGTGTGTGTGTGTGTGTGTGTGTGTGTGTGTGTGTGTGTGTGTGTGTGTGTGTCTGCCTGTGTAGTGTTTAGGACTCGTCTCCGTTGGCGCTATCTCCGTCGTCCTCTCCTTCCTCGTGCTCCTCGTCTTCTCTCCCTCTCATTTTCATCTGCACAGGAGGACAAATAACACTTTATTCATCGGTTCTTAGCTCCCGTCCTGGTTCCCCTTCCTTTCCTCTCCTCTTCCTCATCCCCACCGCTCACCTCGTCTTCGTCCTCCAGCAGATCTCCCTCCTCGTCCGAGTCGTTCAGCCCCCGTTTCAGGTCACCTTTCTTGCTGGAGGTGGAGGAGTTGAGGGGGGACACCTCGCCTGGTTCTGGTTGGCTCTTCATGTCTGAGGAAATGGAGGTGCGACAGTGGGGAAAATGGGATAAATAAAGCGAGGAAACTCTTATAGTAACCACAAAGCTGATTTGCAATAGGGGCTGTCGATGAAATTTTAAATCCAAATATATATTCTAGGGCTGTCAAAGTAGCGGGCTCAGTTTTAAAGCTAGAGTGAAGATACTGGCATCATATGAAACTAAAAAACCTAAGGAATCCATTGGTACCAACCATGTCATGAAAAACTGGCATGGCCATGTTTCAAAGGGGTCCCTTGACCTCTGACCTCCAGATATGTGAATGAAAATGGGTTCTATGGATACCCACGAGTCTCCCCTTTACAGACATGCCCACTTTATGATAATCACATGCAGTTTGGGGCAAGTCATAGTCAAGTCAGCACACTGACAGCTGTTGTTGCCTGTTGGGCTGCAGTTTGCCATGTTATGATTTGAGCATATTTTTTATGCTAAATGCAGTACCTGTGAGGGTTTCTGGACAATATTTGTCATTGTTTTGTGTTGTTAATTAATCTCCAATAATAAATATATACATACATTTGCATAAAGCAGCATATTTGCCCACTCCCATGTTGATAAGAGTATTAAATACTTGACAAATCTCCCTTTAAGGTACATTTTGAACAGATACAAATATGCGAATCCTTTGGGATTAATCATGATTAACTATCGACAATCATGCGATTAATAAATATTTTGATTGATTGACAGCCCTAGCAGTAGTAGAACGAATATTTGAACACCAATTTTGACAGCCCTAATTTGCAAAACTTCAACTTATCTCTGCACTAGACAGAACATCCTCTTTGTTTTTATTTTTTTTTTCATTTTCTGTCTTTATAAATGAGGTAAAAATAAACTTTGCGTCACCATCAGCCCACCTGACTTCTTGCTGTGGTCCTTTTCCATGCGCTCTAAGCTCTCCAGCAGGTAGTCCACCTTGTGTTTGATCTGCGTGAGCTCTCTCTTGATGGTCTGCAGGTCATCGACCTTCACTGCTGATGGGAAAAGCAGGGTGGAATTACGACACTGATTTGGATGTGACGGAGAAGGCAGCTGACATTTATTAAGTGTGGCACCTTACTCGCACGGGAGGTCCTCTGGCTGGTCTTGGAGGAGGAGGAGAAGCTGGTTTTGGTTCGTCGGCTGCCTCCTCCGCTCACGCTGACCCTCGGACGCTTCGAGGGGATGACGGCGCGGGACAGGGGCGGAGGGGGAGGCGGCACCCGGGACTGGTAGGAGTACATCCTGAGATACACAGGTGCAAAAATATAACAAAAAAAACTTTGATTTTGCACAGAAACATTTAAACTTAATTCAAAAAGGGCTTGGAAATGGGCTGGACAATAAGGACTTCAGCAACAACACATAAATATGAGCAATTATTCTTAAAAATATAAAGAACAGACAGCTTACCTATCATAGTAATCTCTTTGAAAGTCATAGTCCAGGTCAACAGATGAACTGCGGAGAGAGCAGAGACAGGGTAGAGATATTAACTACAGCACTTATCTTTAACATTAAAGGTCCCATATTATAAAAAAAGCGAGATTTTCAGGTCTTTTATAGTATAAAGCAGGTTTAAGTGCTATATAAATACTGTTAAACTATCAAAACGCTCAATATACGGAGAAATACACACAGCCAGTATTCAGAAATTGTGCGTTTGAAACAAGCCGTTAGGATTTCTGTCCATTTGTGATGTCACAAATATACAATATTTAGACCATTACACGGTTTTAAACGTAAACATTCTAAATGTGTCCCAGTTTATTTACTGTTGCAGTGTATGTGAATGACATTAGCTGACAGGAAGTTAACATGGACCCAAGCTGTTGCCTAGCAACGCAATTCCGTTGCAATGCACTAAAACGGAGCGTTTCAGACAGAGGGTAAATACAGGTATATTCAGGCAGACAGTATGAGAAAAATAAAGTTTTTTAACATTACAGCATGTAAACATGTTCTAGTAGAAACACAAAATACAAGTATGAACCGTAAAATGAGCACGATATGGGACCTTTAAGTCAGTTGCGCTTCGAAGCCTGTCTGGATTACAGGAATTGCTGAGTTGCTGTTGTGAGCGTGATCAAGTGCGTCCTCACCTGTACATGTCTCCGGCAGAACGCTTCACCGTCTTCGATCTGTGAGGTTTCGGCTCGCCTGCCAGGTTGATGTCTGAGGGAGAAAAAAAAAAAAGTAAAGGAGGAGTTAAGGGTTGCCAGGAGTGTGAGAAAACAGTCAGAAACATGTCATGTCAATTAACACATTTTATCGCTACGTCCCTTCAACTGATGGTATTTTTATTTTGAAGGACTAACACACGTTTTATCCCACTACCAGCTGATGTTTGCAAATAAATACTACCATTTATTTTAACCTGTGTTATGGAAATTGTGGTGTTAAAGGTTCACGTGCATGTAATCTGAAGGAAATGTAATCTGAATGAAAAGCATTCTTATAGTTTTGTAATCTTTAAGAAACAGATTTAAGCTTTCAGATTAAATAAATTTATAAAAACTGCGGAGCGTGGGAAAAGAGCTGGTTATAGATTTCCTTTTGTTAGACTGTGGAGGATGTTGACACCTGGCATAGCGAGGTGTTTTATGGTTTCTTTTATAAAGCTCTATGTCACTTCATTGCAGGGCGCTCATGCACTAGGAATGACGCCACCACATGTGCACGCATTAAAGATCTAGACAGCAAACTGATTTGAAGTTACCACGACACCCGTGTTGAGCACCAGATAGGTCGGAATATTCGGATAAAAAAACAGCTGTTTGTCTGTCTTTACTTTAATGAGAGAAGTTGAGTTTTTTTAAATATTACTTGTACAAATTCCCGGTTTGTAGCAGTAAAGGGCAGCACAGCGGCTCAGCCTGCTCTACTGTATTGTGAAACAGAAAACAGGGTCCTGGGTTTGAATTGGAAAGTGAACTGAAGACTGTAAAATTGTGACAAATGTGACTGTAAGAGTGAATATATGTTTATCTGTTTGTGTCTAGGCCTTGCAAGAGATTCATGGCCTGTTCACGGTGTTTTCTTATCAATATTATATTTAGTTTAATTTAAGTTCTTGTCATTCTGCTAACCCTGTGGCACACTATTCAATTACTTTTTAGAAGGGCCAGGTTTGAAAAACCGTGAAGTGCCACATTTACATTTCCTATCTGATCTGCAAAACTAGGAATTTAAATGTGAAAACAAAATCTTAGTAGATTATTGTTTTAATAAACACAATGTTGCATTTAACATCTTTTTTATTCAGTTTGATTCTCCTAAATTCCCTCTGCTTAAACGGCGTGGGTTAAATAAGCATTTCTGTGCTTAACAAACATAACTACTTATTAGCCTACTAATAAAAGGACGATCTTCTTATAATCAAACAATGTAAACACCCATAAACTTAAGAAGATAGCAGGTTATGTAAATAAAAACACAATGATATAGCTTTTAACAAGCGTGAGTGGTAACGTTGATGAACAGGAATAAACTCTCTTATTGGAAGAAATCATTTATTCATATTTATAAATTATTCAAGGGGCAGTTTGAGGTTGTTAAAGGGCCCACGGGCCGCCAATTAAATAGGCCTGCTTTAGAATAAACGTTGTATTACCAGGTTGTTGCCTCAGAGAATTTCGAGTTAAGAACATTGTGGTATTACATATGTGACCTCAGACTGTCTGCATATTAAGACACAAATATTATCAGACTTATAAATTCTTGTTTTTCTTTAGAAACCTGTAGCAACCTGTTTTCAATACAGCATTATCTGTCCCACCAGTGCCGATTTTAAGGCTCAGTACTGGACTTCCTGTCTTTGTATCTCCCATCACCCCCCCTTCCGCCTCACCTAGCACCTGTCCCACGATCATGCGGCCGTCCTCGCTGACCACGGCGTTCCGGGCGTTCCTCTCGTTGGCATACTGCACGAAGGCGTAGCCCTTGTGCACGGAGCAGCCCACCACCTTGCCGTACTTGGAGAAGATGGCCTCCACGTCGGCCTTGGTGACCAGCAGGGTGTTGAGGTTGCCTATGAAGACCCGGGAGTTGAGGGAGCGAGGGTCAGTCTTGTTGGTCACATTGCTGCTGGCCATCGGGCTGGCGGCGTACGAGACGGGAGGCGAGAGGACGATGGGTAAGGAAAGGAAGAAGAACAGCAGACGTGAGATATTTCTTTTTGTCTTGCTCTATAATTTGTAGATTCTGCACCAAGGTCAATGTGAGGTTTGACCTTGTAGCTCTTTAATAGTGGGCTGCCTAAGCTTTGAGCATGTGTCCAATTTGAAAAAAGGCTACAACTGTTATGTGATCCACTAGACCAGGGGTCAGCAACGTTTATTATCAAAAGAGCCATTTTAGGCAAAAACAAAAAAGTCTGGAGCCGCAAAACATTTGAGCATTGTGATGAAGGTAACACAGTTTATAGTCTAATTATATAGTATATAAGTCTAATGCAGTGAGGGCCCAAGAGCAAATGTACTACGGAGTATTAGGGCCACATTGAGGGAAAAAACATCTGAGATTTCCAGAATAAAGTCAAAATATTAAGAGAAAAAAGTCATAACTTTACAAGAAAAAAAGTCATAATATATTGAGAATAAAGTCAGAAGTTTACGAGAAAAAAATAAAACACGTAAAATTACTACTTTATAATATTCTGACTTTATTCTCGAAATTTCTGATTTTTTTTTTTCCCTCAATGTGGCCCTCCGTCGTACCATAGACCTACAACATTGCTAAATAATAATGAAAATGTAAACAAAAAACAGCTATTCATTTCCATTTTTAAAAATCCACAGGGAGCCACTGGAGAGGGGCTAAAGAGACGCATGTGGCTCCGGAGCCGCAGGTTGCTGACCCCTGCACTAGTTTATAAAATGTCAGAAAAAGTCCGTCACAATTTTGAAATTGCTTTTTTTGTACAATTTACGGTCCAAAACACAAAAATATATCAAATTTAAAAGAAAAAGCATTTTTTTAGTGAATCACTTAAACAATTCATCAAAATAGTTGTCTTTGTCGATCAATTTCAGCACTAATGACACGTTGCATGCTCCTTTACTGATGTTATATATTATATAAACAAAAAGGCATCATAATCATTAGTATACACATGGAAAATTCTTTTGTAAATCTTTCATTATGGGAGACCGGAGCCTCTAATAGACAGCAGATAATAGAATAAATAGTGTGATCGGGTCATGAAGCAACCAACACTCACTCCATTGTGTCTGTACTCGGGTTGGTGGAGGTCTGCCTGCCTGTCTGAGTCTGTTGGAGAGAAGAGGGGTTGTCGAGGAACTATGAGAGATGGAGTCTGTGGGGAGATATCTACTACACCTCCAAAGAAAGTTTGTTTTCTCTTGGATTTTTGGAAAAATGGAGGCATAAAAAAAACCTGTGGGATAAATGGTTATGACAAAACAAGATATTGCATTGAAAGCAGCTTCTTTACTTTCTAAATTTGTATGTGTGAAAGTGATAACTTGTTCTATGTCTCTTCAGAGTGTGAAGAAACAGAAATCTTCCTGCAGTAAACGCCACTTTACTGAAGCTCATAGCTGCAGCATCCCGTTTGATCCATGGACATGAGTATCCCAGTTATGAGGTTTATCCCGATTTTATATCATATTCAAGAACACAGAAATCTGGTTGTTCATATCCCCGTGTATACATGATAAATACTAGTATTAGTGCATGTAATTTGCACAGGAGCCTTAGCCATTCCTGCTTGAGAAGCTGTTTTGCCTCACTGGCCGAAGTTGATTCACAATTTCTTTCTTTTTACACGTTTTATGATCCCTTTCTTTCGTTTCTTTAAGTCACTGCTAGGGTCCCGATCTATGCAATTCAGTTCTATGTCTATATACTATATACAATATATACTGGAATTTTAATTCCTGTTTTGCCCAATTTATTGCTGCATTAAAAAGGTTTACATTTGAATTGTAATTCCTGTTAATTTTGAAGATTTCTTTTTTTACCAAGTTGCTGGTGCAGGACTTATTATTTTAATAATAAATAACAATTCAGTGAAATTATATGTGTATTTATTTATTTATTCACATTTTGCTTACATAGTTTATTAATCAAACACTGGTAATCAAAGCCCGGGTATCGCTATGGAGACTGAAAAAGTCAGATCGGTGCATCCCTATACTGACAAGTAGAACCTCACCAGCACTAATCCTAAGACACCTTATTTGATATTTGTTTAATAAAGCTACTGACTGACATGAAAAATGATCATGGTTGTTATTTTGTCCACCCCCTGTACATGAATACATTCTTCACTTGTTTTTTCTTTCAGCATCATGAGTGTACGCTGGCTTTGACCTTGTGTGTGTCTATCTTGTTGTTTTTGCTAATTCCCTCTCCACCCTGCTCATATATTATCAACCACTTCAGCCATTACACCTGCCAGAGCCCAACGCTGCTGCCAGCTGGGCTCAACTGTAACCAACAACAGCAGCAGCCTCTCTGGACGGTAGCTACCAGCAGGGATTACAGCAGGCTTTCTGCTCTCCGCAACATGCTTTGGCCGGGATGTGTCTATTGCTTGGCAAGCTGACAGAGTGTCTACAACAACGGGTGTGTTCAGGAGGGGGGGGACTGCTTAGCAAGTGTTTCTAAATCTTTGTGGCATGTTGGGGTTCAAGGGGGAATATCCAGCGTCTGATACCGACCAATCCGAATATGGGAAAACATTTATAGGAGAATTTGGTATTTATCAGGGCTGACCTGAATGCTTCGAAGCTTCGACCGTTGCCATGGTATTGGACTTCCAAATCACTATTCAAATGCTTCGATTTTTAAATATTTTTTTAAAATTTAAGTATGTAAAATTAACGTATAAATCCCAAAACAGCCCATGGCATAAGGAATAATCCCACAACATTATATATTATTGATATTCAACATGAATGATTATTAGTTATTCTCAGAGCCCAAAAACTGGTATTCGGGATAGCCCCTAGTATTTATTCATATTTACACACTGGGTGGACAAAATAACAGAAACTTCTTACATGTAATAGCCATGCATGTAGATGAAGAATTGTGGCGCCTATACCATTTGTTTTTTGTGTGTGAGCTATTAGAGGGTTTGATTCGACATAATCTTCAGTAATTGTTCAGTAAATATCGTATTTATTTTTTTTAGATTAGATTGGATTCAATTTTATTGTCATTGCACATAGTACAAGTGTGGTATGGCTATATACATGTATGTACAGATTCGCAGTTAAAGTGAAAGTTCTGATGAATAACAGTTAAGTATAAGTTGCATACAGACGAAATATTGTATAAAAAAATGTTGTATAAGAGTATTATAAAGAATAAATTACATATACAGGTGGAGTTATTTTTATATCTATGCACAGAGAGGTTGTGTTCATATAGCTATATGGGACTAAGTGAATATATATAAGATGATTAGAGAATAGATTTTATATATACAGGTTGAGTCATGTTACATATACACAGGAGAGGTTTGTACAGATGACGGTATATGTCCATAGCGACTAAATGAATATTATATAGGATGAACATTACATATGATAATTTTGTGTCTTCTTTTGCCAGTTATGATAATCTACGTGTAAAGACAAATTTTCATGCGTTTGACACATGCAGTCCATTCGTTGGAGACTTTTTCTCGATGCAACATTGATTTGATTATATATTTATATAATATGATTTGGTATGCATGAGCTTTAATAAGAGTTTGACATTCACCACGCTTATTATTGAGACTATTTGGCAACTTCCTGGAAGTGAAGCGAGTCCAGATAGTCCATCAGTTTCAATCAACACGTCATAATAAATCAATAAACAATATAAGCTTCGTAGAGGTGGTGTTTATTGCAGGGTTATTATATTTGATTGCATTATATTGTAAAGGCCCCCCCTAGTATTTTCATTCCAAATTAAACATCTTAATTAGTGCCCCAATTAAATGTTTACTGTGGCCCCTCATTCATGGCATATTTATTATTATTAAAACAGCAATAAATGTTCCTATCCTCTGCCTCATCTGGGCATTATGGTGTTTACTAGTAGTTTCATTCTAACTGGTGAGTGGGTTCATTAAAAACAGATCAGTTATGTGAATGTTTGTGCTTTGACTGTGAAAGACGCTGCAGCAGCAGCAGCAGCAGCAGCAGCAGCAGCAGCTCTCAGGACTCATGCTTGAAGACAGACAAGACAAAATGACGAGAGTAGATATGGAGCTGTATGTGTACATGTGCTTTATCGATTTAGGGAGTCAAAACGAAGGAAATGATAAATAGGAATATACGATCTTTACCTTAACAAGGTTTTGGAGGCTCAGTGTAACTGATAATCCAACCTTAAAAACAGTTTCTACTGAATATATTTGGATTTAATTAAAAAAAAGAATAATAAATCCAATCAGAATAAGTGATGATATGTTAGTAGCTCGTGGTATTCAGTAAGCATGCTTGTTTTAATGGATACAAACTTACTTTTGGGAGTGATGACGATGACATAACTGTTATTATCTTTTGTCTGTGTGGGCAATAGACCAGATTTGACTCCATCAAATGGCATGCACAGTCAAAAAAGACAAAAAAAACAAAAACATTATAAAAGCAAAGGCAGCATTATTTTTTGCCTTTGTCAGTGCCGGGACTTAATCCAAGGACTGGATGCAGGAGGGGAGTTGAGGGAGTGTTATTCAGCTACAAATGGGGCCTCGGCACTGACAATTCTGCATTTGATTATCATAAACTGGGAATGTGTGGGGGAAAAGCTCATGTAAGAGGCCACTAACAGCAGTTGATCTTCTACTTTCACAGCACAAAAAGAAAAAGAAAAAACTACATGCTACTTGCTCTAAATCCAAAAGGGGGGAGAAATGGGCTGAATCACAAAGGGGGGGTGAAAACAAAAGTGGAATATAAAAAAAGTGATGCAAAAGTTGAGGTGGAAAAATAAACAAAAAAAAAAAAAAAAGGTTGAGACCAACTTACGATTTGCCGCCGTTCAAAAAAGTGGCTTCAAAAACTAAACAGGGGGGAAACAAAAACGGAATATTAGAAAAGAGGAAAAATGAACTAGAACTATAGACCTTTTCAAACTTGACAACATAAACATTTGAAATGGGCCCTTTTGTATTTCCTGTTGCAATGGTTGTTAATGCGGTAGCTGACAGGAAGTGAACTCGGACCAAAGCTGTTGCCCTAGCAACAGAATAGCAATCAAAAAGTCTATCATTTCCACAAGTAAGGAGGGCAAACTGGAAGGGAAACTTATGGAAACTAAGTAAAAAAAAACTTTAAAATTAAACATATTTACTTAAACTCTGTTGAGATCAACGCTCTCATTTACTCAAATGTCTACTCATTCAAAACAAAAATCACATCTTTATCCTCATTTCTAACATTATGGACTGAATATGAACATTTATCAGAAAAATATTAATTTAGGTGGATTTTTTTCTTTTAATAGTTATAAAATGCATGTGTACAGTAAAAGATTTTTGGCTGGCTGAGACTTTGCGGGCAGGCTACTACCAGATTGAACTAGTAATTATTTAATTAATGTATGTTTATCACAATCTGTATTTTTCTGATTAGGGCTGCACAGTTAATCCAAATTTTATTGAAATCGCAATATTTGTTATTGACATTTTCATATCGCACAAGGCTGAATATTTGTGTCAAAAAAAAAAAGTAAATTAATATATTGTGGTGCTGCAGAGATGTCCTGGCCTACACATCTACAGACTTAAGAAAACATCTGTTTTGTACAAATCCCTGCAAAAGATTATACTTTTTTAATATTTACATATACATTTTTTAATCACACTTTATAATAACCATAATTTATAAATGGTTAAGTGATAGTTAAATTAAACTGAGTTAATAGTCATTTTAATGTTAACAAACAAAGCAATGATAATAAATAATGTCTTCTAATTATTAGTAATGCTAGAACGTTGTGTTATTTTAACATTTCATTGTTGCACACAACATTTTATATACTAATATATAAAGGTATTTGCTAATGATTAGGCTATTATTTGTAAAACCTTAAAGAAATCGTTTGTAAAACATATATAAACATTACGTAAGCAGTTCATAATTGGTCTGTAAAACGTTTAAAAACATTATTTGTATGGCTATTAGAAAGTTCCAACTGGTGATTATAATAGCTTATTAAATGGTTAATAAACACTTTGTAAAAGCATCTATAAACATTATTTAGATAGCTTGTACTTTGGCAATGGTTAATAATTGGTTTCTGATCCATCTTTTACAAACAATTTCTGAACATTTTACAAATGATTTGTAAATGATTAATAAATACTTAATATTGTATATAAAATGTTATGTGTGCAACAATAAACTGATAATATATTGGTTGATACAATTTTTTAAACTAATGATTTCATATTACACAAACTAATCATAAAATAACAAATTATATCATTACTAATAATTAGTAAACATTAATTATCATTTCATTGTTTGTTAACAGTAAAATAACTATTAATTAAATTTAATTAGCTATCAATTGACCATTTATTAATGATGGTTGTTATAAAGTGTTACCAGTTTTTCAATGAAAATGAGAATTATGTAAAATTCCCACTAATATCTCAATTGCAATATCAGTCAAAAATAATCACAATTGGATAATATTTCAGAAATTGTGCAGCCCAAATTCTGATTTTGGTTTGTTTTCTCTCTAATGCTACAACTGCTCCAGATAGTGCCAGGGTTGGTGCATCCTTTTGCCAGATTAGTTGAGGTGTAGCATCACTAGGAATTCAAACGGTCATTCAAAAAAAGAGGGAATTAAAAATCTTTCCATATAGACTACTAACTCGTCCTGCTCAATTGTGCTCAGACTTCTACGAATATGGAAACTGACGTCAACCTTATAAGCAGGAAAGGTAACACTTCATTTTACAGGTCCACAAATTTCATGGTAATTTGGTGATTATTATCAAGTAATCTATTTGAAATTTCTTTGGAATTACTGCCAAATCACCCAAATATTAACCTCAACATTTATCGGAAATTATTTTATTATGAACATTATTTAATAATTATATGCTAAAATAGTATATAATGGTTAAAATAGGGTCCTTTAGGTTTGAGAAGGGGCTGTGCGCTGCTCTTCATCGGAGGTGGAAAACCAAAACTAATAGGAGACACAAATCTCACCATTGTGACTTATTGTCTACACAAATCATGTAATGATTCAGGTTTTTTTTTTTTTTTTAAAGAATTTCAAAAAGTTATTTGCTAATTATTATCTATTTATCAGCAGACATGGAAATAAAGCATATCAATGTATTAAAAAAAATTATTAAATAAATGACCAGCTATTGGAAAATAAAATCATTAAATAATGTTTATAATAAGGTAATTTTTGATCAATTTTGAGGTAAATATTGGGGTAATTTGGCAGTAATTTCCAAAGAAATTTCAAATGGGTTACTTGCTAATGATCACCTAATTACCATGAATTATTTAATAATTATATGCTAAAATAGCATTTAAAATTTCTTTTAAAAAAGCAAAAACCTGAATCATTACATCTAGCTACCAGGTTACATAGACAATAAGTCACACAATGGTGAGATTTTTGTCTTCTATTAGTTTTGGTTTTCCACCTCCGATGAAGAGCAGCTATTATGCTATTATGCTATTTTAGCATATCATTATTAAATTATGCTTATAATAAAGTCATTTTTGATAAATTGTGAGATAAATATTGGGAGAATTTGGCAGTAATTCCCCACAAAAAAAGTGTTGCTGCAGGAAAACATCACACTGTAGTCAGCTTCAAAGTGCAAATTAGATCATTATCAGATTATGGTGCCCTCCTTGTACAGGGGAGGCAGAGTATAAAGGGTCAGCTGGAGAACAGCGCCCCCTGCAGCCTGGAGGGCCTCCTGCTCAAGGACACTTCCAGAGGACACACTTGGGGCCAATGGGGAGGGGGGGGGGGGGGTTTAAAAAAAAACAAAAAAAAACAAAAACATGGATCTTGCAGTTGTGTGGGGGCAAATGCAACTGCAAGTCTACCATGCATTCTTACTGTAAACCTTTTTTGCATACGTTTTTCACAGATATGCATACAGCTGATCAGTCATAAAGCTATAAAATGATGGATTTAATAAAGAACCAGAGCAGTGTGGAGGCCTGGTTGCAGCCCCTCTGTATAGGCCTCCCTTCCTGGGTAAAAAGAAGCCCCTCAGCTCACAATAAACTCATACTGAATGAATCTAAATCTGCAAAATAAATGATCAGAATTACCAAAATGCACAAATTCTAAAGCAATCCCAGGTGTTAATGTTCCTTTAAAAAAACTGAAGAGAAAAAAAACCCATCTTGCCTGAAAAATTACATCACTCCTGCAAGATTTTTTGCTGCAGAAAACCATACTGTCTCTCTCTCAGCACTGCCAAAATCACAAAGAAAACAGAGGGGAAAAATGTCAACGACTGCAATGAAGTTACAGGTGAAAAACCTTTTAAAAACAGAGCTCCAGAAAAAGGGCGACCATCTTTGCACACTGTCCAGAACAGACTGGAACCTTCTTCCATCGTTCTTGCCTCCATCACAATTCAAGATAAACAAACGAGGTAAACACAGCAGCCCTGCAAAAATATGGAGGTTTTTTTGAAATGTCTCACTCGAAAAACAAAAGCAAAAAATCTTCCAAACTAGTTTTTCTTTCTGCGCAGCTCAATATTGCCAAACACAAAATGTACGCCACTATAAAGCTCAACACAGTCTCAGCAGGGAAAAATGCATTTAAAAATGAAAACAAAAAAAGTCCCAAAGAGGTTTTCAAAGTCGAGAAAAATAAAAAAAATATAGGGGAAAAAAAATCTCTCGGTTAAAAATACTCACCAGGGAGCTTAATACTTAAAAACGAGTAAAATTCAACGCTGTTTTTTTTTTTTTTACTTGAGTAGGTAAAGATCCGTTTACAGGCTCTTGCAGGCTGATTGTATCACCTTGAAACCAGTGGACACGAAATGGCGTCGAGTCATACACACACAACAGGAGAAGGGTAACGCCCACTTGCTCAGTTACAGCTTCTGATTGGATGTTTAAAACCGCCCCTTGTTGATATAACCTGAAGGGATTGGCTGATGAGCTCGCCAGTCTGGCTCACTGATGACGACACACGCAGGCTCATATAATACGTCACCTCATGCCCACACGCTACGCATTGAAACAGTTTCTCAGCTTTGAAAAGTTGATACTTTGATACTTTATTATTTTGCACCCTAATGTAGCGACGAAATGGAATGTAATACAGCAATTGAATACAAAGTAACATTAATAGAATGTTGGCTACTGAGAAATAGAATGTATTGCACCAATATGATACAAAGTAAAAACCTTATTAATAGAATGTAACAATGCAGAAAAACAATTTAACTTAACATGATGTACAACTCTGAAGTGCACGGAGGACATCTCCACAGCTACAACACGTTGTTTTCATATTTTAAGGAATTATCTTTGGCAAAATAAAATGCTAATGCCCTACTGTTAATGTTATATATAACAATAATAATGTATATACAGTATATATATATATATATACTGTATATACATGTATATACAGTAAAGATGCATTAAAATATAAATACACGTATATACACATATACATGTATTTAATGTAAACATATAATGATAATATATATATACACACATATACATATACATGTAAATGTAAATATATAATGATAATAATAGTAATATATATATATATATATATATTTATATATATAAAGTAAAGATGCATTAAAATCTGCTATCTATCTATCTATCTATCTATCTATCTATCTATCTATCTATCTATCTATCTATCTATCAATCTATCTATACATATATACATGTACATATATACACATATATACACACATACATACTGTATATACACATATAAATACATATATACATATACATATATACACATATACACACATACATACTGTATATACACACATATACACATGTAATACATATACATATATACACGTATACACACACACATACTATATATATGTGTGTGTGTGTATATGTGTGATGTGATAACAGTGTGTGACAGATTTTAATGCATCTTTACTTAAAAACTCAAACATGATTGATAGAAATTGAATGGCATGTGAAATCTCATGCACCTGTCCATTTTCTTTCTACTAAACAAACGCTGTGCTGCAAACACGTCACCTTTAACAACAATGTCATAAATAACAATTACAAACAATTTCAAGTTCTAACACCCAAGTGATCGAATGGATCTGGAGAGTATATCAGCAGGGTCACCACTTCATTTTCCGTGAGAATGGACCTGGGGAGTAAAGAAATGTGGGTTCACGATGACACATTTGACAGATAAAGAAAAATAAAGTATATAAAGTACCTTGGATGTCAGCCATCCTCCTGCGGTTTCGAGGCAAAGTGACGTCCAGTCTTGAGTTGGACTCAGGTGTTCTCAGCACTTCCTCCAGTCGACCCTGCTCCTCACTTTCCTGGTGGGTCAACAGATAACGGGTTAACAAAACTAGTTAAGTCTAGAATGGGGCTTCACTTTGAAAGCATTCTGAAATACAAAACCTGTGTTGGAGTTTGTTGGCGTTTCCTCCTGCCTACGGGCGTGTTAGGGCTGGGGCTTTCTGCTCCACTTTTCTGTCTTTCTTCCCTCTCTCTCTGCAGGAGGATGGCCTGCCGCATGGTCCTGTACTCCAAAGAGAAGTTGCTGATGGTTTTACAGAAGTCCTCCGCTTTGGTGTCTCTCACCATAGCTCGGGAGTAGCCCAGGAATAAGAGGAAAGAGTGGAACCTGGAAGATCAAAAATGAAGAGGAGAACAGAAAGTTTTACTTCTAAAACCTAAAGGTCTTATTGACAACATTTTTAAACAGAAAAATATTTTTCAAAAAATAATACATCAAAAGAGCTTTTAGAAAGGTGCCGAATATAAGTATGGCTTTTCCTGAAAAAAAAAATTATTATGATTGTGAATTAATGATTTTAAATAAGAAGGTCAACTTTTGGCCTCAGTATCATGAGCACAATTTTAACTTAAAGCACCACATCAAGAGCACTTAGCACAGAAAAAATGTCAAGGTAATGAAATGAACCATGCACACCTGTTGATAACCCGACGATGGACGGCTCTCAGGACCTTCAGCCTCTCCTCGCACTCTTTCAAAATCTGTGGCAGCCGGTAACGGAACGCCTCGTTTCCTTCTCCCCCTCCTCCTCCTCCTCTCCTCTTCTCCACCTTCCCTCCTTTCCTCTTCTCCTCCGCCTTGTCCAAAACCTTTAGCTGCTCCCATGATGCTTTGCACAGGGCCTCTAGCTGGGTGAGGTTGGACTGGACTAGGGAGTATTCGAACTATAAAAGCAGACAAAGAGAAGGGATATTTGTTGCATTTTGAAGTGGATTCACAGTCAATTGTTACTTCGATTCATTTCGAATGAATCAACATAGTTTATTGTCAATTCATACACACTCAGGAGAAAAACACAAACGCAACGACGCACCTTGCCAGCTTTCGTAACAGCAGTGATGTCAGAGTAGAGGTCAGACGATTGCGGGTAGAGCTGCAGCAGCAGCACGCAGACGTGGTGCAGCAGCGGCTGGCGGGTATGCGTGTCCCTCACCTGGGAAAGCTTCCCCAGGTAGCTCAGCTCGAAACCACGGGCCTATAGGCATATTAAAAATGTGTGTTGTAAGAAAAAAGACATCCAAAAGTGCATTAAAGATGGAGATTGGGATCGCTCACCTTGCACCCATTGAGAAAGTTACCGATCGCTAACACTGTTGCGAGAATACACCTAAAGGTCTGGCTGTCTGCGAGCTGCTCCATGGCCAACTTCAGATGGAAGAGAGGCTCAGCGATTTCCTGTCACGAGGAGCACAATGTAGTGATTCATACAGAGGATCCATGTTTTATTTTTAGTCTGGTGATATATTCGGTGAGTGGAAGTCATCACGGTGGTGTATTTGTACTGCATGCCTATGGGGACTGCTTTTCAATCAAACAATACTGTGACGGTGGAATTTTTGATGATGTAGCTTTTGTGGGTGGCGTCGTGGCAGTCACGCTCATGATAACCACCTAGACCCGGTTTTATTTATGGAGCGGTTTCTACCTGAAGCAGGACATTGAATCACTTTTGCATCATTTAGAGGGTAAAACAGACATCTGTCTTCTCGAAATGCTGTTGATTTATACATTTTAAAGAGGACCTATTGTGCTTTTGTGCTTTTCCTCTTTCCTTTAGTGGGTTATAGTTTTTTTGTGCATGTAAAAGGTCTGCAAAGTTACAAAGCCCAAAGTCCAGGCCAAAGGGAGTTACTCTCCCCCACAGAAACACTGACTCCTGAACTGCCTTTTCTTACATAACGTGGTGATGTCACCAAGTAACAATTTGCATAATACCAGCCTGGCAGGTAGTTTGGCCCTCAAACAAAGCTAGTTAGAGCCATAGACTGTATATAAGAAGTGTACGTAGTGACCGTGACGTCACCCATTGGTTTGTGGACGGCCGTTTTGAAGCCTCGAGTTTGGAATTTTGGCCATCGCCATCTTGTTTTTTTTGCTGTCGCCATCTTGTTTTTTTGCAACCAGAAGTGACACGAGAGGGCGGAGCTAAGCACAACTGAATGCTGAATAAGACATTTTTAGGCGACCAAAATGTTAATATTAGCTTTCATGGACTGAAAACACTCTATGAAAGGGTTAAAGTTCTAAGACGAAAACACGGACAACTCCCAGACCTGTCAATCACAAGGTAGCCACGCCCTAAAGCATACCCTGCTTTATGGTCTATGTGACTCTAAATGGGACCATAATTTACTAAATGAACATCATGCAGTATTGAAGAAGACTTGAAACTAGTGATTGAGACCATAAACTCATGTTTACAATGTTTACTGAGGTAATAAATCAAGTGAGAAGTAGGCTCATTTTCTCTTTGACTTCTACACAATCAGACTTATTTTTGCAACCGGAGGAGTCGCCCCCTGCTGGCTATTAGAAAATAATGCACTTCCTCATTGGCTTCACTTTTCAGACCCCAGAGTTGTGCGCTGGTTATAGAGCGGAGCTGAAGCGGAGTTCAAAGAGTTTGGTTCGGTTGACCAATCATGTCATGTGAAAGATATTCTAGTAGAAACCCAAAATACAGGTAAGCATCTGAAAATATGCATAACAGGTCCTCTTTAAGTGGCAAAATTACTTTTCATCACATGTTCATTCCACTTTCACTTACCCTCTCTAAGGAATCGTAGTCCAGAGCAAAGGCCCACAGCTGAAGCCTGGAGCTCAAATGTGGGATTTCCCCCAAAGTGAGCAGGCACAGCTCGGCCGAGGCGAGAGGGGAGTGGGGGTTCTGGGCTTTGGCCTCCTTGATCAGACACAGTTCCTCTTCTGTTGGGATTAGTGCGCTAAGCCGCTGTTTTAGAAAGGAATGTGGAGAGAGATCAACTCATACTGCAGGACTATTCACAACTCGTAGCTGTGTCTATCCTTATCAGGTTTCATTTTGCCGTAATAAAGATACAGTGATTGCCTATCCAACGAAGGCAAACTTTAGAGGTTTAGCAAATGCTGAAGCTCAAATTCTGGGGGACGTGACCTCTGCTGTACCTGAACGTCCTCTCTGTCCAGCACGCTGCCGTCCATGCTGTAGATAGCCGGCGGGAGGAGACGAGGAGGTGGTAGACTGCTCAGGGCGATGGTTATGATGTTACTCCGCTTCATCCCCAACACTGACACTGACGGCTGCTTCTGTATGGCGATATAGAGAAGGATATTGGACACTTTCAATCAACATACTGCGCGTATGTATTTCTGTACCATTTTAGGGTTGCCTTTAGCCCACTTTTTCATCAACATTTTCCTAAAAGTTTACATGTTAAAAAAAACTGATGCATTTCCCCACTGCGGGACTAATAAAGGAATATCTTATCTTATCTTATAATTTACTAAATGAACATCATGCTGTATTGAAGAAGACTTGAAACTAGCGATTGAGACCATAAACTCATGTTTACAATGTTTACTGAGGTAATAAATTAAGTGAGAAGTAGGCTCATTTCCTCATAGACTTCTATACATATCTAATTATATTTTTTGCAACCAGAGGAGTCGCCCCCTGCTGGCTATTAGAAAGAATGCAGGTTTAAGGTACTTCCGCATTGGCTTCACTTTTCAAGGTCATGTCTAGAAGGTAATAAATTGTGAAAACTTGCAAAAACTCTTGCAAAACTCACTGCCTGACCAATATCCTAACCTTAACTATTCAAGGTCAATGTCTAAAGTTAACCGTCTCGCAAGAGTTTCGCAATTTGCTTGTTACAGTGTACACACGACCACTTTTCAGAACCAAAGGATGCCACCTGGGTAAAACATACAGTTGCTTCATAAATCCGTATTTTCCAGATATTGCAAGATGCAGAAAACATGTTTGTTTGCATAATCTCGCTTTATTCCTGAGGCATCATCCTGTCTCATCGATCTTACCTGCCTCCCAGAAGCCACATTAAAACTGGTGCTACTGCCCTTAGATTCAAACAGGTACTCCAGCCGGTTTGTATCCAAATGGACCGGCTCAAGTCCGGCCCAGATTGTCTGAGTCCCGAAGCGCGTCATCCTGGGAAGTGGAGCTACACTCTGCAGTTCCCTCCAGTGGAGCTTCAAGGTGCGACATTTGATGGCCGCACCTTTGTGGGAGGCCGAGGGCAAAGGTGAGGCAAGCGGTGGAGGGGGAGGAAGAGGAGGCGGTGCAGGAGGGGCTCGGAGACACGCTGACGATTCACTGGTTGAACTGGCTCCCTCGTCCTCTGTGCTGTCTTCCTCGTCCCAGAGGTCCGAGAAGTCCAAGGTGTCGAGGCAAAGACGTGCAGCTGGTTTTAGGAATGAACCCCAGGATTGGTCGAAATCCCACGTCAGGGGGTTATCCTTGGTTTGGTCCGACTCCTTCATTAGTCTTTCGGAGCTGTCTGTGAAGTTCTGCTGATATTCAGTAGCATTACCTTGACAAACCAGGTTATAATTAATGTTCTGTGCTTGAAGAAAAAGCATGCTCCTTCCTCATTTTAGATAAAAGCAAGACCTTTTTTTGGATCAGATCAGATTTCGTCCTTATGTTCCACACAGCAGATCCCTTCCTTGTCTCGTCCTCTCACCGTGCAGTCAGCAAAACCCATGCAGTCAGATGCACATACAGAGTTATGTGCATCTGGACGTCTGTGGATGCTCAGCCTCACTTGTCGAACCACAGAGGCGCATAACTCACACGACCAAATCTTCAATCTTCGAAACCACCTGTGGGTGTTCTCACAGCACCGTAACCTGCAATTGCCTCGGGTGCAGCTCTAAATCTAAAAACTCCGATGCTTTGATCCAAAACTCCACTGTGACCTCAGTCAAAAGAGAAAGAATTCATGCGAGTTTTTTTTTTGACAGGGTTGTGTTTAGTCCTTCATCCAAATTCTGATAAAGAAAAATCGAAGGAACGACGTTCTGCAGCACTTCCAGAATATCCAAATGACGTGCTTCTGTGGCTATCCCTTGACTTTCATCTCTCTCTCTCTGATTCTCTTTCTATAAAGTGACGGCGAGCTCAAAAAAGAGAGGTTTATTTGAGTTGCACCCTTTCCCTTAATTTCCTTATCGAGCCTGCATCTCCTGTTTGTATTGCTACTTGTGTATACACAAACTTCTCTATCTGCCTCTGAAGATCTGTAACTCCCCTCCTCCTCCTCTGCCTCCCGTTCTCCCATGTGAACGCAAAAAACAGCACGACTTGCTCTGCATCCCTTTTTTTTATTACATGCAACTTTGTGGATGACACATCGGCATGCAGTAATGCAATCATAAAAGCTGCATCCTCGATGAGACAAGTTACAAAGCATGGTCCTAAATTGGACATTATATGGACAGCATTGCATAAGGGCCGGCATGGGCATCAACATCTTAAAAAGGAAGAAATATTCTTTAAGAAAACATTAGCGCGCAGTTCAGCAATTGCAAAAAAACATCACTGGGTGAAACAAAAGTGTCTGCCGAAGCACATACAGTACCCGGTTATGTTCACAGGGGTCATTTGCATGGTCGACATGCAGCCATAATGAGGATCCCTCCCTCGGCCATTAGGTCGCCCCTAATTACACTTTATCTCGTTCAGTGGCCCTGCTGTCTGGAGGCGGCGCTGGGGCTCATGGGACATTTAGGCACAAAATTAGGTCTACTTGGAAAGATTTATTTATCAACAGTGTTTTCAAGCCTGCTACAAAAGAGGGTATAGAAAGTAAATGCTCTTTTTCAGCATCTCGTTTGTAATATTTTGAGTTTTTTAAGTGACCAATCTAATGACTAATGATAATAAATATGTGTTCAAATTAGAGGTCGACCGATTAATTGGCGTCAATTGGACGTTTCACAAACTATCGTTATCGGTGGAACTGGGTTCTGATAGTGGCTGAAGGTTTGTGACCCGGCAGCCATGTTGAGATCAGTTGAGGAAATACCAAGCACGGCCCACCAGCCGGAGCACAGCCAATAGGAACACTCTCTCTCTAAAATGACCTGTGATTGGCCAAAGTCTCCCGTCACGGACTAGATTTTTTAAAGTCTGAAAACAGAGCCATGAGGAGGTGCAGAAGTGTCTCAGAACACTTGAATTACAATATGATGAAAGATTATTATGGAATTTTCGCCCAATAATGCCAAAAATATTCCGTCTACTGAAGCTTTAATCTAAGCAACTGTTAAAGACCCCATGAAAAGATCCTCTTACTAGGCACCATCTCAACTGTCCTAGCTGGGCAGTATTTTGGTGATGAGATGTCGCAGCTACTGAAACAGACAGACGTTTCCGGGGGATTTCCTTTGATCTAACAGGCCTGGGAATTTCTCTGGGTGTCTCTTCTGATCTGTTTCTCTGTCTGGATGTAGTTCAACTCTCTCAGGGCCGCTACAGTGCAAGATAAAGATCAAGGCAAAAAATTACATGTAATCACTCCCAGTTTGCTTTGAGAATATTAACATTTTTTTAAGTTGTGAGGGTCAGGAACAGCAGCTGGGATTTTGTCGGGTAAAGGAAATTTGGAAACCACTCCCAAACCACTCAGTACACACCTTTGAATGTGTAGCATTTTTCTCAAAGCAACTAAACGTTTCATTTTCCTGAAAGACAATTGCATACCGGTGTACCACACTGCTATGCACCACGCATTCATTGCAACAATGCAGTGGCAGTAGGCTCCCTCCTTTGGAACTGATGATTGGTGGGTTCACAAAACCACTTTCAGATCATGACCAAGGGGCGAGAACCCAGCCTGAGGTAGAAGATAGATCAAACTGAAAGTATGCAAGTCTGGATTAACAATTGAAAGAGAATATGCACTACTAAAACACAGTATAAACTAACATTATATGTTCCTAAAGGTCCTGAAAGCTGCTCAGTTTTGTCCTGGGACCCCATAACAGATTAAACCAGTGGTATGATGGTGACGGTATGATTTATATGTGTTGCTGTTTGCCTAGGGCAGTGGTTATAACTTTGGGTCCAGGGACCTCCAGGGGGCCTTGAAGGAATTCTAGGGGGTCACCAGCTTTAAGGGAAATAATTTATTTTCACTATAATTTCAGTTATAAGTAACACAATGACAGAATGTATGACTATTTTGGTCATGGGTTTCATTCACTTTCTGTAATAAAACATCTAAAAGTAAAAATTCTATGGGGGAACCCTGGGAGAAAATCAGATTAAATGGGGGTCTATGGTCAGTTTAGGGGTCCTTAACATGAAAAAGTTTGGGAACCTGTTATTTACCTACCCAAGATGCATTTATGTTCAGCTTTATAACAATATAGGGATATAAATACAGTATGCTTTAAAAAAAGGTGTCAAATACAGACGCTTTGTCACAGCCATCTGAGACCGGTGGTCAAAACGTTGTCACATTTTCACTCTTTTTTCGGTCCACCACCTAAATTAACTTTTTTTTTTTCAAATTAGTAGCAAATGAAGGAAAATAAAAGTGACAATACTACTGTGGGATGGGCAGCACAGCTGATTATGTGGGGAGTGCCCAATAAAAAATTGCCAAAATGCTCTGCCAATGGTCATCCCACAAATGCATGATCCTTACAAGTTGGACATCATTGTGAAGGTAAATAAACAGGCTTTCCAACGATGTAAAATACAATGCCAATTAGCATTGTAACAACAGAGAAATAATCCACCAAACACAAGTTTACGAACTTTTTTCCCCCAGTTTACATACAATATATAATATGCAATATATGTGTAATATATGTCGATTATGTAAATAGTGATTAAATAATTACTTTTGATGATATTCAATAAATTCATTCATTGTTATAAAGCCAAAGAATACGGGTAATACGGTTGATGTTGTACCACTGTCTGAAGATACAAACAGTTATATTCAAACCCCTATACCTGTTGTTTGACTTTCTCAATACTGCACTTTTATTTTGAAAGTCCCAAACGGAAGTCCCCCCCTCCTGCATTCTTTGCGCGCTCCCGCGTTGCTTTGGGAACATTCGGCATCATTCGAACTGTCTGTCATCATCGCTCGCGCTGACATCACACAGAAGGATTTGCTACAATGTCAAACATTCCAAAGCAGCGCGAGCTCATCACGGCTTCCCCGCGCCACAATGAGAAGCACCGCCGAGTGCTGCTGCTCATCCTCTGAATACACAACTCCATTCACCTTTTTATTTATGGGTTATTTATTCCAGGTGCCTGGACGGGATGCGTTTGAGGTAAAAACAGACTATTCTATTTTTTATTATTGCTTAGAATTATTTGTTCCCATACATGTGTGTGTGATAATGATTTCATGTGTTTTTTATATAATTAAAAAAAACATGATGTCTTCATGTTGAGAGCATCTTTATTTGAAAAAGTTGTCTGGCTTTTTAACATTGACTGTCGTATAGGCTATTACGTAATGCGAGTGCGGACACAGCTGGAGCAGATGTCAGTGCTTGCGTAAAGACAGCATCATCTGTCCACCACTGGAACAAAAATAATAAATAAATATCTTCACTTTGAGGGGAAAAAAAAGATAATTTTCCCAGTTATATGGGAATTGTATGTTAGTCTATATTAAAAAAAAATATGTTAATAATTATATACCAAACCCTTTATACAGATTATTAGAAAGTGGTGCCAATTAGAATTCATTAGAATAAATTAGGTCATATCATTAATTGGGACAACAGAATTGTAAAACAATAATATTATGGGATCATTATGACATATTTTCACAGGTAATATTGAATATTGTAGGCTTTCAATACTGTCACAATTTTTAAATATAATAAAAAATATATAACATAGCATTTGCAAAACAATGCAATTAGGAAAATTTAATTAGAGTATATGTATGGCTCAATAAGGAAGCTGGTTAACAATTAATAATTGACTTATGGAGAAGGGGTGGGATTAAATAAGTTTATACTTCTTCTCACTCCTTTTCGAATATGTAAATCCAGGCATCAAGTGTTGACAATTTATTTTTCTTATGCTTTTCATTGTATGTATATACTACTTGTTTCTGACTGTCCACTTGTCGGTATGATCATTCTTTTTCTTTATTTCTTTCTTTTTTTTTTTTTGGTATTCTACATGTTCGAAATAAATTTTGAAATGAAATGAAAACGAATGAAATGAAATGAAACAATCAACAAGCCTCCCGAACATCAAATCTTCAATGTCAAGGAGGGAAAAAACTTTCACAACAACTTTGGTTAATGTTACTGAGCTACTTTCTGTGCTGTTTATGTGCAGCAGCAGCAGCAGGTCTATATGAGTGTGTGAGCCAGGTCGGAGGTCATGCTGCGGAGGGAATCTGACTCTCACGGCCTCTTTTCCTCCGGAGAGACGTCTGACAATGACCGCGAGGTGAGGTCATCTATTTTTACCTGCTACCTGCATACTTTGAGAGTTTGTATATGATACAACAGCACGCTTAGAATCACACATTGTGGCCTGTAATAGGCACAAAGTTACACTTAAGCATTAAAGAGGACCTATTATGCTCAGTTTGGGGTGCATACTTGTATTTTGGTTTTCTACTAGAACATGTTTACATGCTTTAATGTTCAAAAAACACTTTATTTTCCTCATACTGTCTGTCTGAATATACCTGTATTTACCCTCTGTCTTAAATGCTCCGTTTTAGCGCATTTCGACGGAATTGCAACGAAATTGCAAAAGAATTGCGTTGCTAGGCAACAGCTTAGGTCCATGTTTACTTCCTGTCAGCTGATGTCATTCACATACACTGCAACCAGGAATAAACTGGGACACATTTAGAATGTTTACGTTTAAATCTGTGTAAAGGGTCTAAATATTGTATATTTGTGACATCACAAATGGACAGAAATCCTGACAGCTTGTTTCAAATGCAGTTTCTGAATACTGGCTGTGTGTATTTCCCTGTGGATTGAGTGTTTCAATACTTTCACAGTATTTATATAGGACTTAGGCCTGCTTTATAATAAAAAAACATGAAAATCACACTTTTTTATAATATGGGTCCTTTAAGCGTCGGTATCTAACTCCAACGGTCGTGACAAAGCGTCGGTATTTGACGCCCTGGGAATGAGAACGGGCTGATATACCACCATGTATTTAATTATTGCTCTGATGTTCTTTGACTGAATCACGTGGATTTATCAGCCCTCATAACTCAGATGTCTGGCAGTGCCAGTCAACTCCTCCACTTTTGGGCAGTTTAAAACGCGAGTAGGTGGAAAAGGTTCAAATCGCATCACCGAGCCGCCGACAGGGATGCATGAAATGAGAATTTTTGCTGATGATATGTGACATTATCTACCAATGTTTGTGTCCACCAAAGCTCCGCTCCTTTCCTTTAACTTACTTTGTTAATATGCTGCTGCTGGCTTAACGTTAAAAGGGACGAGAAGCTTCACATTAGCCAACAGTAGTTTATCCTCTCTGTCTCTCTGTCTCTCTGTCTCAGATGGGGGCGAGTTGTGGAGAGGTAGATGTAGTGTGTCTGTGCGAGGCCGGTCCCTGTACACTTTATTCAGAAGCACACACGCCTACGCCGGTAAGTGCTCACACTTAAGTGTCTGTGGCCGTCGCTTCTTCATCTGTAATCATGCTCTTAATACAAACCTTTCACTTCCCGCTGACCTCTCTCTCTATCTATCTGCTGCTGTCTGTCATCTTTACTGTATGTTTTAAAGGAGCTGTCCATGATGCTGTCAGATTGTCATATTTCTTCACTTTCTGTTCTCAGGACACACTGCTGTGTGAACACTGTGGAAAAAACAGGGTGATGATAACCAGGTACTCGGAGGGATACGGCACAGAGGTAATGTGTGACATGTGTTTCTTCATGACAGGCGTGCGCATGCAACGATTTACTTCAGAAACTTGTAGAGTGTGACCTTTATTTGAGCTTGCAGCTGTGGTTTCATTTCAAGGTTGCAGCATGTGAGACATACAGTACATGACGAATACCAGGGTTCATTACATGTAGGCCAAAAAAAAATGACAGAGATTTTTTGAAACTGAGATAATTTATGTTCTCGGTCACAAACAAACCTCAGAGGACACAGTGTTGTACATGGGAGCCGTATTGCTACTCACAATAGAATTGGAAAGGATACTTTTGATGTGTTTCCACTGTTTTATTTAAAGGAATAGTTCCACATTTTGGGATATATGCTGGTTCATGTTTGGTTCACGCAAACTGTTTGTGAAATATGAAGCTTCAGCCAGGAGATTAAAGGGGCTCTATGTAAGAATCAGAAGTTGCTTATTAACAGTGACACCTGTGGCTGTTAAGTCAACGACTAACAGCGTCCTGTTGCTCGCGCTTGTGCTCGTACTACGATACGAGCGAGCATCGGTCAAAACAGTGAGGCGACACCAAACGAGGATCCCTCCATGAATCAAAGGCCCGGCCGATGTCGATCCTAGTTTTTTTTTTGTGCTTCTGTGGTTGCAGCCAAAAATGAAAACAGGGAATACGCATATTTGCCAAAAATTTGCAACTATTCCTTTAATTGTCTAAATTGTAAGCGTAAAATTCATGCTTAATTAACAAAGTGCCCTTTCCACAAATGAAAAATGTAGCGTTCATAATACTACTACTACTCACTACGTTTAGGTAAAAATCCCTTATTTTAATTTTTCGCTAATACATGTATGATGTAGAGTTTTAGGGTTAACAAAGTAACCAGTACCAATACCTTATTTTATACAGGTTAAAGGTGCAGTGTGTGGGATTTGGCGCAATCTAGCGGTGAGGTTGCAGATTGCAACCAACTGACACTTCAAGCGTGTGCCAAGTGTGTATAAAACAACGGTGGCTGATGAAAAAAAAGTGAATGGCTCTCTCTAGAGCCAGTGTTTGGTTTGTCCGTTCTGGGCTACTGTAGAAACATGGCGAACTCCATGAAGAGGACCCGCTCCCTATGTAGATATAAACTGCTCATTCTCAGCTAATGAAAACACAATGATTCTTATTTTCAGGTGATTATGCACTAAAGATACTTATTAATATTATATTCCATCTCTGACAATAGATCCCCCGTAATGCTACACACTGTTCCTTTAACTATTTTGTTAATTTAAGACAAACTTCAAAAATGTTAAGTGTAATTTAAACACAAGCAGTCATTGAACTTTGCCTAAATATTATATTATAGAGTATATTGGCAAAATTTGGATCTAAATCTGTAAACTGATTAAAGAATAAGACAAGACTACTTATGATACTTGACAATTTGATATTCAGATATATACACATTTTGGTTGGTACCCCAAAAGTATTGAGGTTCGATGCCCAGCCCTACCTGTCAATGACGCACAATTACGAAGATGAATTATGTTGTCCAGAACCTAAAAAAAAGAGTGTTTTTATGTACGCAGTACTTATCAATGAATAGTGAGCTATCAAAGTAACATCAGTAGGAAGCAATGAGCAGATTAGATGTCTCTGAGCTCATTAGTCATGTAGAGGTGTCAGCTGATTCATGCATAATAACAATGGTGATTACAAAAAGTGACGCACGAGAACACGCACGCAGGCAAATGTCAAGTGTTGTTGTTTTTGGTTTACAAATAGTGGCGGTCGGTGATGAGTCACTGGGGCTCGCTGGTGTTTCATTCAACTCCTACAAAATAAAAGCCCCCATAAAGTAATGTGGAGGTTGTTTCTATAAAAGGCAATATTTGTCATGCTTAACCCAAAATAACAGCTTCTAACATATTATATGTATATTATATTTGTCACACATTTTTTGTACTTAATTACAATTTGTATATTTTTTTTGTATCGTTCCTGTGCAGGAGGACTGTGTATTGTCCGACCCTCAGGGGGAGAGTGATGCAGATGCTGATATAGAGGACACAGATAGCAGGTTTGATGTGCTCGCATACACAAAAAAACGCTCACATGCACGTGCATATTCATTCACACACCGTACCTCTGACCTTGTGCCATTAACCTGTTTGGTCCAGACTCCAGGAGCCCGGTTCTCTCCAGCGAATCAGCTCACGGAGACGCAAGCGTCCACGGGTGGCACGGCAAGACACCACCGAGAGCGAGGACGACGGCGGGCGAAGCCACAGGTCCGATCGCTGGAACCTCAGGCTCAGTCCTGACAGAGCAGACAGCAGGACCATACTGGAGGTAGAAGAGACAGCGATGTGAAGTCTAATTAGACTGCTGCTCACCATGCGAAAATAAATTAGTCAATCTTGCTGTCTGACCTTGTATCTGAGTAGCGTAGCTGCGGTTTAGAATGGGTTAAGCTGGACCACAGCTTAACAGGATGTATTTACCCTCTGAGACCCACTTAGACCCAATTTGTCTTTTTTAAGGAGGTACAGGGGGTCTTTAGGGGGAGATAAAAGGTAAGCAGTAGATGTCACATAGAAGTGGTGAACATCATCTGAAAGCTGGGAACCTGAAAATTAATTTGAGATGCAGCTCAGCACTGTGTGTCAAGTTGTTCTAGTCATAAATCAGAAATAAACATTAATGAACGAATTGAAATAAATTGTGAAAGTGTATAAGGGCTTAGAACATAATGATGGAAGTATATGATGTCCATTCCCATGCTCTATTATGTCTCATAAGTTGTTGCAGCATTTGTTATAGATTTGGTGAAAAATTTAACAATTTTTTAACATTCGAGAATCGATAAAAATGATCAAAAATCCAAAATACCACATTAAAACACCAAGACCTTGAGGAACACCATAGAAAAAAAGCCATGCTGTGATTTGCTGTCCATCCTCTGAATGCCCTACGTCTCTAGTTTGTGGTTGTAATGTTTCATGAGGCTGTGATTATCCTACAGGTCAGAACAGGTCATTTTATACAATGAATGAATGAATACAATTGGGCTCATTGGATCCACAAGAGTCTCACAAGAGTGATACCCAATTTAGATAATACCAAGACTGTTTAGGGACCCCAGTATGCAGAAATATTCGAACACATCATTTTTAAAATAGGCCAAAATAACACATTTATACTGCATTAAAAAAAAACTGCATGGTTTTTGCCCCAAACTGCGTGCGATTATCATAAAGTGGGCATGTATGTAAATAGGAGACTCGTGGGTACCCACAGAACCCATTTTCCTTCACATATCTTGAGGTGAGAGGTCAAGGGACACCTTTTAAAATGGCCATGCCAGTTTTTCCTCGCCAAAATTTTGCCTATAACTTCTGAACCTGCTACAGCTTCTGAAAGGCGGGCGGGATGCGGGTCTTAGAAATAACCTTAAAACACATGGAAATTCTTTTTTATTAAATTATTATTGGAAAAATTGTTTTCACCTTCAGATTGCTGCTAAGGAAAGACTTTTAGAAATAGCACTGGAACAATATGCAGTTTGTACAATGTAATGTAAAAAAATATACAATATGTCGTAGAACATTTTGTCCCTGCAATAACAACTCCCACCTCTTTCTTCTTTGTCTTCCAGGAGAGCATATCACAGGTCAGGCCACTGGTCATCTGCCGGTCAAACGTGGAGAGGCAACAGGGTGCGGTCGAACTGCCCCGAGGCTCCAAACGTCTGACGTCTCTGTGGCCATCTTCGCCCTCTCTCCCTCTCGTCCTCCTCCTCTTGCTGCCTCTCTCCCTCTCCCTCGTCATCGTCATCGTGTCGTTCCTTCTGCCGTGGGCCAGCGCTTGACCCGACATTTCTGTTTCAAGAGAATAGTTTCACTATACGAAAAGTTCCACTAACTCCTACAAAGCACAAAATGGAACAAGTATATGGTTCTTTATACAGTATAGTTACTTAAAGATGTTTTAAAGGGGACGTATCATGAAAAACTTCTCAGATTTGGCCTCCCTTCCTATAGACCCCTTTTCTGTTAGAAAACATGATGACGTATTTTGTGGGTAGAGCGTTAAGTGGATGCAGAATAATTCTCTGAACACGTTAGTTAACGCTGGCTAGCAAGTTTTGTTGGCCTGTTTTTAGCAATGGCTGAAGAAAATCGGAGTTTCTCTCATTATGTTCAGTCACTCACTCTCCGGGACCATGAGTAGTTGACCAATTAGCTGACCCCTACGCCGCTGACAGACTAATGCTACTTCCGGGGGAGAGGACGACTGGCTAGCTAGCTTGTCCAGAGACTGACAAGATAGCTAACTAACGCCTGCTCTCCTCACGGTGAAGCCCAGTCTCCTAGCGTCGAAGAGTGAGGCAGAGAGTCCCTCTTTACACCTAGCCCTGCTACTGGGCTCATTTTGTGTAACCAGTGTTGCATGACAGCATGGCGGAATTAACAAGCTCGCTAAGTAGCCAGCTGTCCGACCAGCGGGCTGGTGGCCAGCTGCAGCGCTGTAAAGACAAATTGATGGCGTATAAACCTTTGGATGCCTATCGTCAACTATCCTACAGTAAAGTCAGTCAAAAAGAGAGTTGTGCAATATCGGCGAAGCGTTTCAGGTTGCTAATAGTTTAGCCTTCTGCTAAACGCAGCCGTGAGCCATTGGCTGTGGTTAGCAGAAGGCTAAACTATTAGCAATATTTTCTCTCCATCTCCGAAGCGCTTTGCCGATATTGTAGCTCGCTAGATCTCAAATGTATGCGATATTGATTTTGGCACCCAACCTTTTGGCACCCAACCACACAGCAAGATGGCATTTTAGATATGTAATTTTAGCCCTTTACTCTGAGGT
Source organism: Sebastes fasciatus (assembly GCF_043250625.1). Taxonomy (NCBI): domain Eukaryota; kingdom Metazoa; phylum Chordata; class Actinopteri; order Perciformes; family Sebastidae; genus Sebastes; species Sebastes fasciatus. The sequence continues at coordinate 14,057,051 of NC_133816.1, read as the reverse complement.
GCTTTGTGTTTGCCTCCAGTCTTGCCTTTGTTTTGCCTCCAGCTAACACCGTGATGTAATCATGACGTCAGCTGTAAAAGGGTCTATGTCGAATGCAGGCTCATTAGCATATATCAACCACAGCTTGAGAACTACCTTTGCAAAGATGCCCTTTATTTTTCTCGCAAGCCAATCAGAGTAGACTGGGCTTTTTCAGGAGGAGGGTCTTAAAGAGACACGTGCTAAAATGGAGCATTTCAGACAGAGGCTGAATACAGGTATATTCAGATGGACAGTATGAGAAAAATAATGTGTTTTTTGAACATTAAAGCATGTAAACATGTTCAAGTAGAAACACAAAACACAAATATGAACCTGGAGATGAGCATGATATGTCCCCTTTAATAGTTTATTTTTTCTGCCAGCATATACAGATTTTAAATATTTTGACTTTTTGGGCCTTCCGGCTTCAATAAAACCATAAAGGCACAGGTTCAAATACGTTCCTTCTGGGCCTGTTAAAACCACTCATTTACATCCAGAATATATTCACGATGAAAACGACATCAGCTTGCTTTTGCCTCATGAAATCTCACCTTCCGTCTCACTTTCTCACCCCCTCGTTTGTAAAAATAGACCTCTCGTCTCGCTCCTTATTCTAACGAGCCACAGGAGTGAGACGCGGGGGAAAGGTTTCAGGGCTGCACAGGTACATTCAGAAAGGGAAAAAAACAGGCTCAATAGGAAAATATGATGATGCTGATGCTAAACTATGCAATTCTTCTGTTCCTACCACAGCATCTTAACTGCTGTTAAAAGAAGTCTCCTATTTCTTTGGCACTGTCATCACCTTCTTGGCCCCTTCCCTTTTCTCTTTGGAATACAGGGAGTTATGGCTCTAAAATAGAGCATGACCCAATTTAAAAAGCAATAGCAGAAGAGATCTGATATAGCTCATGATCTGCAGTGCATCTGTTGTTTTTAATGAGCGGATTACATGTCTTATTTTACTTGTTGCAGACTGACTTAAAGACAGATGGATCTTTCTTCTACTTCTTGGTTGCACTTGGTGTATGTTTTCAGTAAAATAAGCAGACCTCCTAATAAATTGAGCTTTTAGTGGAAATTAATTATGTTAAAGCAATTTAAACACTTAAAACAGTCTTACAGTTATATTTATTAATAATAATATTTATGTTATATCTGTATTTATGAATTATTATTTAAGAAAAAGCTTGACAATCAGTCACACTACTTATTCCAAGCTGAAATAATTGGAAAAAGACGTGGCTTTTTTATGTACTCTGTGTTTAATGTTATTTGTATTGTTTTAAAAATTGTGATTATCCTTTTTTTCACACCACACTGGAGTTGCTTGCGTTGTTGTAGAGAAATATTCATTCCCATTCATTGTACTGTATGAGCCAATTTGATTCATGTTTAATAACTTCTTATCTCCCAGCCTGTTGTATTGCCTGTCTTAAATTGTATCTCCGTGTGTGTGTTCATCTCTGTGTTTCATGGGGCCATAGAAGTTCAATAAATCTAGATTGTATTTTGACAAAAAAAAAGCTTCCTTTTTGTATACAACAGTAGTGTAAAAACAGTAAGTCGTAGTTTTGTGATGGGTTATGTGCGGGACTATTTCTTTGCCGGGAACAGTGACTTTCTGGAGTCTCTGCTGGTTGCCTGGCAACGTCATGGTACATCAACCCCTCTATCTACTAGCAGAATGTTATAATATTCATAACTATATTTTCTTTAGTGTATAATCACCTGAAACTAAGAATTGTTGTGTTTTCGTTAGCTTAGAATGAGCCGTCTATATCTACATCGGGAGCGGGTCCTCTTCACTGAGTCCGCCATGTTGCTCCTCCATGTTTCTACAGTAGCCCAGAACGGACAAACCAAACACTGTCTCTAGATAGTGCTTTTTGCGTTTTTACATGAACGCCACCGTAGTTCGACACGCATGTGAAATGCGGTAACGTGAGATGCAGAGTGCAAAACTGTGGTACCGCCAGCTGCCTTCTGACTTCCTTATTGTTATTATGGTAAGAATGGCCTCTGAGTGAGGCGAACGGCGTTACAAGGGTTTCCACTCGGTGGTTCACGTTCTTGTCTTGGAAAGGGAGGAGTGAGCAGAGGGGTATTCAGTTGGTTGCAATCTGCAACCACACCATCTAGATGCCACCAAATCTTTCACACTGTACCTTTAACTAGAGACCACACACATTTTTTTTCTCCAGGACCACATTTTACCACATTAGCTTCATATTACCTGTACAGACATACACATGTGGAACTTTTTCCACAGTTGCTTTCATTTCAGAGTAAAAGCGTTCATACAGCTTTAAAAAAAAAAAAATAGGAGTGAAGGCTTTGATAAGTGAAGACAATGCTTTTTTTCTATTAAGAAGAAGGATATAAAGAGGAATGCAGCTCGGCCTCTTCTTGTACCAGCAGTGTTTGCTGCTCTTGAGGAAAGGGCCTGAGGGGGAGGGTCCCATAACGAGGTTAACGCTCTTCACTCCTCCTCCTCTCACTGCGTGCGTCGTCATGGTAACAATCAGGACTGTGGAGGAAACAGACTTTTCATAAGTAGATTGTGAGCTGCTGCCCAGAGCAAAACACTCACTGTGGGGTGGTAATGTGAATGCCGTAATATCTGCACATCTGCTGTGTTACAAACTCAGGATGGCGGTAAACAAACATGTTGTTGCAATGGAAATCTGCTCTCCTCCAATATCACCTTGTGTTTTGCTATGTAGCACTTTAACGCTTTACTTCTGAATGCTTCAACATGTAAAAATATTTAGCTCAAGTTCTCAATTTATTTAAATGCATTCTCTTTTTTTGCGTAGGGTTGAATAATAACCTGACTCATTTGTCTGCTTGTTTAAACCTCCCTGTGTGTATGCACAGTAAGTATGTATATGTGTGTGTGTGATGCCTCACATGTGAACGACTGTGAAAAGAGCAGAGTCATTGTGTCCTCAGGTAGGAGTGTGTTTTAAAGCGAGGTGTTGCCCACCAGTTTCATTTCCAGCTCACCCACTCAGCGCTTCAACTTCAAAGCATCTCAATAGAAACTCACCCTGTGTTGATAGAATTGAAGAGCTGTTATTTTAGAGCATTAGAAGCCCAAGATTAAAGCTAGGGTGGGTAATGTATTTTAACACCTTTTGTTATATTTGTTGAAATTCTCTTTACATCCCGACAGTAATCAATAAATCAAATGCTCTGACAAAAAAAAAAGAGCGGAAAAAATACGGTAACTGTGGCTGTCACAGGACTGTAATAAAGCCGTCCAATCATTTAATTCGGCCCGAATAAACTAATTGAAAGGTCTACCTGCCTGTCTAACTACTTACCTTTCTCCTATGTTACCTGCCCAAACTTTAAAGACAAGATGTTTAACCAGGGAACATAGATTTGTATAAAACCCGATCTCATGGGAAGGTGTAGGGTTTTCGCATGTCATTTACATGCCACAGGCTTAATGTTGTGAAACGACTTCTTGCGTGTCATTTACCGGAAAAGCAGTTATGTTAAGGCAACAAAATCACTTAGGTTTAAAAAGAATAATGGTTGGGCTTAAAATAAGCTCGTAAACTATGTCAAATTTGTCCAAAATCAAGTACGGAAATCACGTCACAAATGTCACTGTCCACCTTAAGCCTGGTTACAGACCTCTGAATTGTATCTTAGATTAATTCAACGATCACGGCTGTTTCTGTCAGTTGGAGTAAACAATCAACCGATCATAAGAACGGGGACATTATTAACATTCATGAAAAACAGCAACAGCAAAATGTTAAATTGTCAATTTGCTCCTATAGCAAGCACTACCGCAACTGCAATTGACTCACTCAGTACTGAATGGTAAAGGCAAAACAAAACTCTATTTCCCAACTAGAATCAACCAACATCAACCAACATTAGCTTCCTAATATGACCTGTTGAACAGTAACAGAGGTACGAAATGCAGGCTACACACAAAATGCTGTTAAATAATGCTAACATTAAATAATGAAATGCTTTCCAGCAATCGATTTGACTAAAGTTGTTACTAAGAAGTATTATAGGAGCAATCTAATTTAGTACATCACTAGTTTGAAACTAGGCGGTAGTAACTAAGAATTTAGGAAGGACTCAACAAACAAACAGCTGTGAATACGGATAGCTGATGCAAACCAGTGCCATTCTAACAATGTGGTACAATACAAGGAATGAGTCATCCACTGTCAGCTATTGTGCTTGTGACCTGTGCAACTATATTTCAAGTCAAGGTGACAATGTGACCCAGCTGTTTGCTTTCACTCTCGCCGCAAAGGGCAACAGGTGTGGCGTTGTTTTGTTTCGGCCTCCTTCTTTCCATCACGTCTCTCGATCCTTGACCCAGATACCACTGCTCTTGGACGTGGAGGAGCAACGTGATCCCGCTGGTGACCCTCAGGGCATTTAATACTAATCTCAGAGTCATATGGTCCAGAATTAAGGAGCCAAGGCCCCCCCAAGACATTTTGGTTCAGACGGGAAGAAATCCAGCTGCCTCTAGGTCTAGATCATTCCCTTTTTTTATTACTTGCTTGGGTCAAATCTTTACACTATAAATTTAAGAACTGATCTCTACAAGAAAAGGCTACAAAGTGAAATCAATAAAAAACCAATAGGATAAATTGCATGGCTTGTAAATATACTGTGTATGATAAAAAGTACAAATTGAGGAAACATCAACCCACCACAAACCTCTGTTAGACTGACATCCTCAAAAAATCTTGAATCCCGATTACCTCGTGATAAAGTGTCTGAATATAGCGACTTCTTTATGAGGAATAATGGGTTCATGTGCCACTCAAACCTGCAACACATGCAGGAGGAGGAGGGAGAGGCAGGAGAGGAACAAACAGACAACACAGCTGGTGTCTGCAGACGGGGTAAAGAGGTGAAGCGGTTTGCAACAATAACAGCAGCATCCAAAGAGTGGATTACTACTTGACATGCTTGACTTTTCCTTTACATTCCTCCTCATAAACAGTGCCAAAAAGTAAGTCATCTGCAATCTTTTGGCTTCGAGAGTTGTAATTGTTTTGAGGGATTAAAGGGATTAGCACGCAGGTGATATTGGACAGTATGGCACTAGCTGCTAATCTAAGCCTCCTGGGCTGGGAAGAGTGGGGGAGACAGATGCTGGAGAAGAACGAGGGGGAAGAGGTGAAGAAAGCAGAGGAAGGGGAGGAAAAGGAGAATGAAGTGAAGAGGGAGGTTAAAGAGGTTGGGGAGGTGGATGAGATGGAGATGACAGAAGCAAAAGAAACGGAGGAAGAGCAGGATGAAAAAGAAAATGAGTTTGAGAGGGAGGTGAAAGAAGCAGAGGAACTTGAGGAAACAAGGGAAGAAGGAGTAAATGAGGTAGAGGATGAGGTGGATGCGGAGGAAGATGGGCAGGTGAGGGAAGAAGAGAAGGCCGGGGAGGAAGACGACAGGGAAGAGGAGCATATTGGACAATATCACCTTGCAGAGCAATTCAGAGAACGTATCAGAAGACTTGAGGATGAAAACATTCAGCAAAACCAAGAAAGTGTGAGGCGAGAACATAATGAAGAAAACTTGTCTGATTCAGTGGAATCCAATAATGAACATTCTGACTCAACGGGATATGAGGATGAATTTTACAACTTTGACAGGATAAAAAATGGAGAGAGAGCTGTTGAGAAGAAACATAAGGATCCCAAGGAACTGGAAGATCCTGATGAAAAGTCATGGAGCAATGAAAATAGCATCCTAGAAACCAGTACTTCTAAGGAAAGAAAAGAAGCACAAGATGAAGGTGAGAATTTGACAGATTGGAAAGAAAGGGTTGCAGAATATTGGACAACTCGAGAAGAAGAGTTTCAAATTGATCAAAAAAAGCTTCAAAAGGAAGAGGAAGAGTCTACGGTAGATGAGGAAGCAGAACATTCAACGGACAAAGAAGCAGATAGTAATGATGAAGACGTGGTAAAGATTTACTGCAAAAATGATTATCGCATGGACATATTCCGTACATTGACAGAGTTCAGGGACTCCTACCTTCTCACTGACCTTACTTTGAGCACAGAGGATGGGAAGAGTTTCCACGTACACTCCCCTGTCCTGGCTGCTGTCAGCTCCCGTGTCCGAGAAAGTCTTAGTAGAAGTAATGTAGGTAACGATAGAGTTGGTGAAAGAAAAGATACAAGTGTTGGAGTCCACAGATGGTCAGTGTCTCTGGGTCCAGAGGTGGATCATGTTGGATTGAAGGCAGTTGTGGAGTTTGCCTACACTGGACTCTTATCATGTTTGAACAAGAACACTTTGCACCAGATAACGGTTGCGGCTCAATCAATGGGTGCCCCCAGGGTGCTGGATCTCTGCAAAAAGGAAGAGGAAAAGTCCACAAAAACCCAGAAGAAAGAGGAAAGGATCTCGGCTACAGAACAAATGGCGATCAGTCTTCGGTCCATCAAACAGCTGTGGATGGACAGTGTGGGCTGTGATGTAATTCTGGAAGCTGTTGGAGGATCACTTCATGGTGAGTAGAGTATAATAAATGCAGCAACTTTAGAGGATACGATCCTTCGATCCCTGGTTGCCCAACTGAAAAAGTATAGTCCTGTACAAATTTGTTGGGATTACAGTTGGTTTATACTGTGCTTACCATCCTCCCTTCAGTCCACAGAGTCATCCTTGCTGTGTGCAGTGACTACTTCCGTGGCATGTTCACCTCTGGGATGAGGGAATCCCGTCAGCCCCGTGTGACCCTTCCCTTCCTTTTGGCTTCAGAGCTGGAGGTTCTGATTGGTTGCTCCTACAGCGGGGCTCTTCCCCTCAGCTGGAGGTGTGCCTATGAGATCACCAGCACCGCTCTCCAGCTCCAGTACCAACCTGCCCTCTCGTTGTGCCTTAACTTCCTGCATCGAGAAATAAACCCTCACTCCTGCCTGGATGTGGCATCTTTTGCCGAGGCCTACGAGATGGCGCAGCTCCTTGAAGTCGCAGACGATTTCGTCCTGCGGCAATTCCAAAAGGTGGCATGCATCTCAAAGTTCAAGGACCTGCCAGCCAAAAAGCTCCTCAAGTACCTGAACAGTCGCTTGCTCTGTGTTCCATCTGAGCTTGTTGTGTTCAAAGCAGTGGTGGCATGGATCCAAGCAAAGCCTAAAATAAGGCTGAAGTTTGCCAAAGAACTAATGAAAACCATCCACTTTCCCCTGATGACATTCAAGGAATTCAAAGAGGTTCAATCTCTGAACATGTGGTCTGATCACAGCCTGGCAGAGCTCTATAAAGCAGTTTTTGAGGATTTCTGCTCCAATGAGAGTCCGTGCCGAATCTATCTGCCGCAAGAGAATCTGGTCTTGATTGGAGGTGACCAGATTTCTGAAGACCTGAGTAGCCGCATCATCAGCAAAGATCTCTGGTTTGGGAATTCCCTAAGGAACCATACTGGGATAATTAAGACTATGGAGTGGAGAAAGCTGGGAGAGATGCCAGAGCTAGAGAGGGTCTGTCATGAGGTGGCTGTCCTCAAAGGACAACTATATATCTTTGGAGGCAAGAAGTATTATGGCATCAACGACACCCTGAATTCTGTTTACAAGTGAGAGAGGTGATAATTACAGTTTTAAAGACATGTTTCAATACCTCTTTACTTATATGTGTCTCATTTGACCACATCTGTAGGTATGACCCCCTTCAAAACAGCTGGGAGTGCCTGGTTGAAATGCAGGAAAAGAGATCCTCTTTCTCCGTGGTTGTTCTGGACGGAAAGATATATGCCATCGGCGGACATTGTAACCGTGAATATATACAGAGTGTGGAACGATACTGTCCCACTGGAAACTCTTGGAGGTACGTTGGAAGGGATATTAATTTTTCAAAACAAAGTGTGCTATATGCATCAAGTGTATATTCTTGCTAAAAATGTTACGTAAAACAACCGTAAGTAAAAAGCATAAAAGACTTGTTAAGACGGGGCGGCTGTGGCTCAGAGTGTCAAATGTCAATGTGTCCTTGAGCAAGACACTTGACCCCAAATTGCTCCCGAAGGCATAACCATCGGTGTGTGAATTAGTATTTAGATTAGAGTTGGCACTTTAGCAGCCTCTGCCATCAGTGTATGAATGGGTGAATGCTGACATGTAGTGTAAAGCGCTTTGAGTGGTCGGAAGACTAGAAAAGCGCTATATAAATGCAAGTCCATTTACCAAGACTCATTCACTTGGCTACAAAAGCAGTAACATCCAATTATATTCCTTCAGGTTTACAGTACGGCCATTATAATGTGATACTTCTCATTTGATATAAATGGTCAATTATGTGCAAAGTATTTAAAAAAAATGTCTTCTCTTTCAGCTTCACGTGGCCCTTGGATCTGCCTATGGCTGGCCATGCAGCAAAAGTTTTACAAGGGCGGATCTTTGTCTCAGGAGGGTTGAGCAGCGACTGCCAATACCTTGCATCCATGTTTCTGTACCACCCAGAGACAGGAAGCACTCATTTGGCAAACATGGCTAAACCCCGAGCTCGTCACTGCATGGAGACCCTGGGTGAATGTCTTTATGTAGCAGGCGGGATCTCCGCAGATGATAAAATGGGTATTGTTGACCAGCTAGCTTGTGAGATGTACAATCCAGTAGCAGACTCCTGGACTGCCTTCGCATCTCTGCCAATGCCACATGTAGGAGCAGCAGGTGCAGTTTTGGAGGGAAAGTTTTATGTGCTGGGTGGATACAGCCAGGAAGATTACAGCGACACCAAGATGGTCCATAGGTACGATCCCACCACGCAGAGGTGGGAGAACATGGGCAGAATGCCCGGGCCGAACAGTGACATACGGGCATCTGTGCTGTGTTTGCCACCACAATTCCGATCGTAAGACATGGTGACATACGAATGTCATTACTGTTGTTGTATAAAGTTTAATGATACTGAATTTCCAGTTACTTAATGCATGTTAATAACAGTTTTGTAATTTAGAAAACATTGTTGTATTGTAGCCGATGTAAGGATATTTACATGCAAAAAGTAGGGTATCTTTGTAATGTAGAATATTTTTGGTGCTATATATTCCAATTAACTCAAAACTGTAATGAAATTATTTGTTTTAGTTAAAGATGGGATGGCAGTTATTTCCATAACAAACAAAGAATAACAATTTTTACACCAATTACTGCAATAACAAACTACAGTATGAACACAAGAGGGAGTTGCTCCCTCTTGTGTTCATAGTTGGCATACTTTATTCATTGCAGAATGTGCAGAAAGCTGTGTTTAGTCACCAGAGACAGGACAAGAGACAATATAAGTATTTTGCATTTATTGTTCTGAAGAAGGTTCACACATTTGTATTTTCATTAAAATGTACTTGTTGAATTGAAAAAAAATCCATGGGTTTTTGAGATTTTTCAATGAAAGCTTGTTTTGATTTTTGATAGGATAATCATACTGTGTAATTTTCATGTCAGCACATGCTTTGGAACAGAGCCACAATGTAAAAGAAAGCAAATTCACAGATGTCACTTGTTGCATAATCATCTTTCCTGAGTGTAAAAGCACAACACAATGCATTGTTTCTCATCATTTACACAGGGAAGACAAGAAAACCACTGAAGGTCGTTTGTCCATTCAAGTTGTCGAACACTCTGCCATTATCCCACAGTTCCATGTACACCTTATCACCAGCAGCCAACTGCAGAACAACAGCATTACTACTGCTGTCTGAGCTGTCAGCTGACGGGCTATCATAGGTTGAAATTTGGCGAACGCCGTCTTTCATTAAAATGGCCCCCATGACGTGAGTGTTGTAGCCATAGGTACTGAAGCTGAAGAAGTAGAGACCGTTCACTGGTGCTGTGAAGATTCCTGCAATGAAGACAAACAGATGCAAGATTAGTAACTCAAATTACAAGTAGTTTATTTCAGAGGTGCTTTGGAGACAAACCTTAGTTGGTGGAGCCATTGAATGGTCCCAACAATTGAGGTTTGACTCAACTGATAACATTCTGTAATAAAAGTCTGTCACTAGTAAACACTAGACACCTGAGTCAAACAGTATCAGCAAATTCTTCTCTTTGTTTGTTCTTGTTTTGAAATACCAGAAGCAGATGTGTGAGTTTTACAGCCTTAGGACATTTAGTGTCTACAAGTAGACTTCCAGCCACAGAAAAACAGGAATTTTATCTTAAAAATCTGCTTAAAGGGGACCTATAATGCTCATTTTCAGGTGCATACTTGTATTTTGGGTTTCTACTAGAACATGTTTACATGATTTAATGTTCGAAAAACGCTTTACTTTTCTCATATCGGCAGTGCTGCAGCACCTCTTTTCATCCTCTGTCTGAAACGCCCTGTTTGAGCTCCTGTTCTGCCCCCAAACAGCCCAGTCTGCCCTGATCTGTCAGCTAGCCCACTCTGTTGTGATTGGTCCATTGAACCAAACTCTTTGGACTCCGACTCAGCTCTGCTCTAACCAATTTGTTTGAGGTTGAGCCAAACTATAGCCCCTATCCAGGTAAAATGCAAATGTGTTACTTGGTGACATCACCACATTATGGAAGAAAAGGCGGGACTTCAAGCAGGGCGTTTCAGGCAGTTGAGGAGCAGTGTTTCTGTGGGGGAGAGTATCTCCCTTTGACATCGACTTCGTGCTTTGCAAATTTGCAGACCTTTTACATGCACAAAATCTATATAACACACTAAAGGAAAAGGCAAGGAAAAAGCAAAAAAGTATAAATGATCTATCATGCTTTTGTGCTTTTTTAAATAATTAAAAATAATTCTGATATTGACTGAGTTGTTGTTCTTTGTCAAACCCTTAGAAATATGTTTAAAATAAATGTTAATTATCTACAAGGACATGGACATACATGATGTAAGAGTGTACAGTACCTGTATTTTGGTCATAACCATTGCCAGTGTTTGAGAAGACCCTTTTGAAAATCAGGGCCTTGTCCGTGCAGGGTCCTCTGTAAATCTCCCCGACGTTTGCCAAAGAGGCCGAGAACGCGATCTGAGGGGTGGCTGTGGACAGTTACATGGAGAAATTAATGCAAAAGATGCAAATCGATCAGTATGATCACATATCGCATTATTTTCTGGTTTATTGGTAACACAGAAACTTAAATACTATAAGTTTGATCATCTCACCTTCGCTCTGCTTCAGCTTATCAATCTCCTCCTCTGTGGCATCCAGTCTCGTTTTCAGGCCTGTGCAAGTAACAAAATAAATGATTTAATGACAAAATGAGTGGGAATATATGTGGTAATATTTCATCAACATGAATCATTGTACCTTCATTCTCTTTCTTCAGCCTGTCCACTTCAGCTTTCTGTCTCGCCACCTCATCTACGGTCGCGTTGAGCTTGGCCTCAAAAGCTTCAACATCATTCTGCCGTTTTTCTACTTGTTTAAGTTTGTCCTCCAAGTTCTTTATTAATTCCACTTTATCTCTGAACCACTCATTGATATCCATGTCACCTCTTTGTCCAAACCCCAGCTCCACAAACGAGAGTCCCAGGAAGGTAAGCAGAAGCGAAGCCCTGAACTCCATTTCCTCGATCTTTAAATCTGTAGTCTCTTGGATACTGTCCTCCGCAGGTTTTGGAGGGTGTTTTTTTTTTCAGCGGCTTATATACCACTGAGAAAGGTCCTCGAATATCAGTGAGTAAGCAGTGTTGAGGCCCCTCAGGGAGCCCAGTTCTGGTCGTGTCCCAACAAGCCTACTGGGAGGACTTTGTGAGTGTGATTGCCAGTAAAATCAGTGGAGAATGTGACATATATATATCAATAGATATCATATAAACCAGTGATTCTCAAAGTGGGGTCCGTGGCACTCTGTCAGGGGGTCCGTGAAATAATTTGCTATAAATTATAAAATTGTGCTGTATCATTAAAAAGTACATATCTACAGATGGGGACCATTTGCACTTATAAAACAAGCATATTGTGTCCATTACTCCCACCCACATTATAGCTTTGGGGCCAATAACTCCGATATGATTGTGACACATCACGCCAATCTGCCATGAATCCGTCACTTCACTCAGGTACAAATGGTAGTAAGTATTATACTTAATCTGTGTTACAACTATGAGGAAGTCCTTGGAAAATGTTCTCCCCTTTATGGGATCCCTGGCCCCAAAAAGCTTGAGAACCCCTGATATAAACTATGGATATTAAACTATGTCTGTTAAAGTAATCTGTTAATGTTATTCTAAAGAGCAATAAACCGAGCAAATTATCATATGGCTTAGTTTGGAGACTATGTTTCTATGAGCTTCAAGAAGCAAATGATGAAACTAAAAAGCAAGCGAATGATAGAAAGATGAGTGTGTTCTTTGTGCTACGTCTCTGCAGAGCAGCAGAGGGCAGTGTTGCTTGAAACTACTGCCACCTGTACATTATAAAAAGCATGTATGTATGCAAGTCATATTATTGACAATTTATTCCTTATTTTGTGAGAACTTATTTTAGAATTTGTTAAACAGCGCCATTTTTTAAAAGGATAAAGGACTATGGTGTGTTTTAGACCAGTGTTTCCCAAACATTTGTCTGTGGACCCACTTCTTAAAAATGACAAACCATTGTGACCCAATATATATATATATATATAAATATAAAAGAAAAAAAGAAATTCAATAAATAAATACATTTATTTATATAATATATTATATTGTGACCCAAAATAACATATTATATATTTATATAAATATATAAATTAATATATATTATATAAATAAATAAGTAAGATAATAAATATATAACTAAAAACATTTAGATTTATTTATTTATATAATATATTATGTTGTGACATAATATATTATATAAATATATATACATTTTAAATTGTGAGAAGAGCAAATTTGTGTGAAAATGAATGTTCCTGACCATTAAATAAATGCATTTAGGCTCTCATCTTTTCTTCTCATCAGTAAAACAAACCAAATGTACGCTAGCCTCTCATACTAGATTCAATGTTAAAAGTAGACTACAATTATCAGGACAGTACGAACATTCAGGCTCCATCATGTGACTCAAAGGTGTAGGCTACTACAGATATAAATCTGCACACGATGGAAGAAATGTATTTGATGTAACATAATCTCCTTAGACCCACCTGTGGGTCCCAACCCAGTCTTTGAAATGACTGTTTTAGTCTGTCTGATTCACAGTTATATCATCACTTAATCATCCCTATCAAGTGATAAGGCAGGTTTGACTTGACATCATGTGGTTGATGTGATCTGTCTGTTACCATAGCAACCTGTGCCATCACTCATCAGTAGCCTATAGAGCAAATTGTCTCGTCTACATCCTCATTCCAACATGAAACACATAACTATTGTTTTTCTCCATCTCATGTTCCTCATTCTTCAGACAGCTGACATGACAGAGTTCACTGTTCCCCAGCGAAAACTATCAAAGTGTAACATGTGATTATCCGGATAGGACTGTACTGTATTATCAGATGATTTTGGCTTGTTTTTAATCACATTATTATCAACCTGCAGTGTCACCCGAAGTGTTATGTGCACAATAGAATAGAATAGAATTTATTTATTGTCATTGCACAGAGTACGACGAAATTAAATAGCAATCCTGACGGTGCATGCACATATATTAAACATTAATACAAATAATGAAGAGTAAAAAAAGAGATTGATTTCTCAGTCAAATTCCATCAAATGGAAGAACTTTTTAAAAAAAAACTATGATTGATTGTTTTAAAGAGATTTCCTGTCTGTTTCCTGGTTGTTTGATTTCAGAGGCGAGGGGCATTCCCTAGTGTAAGAAAGCTCTTGTTGTCATGAATGGGCTGTCCCATCGAAGGTAAAAGGAGCTGCCTCAGAGCCAGCTCTGGCACATCTTATCTCTGAAAATGGTCACCAAGGCGGTTTTCCTTCTTGCACTATTTGGAGTTGCATCTTCCAAACTCCCACACAGACGGAGGTGTGACCCGGAGCAAAGACGAGAGACGCCAACTCTTTGCTCAAATTACAAAAACATTTTACACCTGGATGATATCCAGACAAATCTCGAAGAGAAACAAATGCTGCTGCAACGAAGGATCGACGCTATGGAAGGTAAGACCAGAATGCAGTTTGAATCGTCAAACGGCAACATCAGCGCACTTGAAAGATTAGTGACAAACCTTTCAAGTGCACTAAAGGAACTTGAAAGGATGAAGTCACAAACTGAGATGGAATTCAGAGACGCAAAGACACAGCTGGAGAGACACGAAGTTGACATTGGCAGCCTGAAGAGAAAAGTTGGAGAACTGGTCGAACACAGGGAAAGAGTAGGGAGAAACTTCAGTGAGATTGAGGAGAGACTCGATACAACCGAGAGGCAGTTAAGGGAGGAAAAAGCCAAGCTCGGAAATCTGGAGACTGAAACTGTGGCTGCGTTTAGTGACACACAGAGACTCCTGAATCTATATAAGGATGAACTTTCCTACCTTAACTCGACGGAGAAGGAGCTTGAAGTCAAAGTCGAAGCCCGACTGGATGCCACGGAGACGCGACTTGAAGCTAAAGTGAAGAAAATACAAAACAACAGTGAAGGTAATTTTAATTCTCAACATTTAAAGGATCAGTGTGTAACAGTTTGGGGTATCTATTAGCAGAAATGGAATATAATATTCATAAATATGCTTTCATTTACCAGTATATAATCACCGGAATCGTTGCGTTTTCGTTAGCTTAGAATGAGTCCTTCACATAGGGAGCGGGTCCTTTTCACAGAGTCCACCATGTTGCTCCACCATGTTTCTACAGTAGCCCAGAACGGACAAACCAAACACTGGATGTAGAGTGCAAAACCGCAGTACCGCCAGCTGCCATCTGACTTCCGTTGCTCCTAAAGTGATGTTATTATGGTAAGGAGGCGAATAGCGTTACCACGGTTTTGCACTCAGTGGCTCACATTACTTCAGTCTTGGAATGGGAAAGGTACTCATTGGTTGCAATCTGCAACCACACCATTAGATGCTGCCAAATCCTACACACTGTACCTTTAATATAGTCATGTTCACTTCTACGATCCGAATGCGCTTATGGTAATGTACGTTAAAACTGTTTTCATGAATTGGATTTGAAATTTGATAATGCTCGAACTCAAGCTTTCAGCGCTAAACTGAATGAAGAAAAAGCTGCAGTTGATGGGTTTAAGGATGAAACGGACAGAAAATTCAGGAATGTTGACGGACAGCTGAAAACACAAAAAGCTACAGTGGACCAGCAGAATGCTGACATCGACGCTCTCAAGAGCGACACTGCAGGTACATGTAAAAGTCACCAAATACCCCTTGATCCCCAATTACTCTTCCTGATGGAGTCTTTTCAACTTGTACCCTGTAAATAGAGTTGCTGCTTTTTTTCATAACTGTGGACATTACCTTTTTAAATGACGATCTGTTTCTGTTTATAGGAATAAAACACAGACTGGGGTCAACTGAAGAAAAGGTTGCTGAACAAATTAAACTCAAATTGGAGGTGAACAGCCTTAAAACATATGGTAAGGACAATTAACGATAGTTCAAGATGCTATACACGTACACTACTGATCTTAACAATGTTTGCTTTACTTTCTTCAGTCAACGCCAAGGTGGCATTTTCTGCAACTATAATCGAATCTCACGATGTGGTCACTGGACCCAACACTGGCAACACCAGCATTATTCTGATCTTTAACAGAGTCTTCACAAACATTGGTAACGCTTACAACAGTAAAACAGGTATGTTCACAGTACTAAGAGTGGTTATTGATCTTCTCATCTAACTGAGAAGCTAATGGTTGTGTTTCCGCCGAGTAGGAAAAAAAAATCAAAAATCCTCAAAAAGATGTTTTTCTAACCTGTTAAAATCATGTGATGTCATTGCATTATCCTCGTTTCCTCACAGGGATCTTCACCGCTCCACTGAAAGGGGTTTACCACTTTTCATTCATGACTTTTGGCTACAACAGCCACACTTCAGGAGCCATCCTGGTGAAGAACGGGCATTACCAAGTGAGCACCTGGGAGTTCACAGGACCAGATACCAGCGACACCACCAGCAACACGGTCATCCTTGAACTGAATGTCAGAGAGACGGTCAACATCATCCTGTGGGACGGTGGAAAAATACATACAAGTGTCTTCAGTGGGTTCCTCGTCTTCCCAACGTCGTAGATGTTTGGGGCTAAGAATGTGAAAAAGATGCTAAGGCAGATGCGTCTCCCTCTTCTTCTTCTTGCTTTCAGCAATTTGTCATGTAAAGTGTAATAACACTGAGAATGATTTCATATCAAGATACCTTGAAATAATAAAAAAAAAAACATGACTATTGTTATGTGTACGATTAAATAAGGGTGAATTGGTGTTTTTTGGCTTAGTACTTATTATGCATCAGACAACTACTACTACTAGTTAAAATATATATATAAACAGTACTGACGATCATGATGAAAAATTTGATCAAATGTATTTTATTTTTATCATTATCATAATTATCATTCTGGTTCTGTAATAAAATACCACACAAGTCGAACGCACAAGTTCAATGGACTGAGTTTGTTGAGATGATTATAGTGTATGTCTATCAAAAAAATAAAATTTTAAAATGTCTGATGTTGTGTCTAGTAGTATTTATTTTTAATAATTATGCTAACAGAGTCAGTAGATTGTATGCAACTGATTCATATACATTAGTTAACATTTCATTTTGTCACTCAGCAATAAGGTACATGCAGAGATTCATATCATCATATTGTGAATATATACTGTGAATATATACTACTGATACATACTATTGATAGATCATTTAAAATAATTCTATTAATATAGCAACTAGTATTTGGGATTGTATATTCGATCCTACTCTTTAGGATACTATATTATATAGAAAGAAAAAAATACATGGTGTTTAAAACAATCATTCTGGATATAAAGTTCTATAATTTAGACAGCAGGGTATTTTTTACTGAACCACATTTGCTTATAATACATTACATTTGGGGAATAGATCACACCAAAAATGTATGTCAGTTTGTAAAAATTATAATCTTGACCAGCCAGTTACTAAAGTCTAAAGTGTTGGGGCAATCGGAGCAGACAGACCCGTATGTCAGTAACAGCCCCAGGCAGTTTGCCCATGTTCTCCCATCGCTGTGTGCTGGGTTCGAACCGGTGGACCAGTCCAGACTCACTGTAATCATCCTGGCAGTACCCTCCCAGTACATAGATCTTCCCCTCCAGGACGGCTGAGGCTGCACCCACATGGGGCACGGGCAGTGACGTGAAAGCTGTCCAGGAATCGGCCACAGGATCATACACCTCGCAGGCTTGTTGGTCAGTGTAAAACGTCCTCAGGTTACACACGCCACCGGCGACGTAAAGACGGCCTCGCAGGGGCTCCATGCAGTGCTGGGCCCGGTCATGGGTCATGTCTGCCAGGTAGGTGGTTCCTCTCTCTGGGTGGTACAGGAACATGGACACCAGACATACATACTTACAGTTGAAACCTCCAGAGATGTAGATTCCTCCATCTATGACAGTGGCGGCATGGCCGCTCAGAGCCTGGTCCAGGGGCTGAACAAAGCTGGGAAAATGAAATAAAAAGGCATCAGACAGGAAGGGCAGTGGAGGGGTAAAACATTTCTATATCCTTGAGATTTCAGTACAAACTAGACAGGATGGGCAATTTGAGAGCTATTTTAACACCCATTAGAATAATCACAGTCATTCTGCTATATAATTTACCATTAAAGTAAGGTAAGGTTTTCAATGCACTGAAACACTTAGAAGCAACTGTGTTGCAAATATTTCAGTCTGTAAGTATTTGATATAGTCAAAATGGTGACATCTGCTGGCCAACCTTTGGTATTACATTTGTATGGAAGGAGAGAGAGTCAACATATAAGTGAGCTCACAGCTTTCATCCTTGATATTTTGTCCAATTTTACATCATAAATATTGACCACTTTGTAATAGTATATGATTGCTTGTAAATATTGTGGCAGTTTCACACTGACACATCCCTGATTCATGTATTTTTGGGCATGCAAGCTTGGCATCGATATACCTTGCCCCGATATTTTAGGTTTTAAGATACTTTGGGATTAGGATCAAGGACTAAGTCAAGTCAAACCGTTCTTACCCCCAACTCGTCAAATACCGCTGCTTGGTAAAAGTCCCTCGGCTTCGGATATTGACGCACGGAGGCACCTTTTAGTGACTGTATGCGACGCACCGGGCTTTCAACTAACTCCATTGTAAACCCACTTGTGGCATTATTCGACGGTTAGAACAACTGACGTAGTATAAAGAGCGTGAGAGTCAAAATAAACAAACAAGACTTTCAACTAGGAGACCGCAGTTCATGGCCCGTGTGAAACTGAAAGTAGCCGCTGACTTATTTTGTCACATTAGTCATTATTCACGTGGGTCGTTAGTATCGTTAGTTCTGCAAGTCATGTGAGTCACCAGTCACATGAGCCGTAAGTCACTCGGTTGACACGTGGGTTGTTGGTCAAATTAGTGAAGTTAACGTCAACCACAACCATTTCCTAACCCTACCTAAGTGGTTGTGTTGCCTCAAACCTAACCCGTGAAAATGTAAGTCTACTTTGAAAGGACACTGTGCATGTAACGAGCGTATATTGACACGTCGTCCCTGACCCGTCCAACAGTACCTCAAGAGGGGTACCCCGTGCGTCAGTACCTGATGCAAAGGGGCACTGACCAAGCAGCGGTACTTGATGAGTTGGGAGTGACCATATGTTGGTCAAGAAGTCTGCTTCAAGCGTAACATCACTAATCTTACCTCCAGGAGTCGTTGTCTGGGTTGTACATCTCAACGCTGTCTAGGTTGGTGTTGATCTCTTTATCTCCACCAATGGCATAAAGACGCTGGTCTTGTACCACCACTGAGAAGTTGCTTCTAAACTCCTGC
This sequence comes from Sebastes fasciatus, assembly GCF_043250625.1. Taxonomy (NCBI): domain Eukaryota; kingdom Metazoa; phylum Chordata; class Actinopteri; order Perciformes; family Sebastidae; genus Sebastes; species Sebastes fasciatus. The sequence continues at coordinate 14,038,115 of NC_133816.1, read as the reverse complement.
ATGTCAGCCAGCCTCTTCCAGCTGTCCTGCACAGGGTCATAACTAGCATGTGTGCGATGAAGGTAAAGATAAAGATTGATAAGGTGAGACCAAGGTTGTGCATCTGTGTGACTATCTAGGTTATTGAAAGTGAGAAGAGCATATTTGTGTTTCTTTTTACCTGTAGGTGGATTTCATCATGTCATCCTTGCAGTAGTAGTAACATCCTCCAAACACATACAACCTCCCCACCATTGCTGCCACTCCATGCCTGAACTTTGGCTTGTCCGGCATCTCACCAAACCTCCTCCACTCCATCACCTTCACTAGCCCTGTACCACTGCGTAGGGAGTTTGCAAACCACAGTTCCCTACTTGGTATGCGCTGACCCATATCTGGGTTCAGCTGGTCTCCCCCAACCACAACCAGAGTGTCTTTGGGACGCCGGACCCGGCAAAGATCCTGGGTTTCTGGGAGGCTGAAAGCAAATTCCTTGAGTGCTGAACCATAAAGTTCCACCTCCTTGTTTCCAAAGCACTCCAAGCGCAGGTTTATGGCCCTGACCTCCCTGAACTCTCGAAAGGTCATGAGGGGGAACCGGACTCCGGTCATCAGTACGCCAGCCTGGCCCAATCTCTCCTCAGGATCAGCCTCAACCCAGGAGATTACGGCTCGAAATACAGCCAACTCTGAGGGCACGCACAGATCATCACAGCGGAGGATGTCGAGAAGCTTCTCTGCCGGTAGGTCCTGAAACTTTGACGTGGCTGACACCTCCCAGAAGTTCCTCAGCACAAAGTCATTGGCTTCCTCAAGCAACTCCGGCATCTCGTAGGCTTCAGCAAAAGACGCCACATCCAGGCAGGAGCTTGCCTCCATTTCCTGTCGCATGAAGTCAAGGCAAAGCGAGAGGGCAGGCTGGAACTGAAGCTGGAGGGCTGTGCAGGAGATCTCGAAGATACAGTCCCAGCTAAGTGGAAGGGTCCCACTGTAGGAGCAGCTAATCAGAGCCTCTAACTCAGAAGGTGACAGGAAGGGAAGGGCAATACAGGTCTGATGGGATTCCCTCATCCCGCAGGTGAACATGCCACGGAAGTAGTCACTGCTTGCCGCCAGGATAACTCTGTGGACTGGAGACAGACAAAAGAAGAGTTGGTTGATCACTATCAAATGATCGTCAACAAGATACCTACAGATTTCATTTAACATGAATGTCTACTAACCATGGAATAAAGTCCCGTCAACATCCAAAATCAAATCGCACCCCACTCTGTCTGCCCACAACTGTTTAATGGACTGAAGAGTATTTTTTATCTGTTCTAGGGCAGAGATTGTTTGCTCTTCCTGCTTAGAACTTCCGCCTCCTTTCATCCTCTCCTCTTTGTTGCAGAGATCCAGTACTCTAGGGATGCCCAGTGCTTGAGCTGCAGCCATAATCGAGGCCATGCTGTCTGAATTGAAAGACGACACAGCTCCAGTATAGGCAAACTCCAAAACTGCCTGTAGCCCAACATGATCGACCTCAGGAGACAGAGACACTGACCGCTTTTGGACTTCCACATCCTTATCATTTTCTGATCGTTCTCCACTTTCATCCCTCAGCGTCTCTCGGATGAAGGAGCTGACAGCAGCAAGGATAGGGGAGTGTGCATCAAAGCTGTACCCGTTATCAGTGGTCAGAGTCAGGTCTGTGAGAAGAGATGAATCCCAGAATTCCTTCAGGGCCATGAATACCTCTTTAGGATAGATTTCACTGCGATATGTGTGGACATCATCAAGTCTTTCATCCCCACATGTGTCCTCCCTCATTTGCTGCACAATTCCTTCCTGACTAGTACCACTCAACGTGTCCTCTGACCCCTGTTTCTTACCCCTCCGACTCGTCAGCCCCATCCTGGAGTCATTATAAGCCACGATCCTTCTTAGCTCATGCTTGTCCTGTTCCATCCCTTCTTCGCCACCTTCTTCAATCACTCTTTTCCTCCTCTCCTTCTCTCTCCTCCATTGCTCTTCCCATTCCATTGGAAGGTGACGCCTGGTAAACTCCATGTCTGCTGCTCGGCTTAAGTTTCTCTTTGAACTACTAGCCACAGTGGTCTTTCTGTGGTATTTATAATTACTAATAGCATCCAGCAAAATTGTTTGTCTTGATGAATTTACTTCGCTTTCTCATATTTACTTTACAAATCTTTCTGTCCAACTCAAATCCTCTATCTCTCTCAGACTCAACTTTCCTCACTGCATAAACAAGCAGCTATTTATAGATACTGGGTCAGAGAGATTCAGTTTCAGCCGAACCTTGGCACTCACTTCATTGTTATGTTCATCAAGGAAGAAAATGGAGATGAACTTGTTGATCAAGTTTATTAGAGTCAATAAAGAGCCAGGTAAAAGATTTCCCCATCATTGACCAGTTACATAAGTTCTGAAGAACAAACAACTGTCAAGGAGCCAGAAAGAAACTGGCTTAAGTGTATTTATGATAACTGAATGTTGCTGTAATTTCTGTTAATGATTATTGCTAATTGTCAGGGATCACACTTCAAGTTAAATGTCAGGTGCACAATTCTGAACGATAAGTGAACTAAGCTGATCTTATTCTAGAGTATGTATTTTCTAACATAAGAAATAAAGGATCTGGTCATTATGGACCTTGGTCATCTTGTTCCATCCCTTCAACTTCTTCATTACTTTTCACCTCCATCACTCATCTTCCCGCTCCATGGCCAGGTAAAAACTTGTATACTCATACGTGCCAGTGGTAAAGCTTGATTAAAAATAAAGTAATGGTGCTACAATTACTAATGTAACTCAACAAAATCCAATTCTTGTCAGCACGATCATTTTTGATGTTCTGTCTTCACAAATCTTTCTTTTTTCCCCACATCCTCAAATCCTGTCCCTCTAAACATCCGGGATATAAGCAGCTAGCTTTTAATAGCTACCAGAGACTGAATATAGGCACCTGACCGAATTAGCGCCAACTTCTAAGATTCACATAGCGGCAGCGAATGGAAACGTGCATCAATTTGCGTTTTCTTTTGCCAATTTTCTGTAAATTTGGTTGAAATTTGCTCTATGTTTGGATGGAAACCTGGCCAGTATCAAAAAACTGTTGGCATGCACTTTTTTTATCAAATTGCGTGAGATCAACTTCCACTTCAGACATCAAATAGAGGGCAATTAAAAAGCATAAAGGTAGAATTGCACAACACATGGACCTTGACTTGCTTTGATGTTGACTGATTAAATCCTGAACAACTGTCTGGATGCCATGAGGAAATAGGAGGTATTTATGCATTGTTTCCCACAAACAATTATTAACCTGGAGTTTCTGAACTTTATTATAAATTCATATCTTCCCGCTGTCAGTAAACAGTCATTTCAATATATCTAAGAAGAACCTTCCAAGCTGAAGGATGGAGAGATTCTCAGTGATGATGGTTGTGTGTTTGCTTGCTGGTCTATCTGAGTGCAAGTCTGGATGTAAGGACAATCAGACCCAGATCACAATGCCAGACATTGTGACAACAAACTCACCAGCAACCCAGCCGAGCGGTGAACCAACCATCTACACGGTGCTGGAGGACCTGGGGGCACTCGAGAAAAAGCTTGCAACTACTGTGAGAGCTCTGGAGGAAACAAACAAAAAGCTGGAGGCCAGTGAGAAAAAACTGTCTGCGCTTGACAGCACGGTAACTGGACTATGTTCAGTGAATCAAGGTAATACAATATACTATACTAAACAATTGTTGTGTGGAGCTATACTTTGCTATGCAAACCACCTGTTGTGAGCTGAATTATGCGCTTACACCCAAGATGTGGTTGCACATAATTTCTTTTGGCAGAAAAAACCCTAATGTAATGAGTTAACCCTAAGAGAAACTAGAACCTAAGGAATCCATTGGTACCAACCATGTCATGCTAACATGTCGGAAAGGAAGCTAAAAGGAAAAACTGGCATGGCCATTTTCAAAGGGGTCCCTTGACCTATGACCCCAAGATAGGAAGATGAAAATGGGTTCTATGGGTATCCACAAGTCTCCCCTTTATAGACATGCCCAGCTTATGATAATCACATGCGGTTTTGGGCAAAAACCATACCGTTTTTTTCATGCAGTATAAATGTGTTATTTTTGCCTATTCTAAAAATGGTGTATTTGAATATTTCTGCATACTGGGGTCCCTAAACAGTCTTGAATTACATAAATTGGGTATCACTGTAAAGCTGAGACTTTTGTGGATCCAAAGAGCCCAACTGTATTCATGTGTGATGATGTTAGTCCCCATAGTAGCCATTTCATTGTAGTGAGACCCTTTTTTGAAACTTGACCTCACTGTATAAAATGACCTGTGGTGACCTCTAGGATACTCACAGCCTCATGAAACGTTACAACCACAAACTACAGACCGAGAGCATTCAGACGATGGATGGCTTTCCTAGGTATATTGACAATAAGGGGGTTTCTGAGCAGTTTACAGAACAGAAGTGCTCGCCATCTAATCGCCGAAAAATGCAGAAATCTTTGCAGAAATCTCAAAATGTCAGAAGTTTTATATGCCAAATCACAGCATGGCTTTTTCTATGGTGTTCCTCAAGGTCTTGGTGTCTTAATGTGGTATTTTGGGGGGATTATTGATCATTCTTATCATTTTTAGAGTGGTGAAAAATGGTTAAATTTAGCACCAAATCTGTGTAACAAGTGGTATCAACCGAAAAATTGCTGCGACAACTTATGAGACATAATAGAGCATTGGAATGGCCATTTATTTCTGATTTATGACTAGAACAACTTGACACAGTGCTAAAGACCCCTAAAAAACACCCTAAAAAAGACAAAAACGGGTCTATTAAGGGTCTCAGAGGGTTAACTGTGTTATGAATAAATCAAACGACATGACATCTCTAGGCTTCAAAATATGAGCAACCTTCTCTCGTACACTCTTGCTCAGTGCATGTCCCTTTGAAGCCATAAGCAGGATTTTCTTTTAAGGGGAGCTTCCCACTAAATTATTTTTGTTTTGCACTGCACACATCACATTGATATTTGTTGTCATATTATGCGAACACAATTATGCCAGCAATATACATACTTGTGTAATACATACATACTGGGGGCGGCTGTGGTTCAGTATTAGAGCAGGTTAAATGCAGAGGTTCGATTTTAGGTATGTATACTATACATGTGATGATTAAAATTAAGTTTAGTTTAGAAAAAAAAAACGTTCTGCTAAAAAAAATTGCTTGTATGTGTCTGCTTGGATTTGAAAATGTGGATGTCACGCGTCATCAACGCATCATATCTTTGGGGTACAACACATGCACAGTAAAATCTGAAACTGAGCCAATAGCGATGCACGAATGCAGCTCCAGTTACACTGTGCATGTGTCATACTCCAGAGCTCAAAACCGTGTCCCAGCCTCTTCCAATAGGCCTTGGGTAACAGAGGGAGGATGACTCAAACACAGACAATCAGGCAGATAAGAACAGTTCAGGAATTCATAGATATAATTAAGGTACGTGAGCTTACCGGCATGGGTAGGAACAGGACAGGGAAAAGGTGCAGGCAGCAAGGCAAATATAGATTCCGGTTAGGTTCAGGTACAGGTTTTGGGGGTACAGGTGACTCCAAAGCAAGGCATGAAGCATGACAATCTGGTAGCTGTATGGGGAAAAGAGGCTGTTATACTGACCTACCGGCTAATGAGGCAAATGGAGAACAGGTGATATGAATGGCAGGAAAAGGATTACTCCAGGGCAGTAGGGAGTGGCTGGATTGAGGTTGAAAAGTCTGACGGCATCTGGTGGACAGGTAGAGAATGGCAATGGCTAGAGGTAGGGATGGAGAGGCAGAGGTCCAATGTCCACACACAGACACTTTGAGGCGTGTTCTCGCAAAGTTTGTGACGGTTAAGGGCTGTCCCACTCTCAAATCATCAAGTCCTTGAGACATTTTCTTTATGAACACTTTCCGTAAATCCCTGAGGGTTCAGGGCTTAAGGCCTTAGGAGGGACATCGGGATTGGGCCAGAATGTGACAGAAAGTTTAGTTTAGCATACATTCAGGCCAGGAGAATTATGTTCATGGTACATTCATTTTCTTTCCCTGAGTTTATGCTTTAACTCTGGCTTAAATAATGTTTGTGGCTACTGTATGTTGGAAAGCATGACCATGAAACTCTGATGTGCCATTTATTTTGAAGGACATAAAAAAATTCTGAATAATGATGTATTCATGTTTACATCTCTCAGGACAACCTCGGGTTGCATTTTCTACCGCAAACCCAATAGAAGATGGCACCATTGGTCCTCTAAATGTTCATTACTCTCTTGTGTACAGAAATGTTCTGTCCAACATTGGAGGACGTTACAACCCAATCACAGGTCAGTATTTGGTGTGTACTTTTTTCCGTAAAGAACTGCCTGGTAACTCATTAATTATATTTCGTTGTTGTTGCAGGTTATTTTACAGCACCAGTGCAAGGAGTCTATTATTTCACCTTTTCTTCTTTCTACTGGGGCGGTGATGGAACCACTGGTGGCAGTTTGTACCGAAATAGTCAAAGACTGGTGTCATGGTATGGTCACGCTCCAAATCACCCCCTCTCTGGATCTAACACCGCTATATTGCACCTACAAGTTGGAGACCATGTCAATGTTCGTCTCTGGAAAGGTCTGAGGATCAGTGATAATGTAAATAAGTACTCCACATTCAGTGGATTTTTACTTTTCCCTGTGTGAAGTGTACGGAGTTGATTTCAAACAAATCAAACTTTTAATAAAGGTCAAAAGATTACAAAATATTCTGTGACTTTCTGCAGCTGTAAACACTGCATGTTCTGTTTGTCAGTTGAATTTGGGAATGCAATTCTGTTTCATTTATTCTTATTTAAGGAAATGTGTAACATTTCGGGGATTAATTAGCAGAAATTGACTCGGTTGCAATCTGCAACCACATCACTAGATGTCACCAAATCCTACACACTGTCCCTTTTACTGATATATGTTAGAGCATATTGGGTGCAATAACTCTTGTAAATTGTATACTTTCATAGATTTAGCAGTTTCCTTTTGAAAAACTATTTGAACATTATTTCTTTTTTGGTAGATACGTTGAAATGTGTATATTCTGTACTTTGCTTTTACCACCATTTTCTGAAACCTTTGAATCATAATAAATCACAGAAATCAAAATTTACAACTAATTTTAATTATAAATCTTTTTACATTGTTAAGAAAGGTGTACTCCCTCTAAAATTGTTAATAAATGGCATGGTTACAAAAACAGACACTGCTCATTCGCTCCTGTATTCTCTGCCACCGTTCAAAGAAAAATCCTCTCTACTTTTATAATGTCTGAAATATCTTTACTTTGGATTCCTCTGTTACAAAATCGTCATCATTTAATTTGATTTTTTTAAATCAATATATTTACTACATATTTTTGGAAGTCTAGCATCAAAAATTGTACTTCCCAAATAACCAATTATCATGGTGCAGATGATTTAACCCCTGCTTGTTTGATGTTGGCTTATTCTTTTTTGCATGTATTGTGTATGTATGTGTATATATAGATATATAATATTTTACATAATATTCCATCAAAGTTAATTGGATAAATAATGCGCTAAAACTTAAGATGTATATCAATAAAAAAAAAAAATTAACCAAAAGAAATACTTCTCTCTCAATCAATGAGATCAAATAAATGAAAACACAATAACCCTTAAAGAACATCTTTGCCAAATTAACACACCGCTTATTAGGAGTTACATTACGCTAACATAACATTTTACAGGATTGCACCTACTGCTTTCAGATGCAGAAGATATTGAATATTTCAGGTTTTATATCACAACTTATATCACATATAAGTCAGAAAAAAAGGATTTCTAAAAAAGAAAAAAGTATAATTTTGAGGTATGTTTATGTGGTACAGCTTTGTCCTTCAATACAAGGCTGACAAACTTGTCTATTTGTGACCACATCTGGTTGTTCTTGTTATACAATACTGTAAAAGGGCTTCTGTGTTGTTGGGAAATGAAAATGGCTGAAAATCTGCTCAGGAAAATACAAATTGAACATTAACAGAGAGTAAAAGTGTATGGCACATTCTAAGGTACAACTATTTTTGGTACTATTTAACCTGCAATCAGTTTTACTCAGTTGAAGGTGATGAGGTATTCTGGGTAGGCCTGGTCATCGTGGAAGATCACAAACATGGCGGGCTGCTGCAGGTTGTTCACCAAACTGTCGAAGCAGTCGGTGGGGTCTGAGCCTCGGGGAGGGGTGCCTTTCAGGGAAGAATTACCGAGTGTGTAACGGCCGGTCAGGACACGAGCCACGTACAGCCTCTTCAAGCCGGACGTGTCTGCTGGGGAAAATCCATTTGCTGAATAGTTTGCATTGACTGCAAAGTAAACTCCCTTTCCATACGCAGCAGCTGTGATAGAAATACACAAGAAAAAGACACAACTTAAAGGAGTAGTTCAACACACTTTTCACTTTGTTACTGAAAGATAGATGAGAGGATCGACACCACTCTCATGAAACTACAGCCCATAGACTGGATATATAGATGGACGACATGTCTCCACTTCTACAAAAGTGAAGTTAAAATATCCCGGCTAACATGGAGGGGGCGGGCTTTATGACCTGTACTGCAGCCAGCCACCAGGAGGCAATCAAGATGTTTTGGCTTCACTTTTGGGGAGCTGACATGTCATAACATGACATCTTTATATATAGTCTACAACCAGAAGCCGGTTAGCTTAGTTTGGCATGTGACAACATTCCTTACCATTTGCTCCAGCGTAGCTCCTGTTAAATCTGTCCCTTTCAATGCAGTCGCAGGACTCTGCTGATGTGCCGTGGTAGAGTTGCTTCTCCCCGAGTTCTGCTGGGCCATTCTTGGCAAATATACGTTGCCTACTCAAAGCATAGGCGTGCCACAGGTAGAAGTTTTGCACACGCTCAATCTGAGATCAGAAAACAATCAATTACTTCTTCTGCACTGCAGGTTTTTAATGCTACCGTCATGTGAAACGTGTTTTTGCTTTATCATACTCACTTTGCGGATGTTGTATTTAGCCGTTTTGAGGAAACCCTTGGCTACAGCCTGGTACTCCGGTGAGTCAGGCCGCAGCTCAACCTTTTTAAAGACTTCTCCGTGCATAGGTTCCCATTGTGTTGGCAACTCTAAGGCTAAAGTAGATGTCACATATACAGTATGAATGTTATGGTTTGGGCATTTTTAACAAATTCAAAAAAAGAGGAGGGTTTTAACATAAGTTGCTGAAAACTAGAAAATGTGACATACTTGTTTCAGACTCGCTCCTTTTCACTTTGTACGTGATGCCCGTTAGCCAATTTGTGGCTTCTTGTGTATTCAGGTTTACGGTCACCGTCATGCCGTCTGGTGCCGTCATTTCTACAGACACTTGCTTCTTCACATGAGCCTCCTCCAGCATGTAGTTGTCATGCAGGCTCATCTCGTGCCACACTTTTTTTACATCCTGAATCGACCACTGGACATCGAGAGCCACCATTGCTTCTTCTTTATCTTGGAGGTCTTCGCAGAGTGACTTTTGAATTGCTCTGTTTAAAAGCTCAATGACGCTCAACACGTCCTCTTTTAGGCCTTTCAGCACATACACCTCTCTACCTGACCCCAACCGATCTCTAGCTTCAGCTCTGGCTGTGTTTCCTGCTCTGCTGTTGTTCACACCGTCAGAACTTTGACGTCTCCTGTGCTCCAGGCTTATTCCTAAGACTTTAACTTTGGCCTGCACTGCCTCCAGCTCCATCGCATCTAGCCTGGAAAAATCCTGCACATCCACCTCTCTCTCTACCAGCTGCTTCTGCAGGACGCCCTCCAAATCTCTCTTGATGGTCCCGATGGTGTCTGGACCACAACCAATCACAGTGATCACAGCTGGCGGTGGCTTTGAGGAGGTGAAGGTTTTGCCTTGAGGTGTTGAAGTTGTGGAGGTTCTTGAACACTTGTCTCGACACTTCTTGAGAATTTGTTTAGCTTTTTCTAAAAAAAAAAAAAAAAAAGAACAAATGTGGATGTTACACGTCATTACATCAATGATTTGAGGCCAGATGAGACAGCCTTCCCACTTAAAGCTTCAGCTTCAGAATGTTTTCGGCATCATTGGGCAAAAATTCTATAATAACCTTTCAGCATATTGTAATTCAAGTGTGCTGAGTGAAAACTAGAATTCTGCACCTCATCATGGCTCTGTTTTCAGGCTTTAGAAAATCTAGCCCATGCCTCGAGACTTTGGCCAATCACAGGTCATTTCAGAGAGAGAGAGCGCTCCTATTGGCTGTTCATTCAACAGAGGCAGCTATCAATCACTCGCAAACTCCGATCAAACAGTCAAACTAGTCAGCGCTGATCAAATATGAATCAATATTCTGTTAATGTAATGCCTATTTTCTCTCCTTAAATGTTTTCAAAAACATCTTGTAGTGTACTGTTTAGCTGTAAAATGAGAAAGTTTGCTCCGGCTGGTGGGCGGTGCTTGGTATTTCCTCAACTTATCTCAACACGGCTGCCGGGTCACAAACTTTCTCATTATCTAATCGTAAGGTCACAGTGACCTTGACCTTTGACAACCAAATTCTAATCAGTTCATCGTTAAGTCTAGGTGGACGTTTGTGCCAAATTTGAAGAAATTCGCTAAAGGCGTTCCTCAGATGCATTCATAATAATGGGACGGATGGATGGAAAACCTGAAAACATAATGCCTCCGGCCACGGTTGCGCTGTCGCAAAGGTATAAAAACAGAAATAAAACAATTATGTTGCCACAGCGTGTCTTTTTTTAACTACACAAGGTTGGCATTTGTGACTCTTCATTGGAGGACACATCTTGAAAACTATTGGTTGGATTGGCATGAAAGTCGCAACAGATATTCAAGGTCCCTAGAGCATAATTGCTAATACCTTTGGTAATCCCCAAAGTACAACATTTCCAAACCATATAAATGAAAACAAACCTCTCAGGTTGAGGCGGTGAACGACTGGTTGTCCCAAGCGGTTCTCCAGCTCTGATCTGTAAAAACATATTACAGGATAGGAAGTTTAAAAACACTCCCTGTAGACTGATCAAACAATGCAACTTCCATTCCATTGTATGAGTGAGCTTTATATCTGACCTGAAAGCCTGGAAGACCGACGGCTGGAGGATGACAATGCGGATGAGTGTGAGCGAATTTGGTTTCAAGTCCGTAATAGCTGAGGCCATGCCATCGAGCATGGCTTTACAAGCTTTGACAGAGTCCATACCAGCCGCACCTGATGGGATATAAAGACAGTGATTGAGAATCCACATGGAAATGCCACCATTGATGCCACCTTTATTTTGTAAAAGCTTTGGTATTTTTCAACCTGGACCCTATTTTCACATGTTTTTGAATCTAAGCAACTAATAGGGACAACAATTTTTGAAACTTGAAGCGTCAATGTAACGTTACGTTCACCAAAAGTGTGTAATGTCAGACACTTACAATAACAATCAGAGCCTGTCATGGCAAAAAGAAGCACTTTTAGTGGATGTAAATGACGGTGCCAACTTGCCCCAATAGCACTATATTGCAGCTCGTGTACAGCTGCCGTCTACAGCGCTCTCCCTCAATACTGGACCAGTTTCAGAAATTGTTGTCACTACTAGTCAGTTAGACACAAAAACATGGGAAAATAGGCTCCAGGTTGAAAAATACCAAAATGACCCTTAAACTAGATGTAAACCAGACATTTTTACCACATTTGGGTAGTTAAGACAAATTAGGCGTTGACCATAATAGACAAATACAAATAAACACACACATGCACACAGTACAAACCAGTATTGATAGCTGGGAAGGCCGCTGAGCGGTAGCCTTTGCTCTCACACTGCTTCAGTATCTTTTTGCAGTTCTTCTTAAACATCTGAGGGTCACACTTAAAACCAGCATGAATGATTTCCCTGCAGCCAAGCAACCCGGGTCCTGTGGTGCACATGAGGTCTACTGGAATGCCCACTGGCAAAAAACATAAAAACATTTGTGACATCAAAAAAACATCATATTGGATATGTGTTGGCTGGTGAAAATGTATCAAAATGTAGCACACATTTTAACACAATTTCCAGAAGGTCAGCAAAGGAAATGTGACTAATGCGTGTTTCCATCCTTTATTGTTCTGTGAATATAAGGAGTTAGGCATGAATTCTCCAATCGGATGCCATTAAACAATTGCAAAAGAGGAGAGTGCATAGTAATATTCACCCCCAAAACCTCTTAAAGGTACAGTGTGTAGGATTTGACAGCATCTAGTGGTGTGGTTGCAACTAGATGCTGTCAAATCCCCGAAAATGCTACACACTGTTCCTTTAAAAATATTTTTACAGTATTTTTCAGCCCCATCTTAAGGCTTACCTTGTGCTAACTGTGCTTGGACACTGGGACCTGCTGCAGTCAGAATAGCTTTAGACACACCTGTGGAGTTTGTGAACACACAGTTATTGTAGAATCTATTAATACAATGTATGCAAAACTCCCCAAAATTACACCAGTCTGATTTGCTATGGTTCTCTGCATGTATGTTTAAAGTCAATTAATACATTTGGAAAATCAATCATACCAGCTTGGTTGGTAAAGTCAGTTGTGTTGATAATGGCATCAGTGCTCTCATGGATGATGTCACCGCATACCATCTGAAGCTTGACTCCACCCAGCATGGCTGTGACCTCATTGTTAGTTGTGGAGACATGGCGATAAAAGGAGGCTAAAGTAACGCCAATGAAAAAGAAAGCATAATTATGGTTTAATATTTTCAACTGAATCTGCATTCATATTTTCATATTCACATTGAATCAAATCAAATGGCTCTGTATATATAAGGTTGATAATGCTGCAAAAGTGCTTTCTTGGATGCCCCTTTGGTAGATAAAACATGATGAATAGCCCTCTAGGGTGCCCTTACATAGAGAAAATACAATACAGTGCCCTCTAGGTTGCCCTTAAATGGAGAAAACCCAATACAGTGCCCTCAAGGTTGCCCTTAAATGGAGAAAACCCAATACAGTGCCCTCTAGGGTGCCCTTAAATGGAGAAAACCCAATATAGTGCCCTCTAGGGTGCCCTTAAATGGAGAAAACATGATACAGTGCCCTCTAGGGTGCCCTTCCAGTAGAGCAAACATGATACAGTGACTAACCTTGGTCTGGGTTAGCATCGTTGGTGAATCCTCTGAGATGTATAGCTTCCTGGGCAGACTGGAAGGCCTGTAGTGACAAAGTGAAGGGTTTAATTTCAGTTCCACATGCAAAACAAAAAAAAACTATTGCACCTCCTTTTTTGTTACAAGGCACTGCTACTGCATGTTCTTTACCTTGCTAGATTCTTTGTCATTGGGGTGGATGACAATACGGACCAGGAAAGATGTTCTGCTGATTCGGTTCTGTTCAAATTCACGGACCTCCTCCAGTAGAACCTTGGATGCCATGTTGTGAGGAAACCGCAGGACTGCACCGGTCCCAAGCACAGGGAGAGCAACTGAACTAAAGCCTCTGATCTGACAGGAAGCCAGAAGTTTTCTGATGCAATGTCTCAGAGCCTAGAAGAGTTAACGATTATCAAGGTTACGACACCCCATAGAGAGGAGGAACAACAAAACAGACACAGAAAGACAAACCTGGTCGCACAAAAACCTACAAAGACATATTTACTGAACACAAGATTTCACCTGGACAGCAGTTTCATGTTGGTTATTGTCCCAGGGAATAAGGTTGAGGAAGAACACTCCTTTAGATCGAAGGGCAGGCAAGCCCTCCACTAGGACTGTGTCACCAGGCAGTGTTGCTCCACCTGCTTCATTATGAAACTTGGCAGTCAGCTGAGGTCCAACCATGTCTGACAAAGCGTTTCCAACACGGGTAGAGAGGGGATGATGGCCAACCATAGGGGATACCAGGCCATCCACCTAGGAGAATACAACAATCCAATTTCATCGAAGTTAGCACTTAAATGATCCTGATTATGGAGGACGGAATCTGTCAACATTTTAAAAAAAAATAAAAATGGCTCGTTAAATTCATAAAAATTACATTAAATGTATCAAAAATAATATAAAAAATAAATGTAGGCATTAATTAATTGATAAAATGTGACATAAATTGATATTTCTGTTTCTTTTTTATTTATTTACCTTTGTATTGATCTACTCTAATTTGACCTTTTATTTATTTGCATTTTTTCATTATTAAATTCATGTATTTATTTATGTGAAGCAGAATGCATAAAGAAATGTAAAAAGAAAATAATACATGAATAAATAAGTTTGATGAAATAAATAGGGGAAAATGCAAAGGGAAAATCATGTAGAAATAAATAAATATATAAATGTAATAATGAATAAAAAAAAATGCAAAACTAAATTTAAAAGTTAATACAAATAAATAAATAGGAAAATAAAATAGAAGAGCACATAGATTGGGGAATTAATACAAATGTAAACAAATAAAGAAGCAAAGTAAAACAGAATGTCACATTTTGTTAATTAATTAATGTCTACATTTATTTCAAAATTATTTTTGGTACATTTAATAGTATATTTATTTATTTATCGAGTCATTTAATTTTTTTTTATTTTGGCAGTTTCCGTCCATCCTCCCGTTATCCCGAAAGTAGTTTCTGTAGCAACGGCTCTGTCTACAAATAAACACCGTTACCCAGCAACTACATCAGATCCTGAATCAAGTAGCACAATTTACATTCATACAACATCTCAGCCTAGTTTCTCACCTGCTGAGTCTCGATGGTTCCCTGAACGACCTCGACATGGACACCATCTTCAGGAGCTCCAGCTGTGGCTCCTCTTTGGAACCCCAGATCACTTGGTGCACTGTTTCCGGTACTTGTCCCTTGAAGAAGCCGATCACATGCTTCCTGCATGGCCCTCACCACCTCTCCTCTGTTATCAATCAGGATGATTCTGCTCAGACTGCGCCCTCCCTGACTGCCAAACTCCTTAACAGCACTTACAATAGCCTCAGAGCACACAGTGACAGGAACCCCAAATAACCCTGAGCTGATACAGGGCATGGCTATAGACCTGAACTCCATCATCTCTGCTAAATCCAGAGCAGACCGAGCAGTTTTTTCCAGTAAGATCCTTTCTCTGCCACCTGATTTTCCACCTACAGGACCAACAGCATGCAGCAGTTTCTTGCATTTTAAGTTCCCCCCTGTGGTCACCACCACATCACCTGTAGCGATTTTTCCGGTCTGCTTTATCAAAGCTCTGCTCTCCTTCTGCACCTGAGGGCCACCTGCTTTACTCAGCGCAGCAGCAACCCCTCCACCGTGGTCCAGATCTTCATTGGCTGCGTTCACTATGGCATCAGCATCCTGTTTGGTGATGTCACCCTGACACACTAGCACCTGGAACCCATCACGAAGGCTGTAGGTAGCAACTGTTGTGCCTCCTGTACCAGATGCCAAAATCTGTCTAGTAGCGTGAGGTTGTTCTTGGAGCTGTACGATACACTTCTGAGAATGAGCAACACTTAAGATGTTGCCTCTTCCAGAGGGACTTTCGAAATACCTTATTGCTCCTGGCAGGTCAATGGTGACTCTATCCTGAACAATGGAGTCCAGAAATGGACCCAGCCTGTTTCTGACCTCAGTCACTTTGCCGGATGGGCCTTCCAGCGCCACCGTCGGCTGAAAGGAAGATGTTAAAGGATGGAAGGTAACCCCTGAATAGTCAAAATGATGCAGCTGAAGCAATTCTGGTAAGAGTTGTACCAGTTCTGGATAAGGGAGAATGACTTTGCCTTCTATGCTTGACTGGTCCAAAATAAACTGTATGACAGCTTCACTCAGCTCTTCAACCTCTTTGGTGTGGCCCAGTAGGCACACCGTGCTGTCTGAGCCAAACACCACATGAGCCCTGTATTGCCCTTGGTTCATCTCATTTGTCTTGGACTTAAGCTGTTCCCGAAGGTCAAATGGCACAGCGGAGCAGTTAGGAACATCAATCTTAACTTCTTTGAATTTTACCTGCAGTTTTTTTTCTGTATCATCCAGTTTATCAGTGGAAAGGGATAAGATGCGTAGCTCTGTGTCTCGTAACTCTACTTCCAACTTGTCACCGTCAACCCCTAAAAAGTCACCTAGCACCCCTGGACCTCTATAAGCCTTCCTGAGGAAGGCCAGAAAATGTGGGCTCTTGTCAGAAACTGTCCTTTCTAAGACCAATTTCTCCTGATCAGAGATCCAATCTCCAGCTTTAAGTATCTCCTCCAGAGAACCTTCCAAAAGTAATTGACCTGCAGCTCCCTGCGTGACCTTCAACCCTGGAAAATCTCGCCCCAAACTGTGCTCAATCTCTTTCCAGAGGAGGCGAAGCTTGGCCTCGCCCAGTCGACGAACACTGGTTTGCTTCTCTTTTAAAGGAGACCCTCGTTTAAAATGTGAGCCCTCTACATCCATCAACCTGGCTTTCACCTGAGAACGCTCCCCAACAACAACAGCCAGCCCAGCCTCGCTGTACACCTTCACCTCATCTGTGGTCTGAGGAGAGCTGCAGGACTGACGCAAAGCTTTAACTTTGTGAGGGTCCGCCTCATAGTGCCACATGTAGCCATCAAAGACTTTGTCTACCTCTGCTTTCCAATTTCTAACTTCATCTGCAGAACCAAGTTGAGCTAAAAGGCTAACTAAAACCCTCCCCTCCTCTGGAAACAGCTGAGCCGAGCAAGCAACAGAGGAGAGCTGTTTCTCTAGTTCTTTCCCAGCCTTGGGGCATTCCTTCAGGTAACGTAGAAGGTAAGAATCAGGTCGTAGCTCATATTCTTCATAACTTCTTTGCAGGCTTGAAGTAAGAACGTACTGCTGTCTCTGCTGTTGGAAAGCAGAACATCATATCAAGTTTGATTTTCAGTGCATGACAACAGTTTTAAAGAGTTGTTGATGTTCAATCCATAACAGTGTCTAATACACGCTAGAATCAGTGCTAGAAACAGCTGTTTGCGGCCCGCTAGAAATGGCTCTAGAAACAGCTGTTGATTGGGTTAATTTACCTAAACAAAAAATTATCCGCCAAGATACAGACGGCTCTTTCCCAATGTAAGTCTAATGGAAAAAGTTTTTTTTTCAGTGGCATCACGTCATTTGGCCACGACAAATTTGTTTCAAAGTCTGGCGCCCCTCCTTGGAGATTTCTCTACTAACAACAAACAGAGCTGTAAATGGTTCTAAAACAACATTGCATGCATGTGATAGGTAAATGTCATAAAAAAAAAGGTTATAAAAAATCTTATATTAGAATCCAAGTCACCCGGGAAACGGCCCCCCAAACCCCCTGCTTCCGTTGTCTATGTTATTTTAGAAGACTTTCCACACTGACCTGTGACGAAGTTAAGTCCAGTTTTGGGCTAAGTGACTTGCTTGTCGTCGGGGTAGTGATGGGAGAGCAGGTGGAAGGTCCCGGGCTGTCTCGCACAGTCAGCACCAGAGGACCATCTGCGAACTTGAACACATGTTCAGCTCTCTGCAGGACTCTTTGCTGAGCTGAGAAAGGAAAAGAGACATTACCTTAGATAGATAGGCCTTTTGTCTTTCAAAACTAGTTTTCAGTTTTGTTGCCCCTCCATCCTCCACCATCTTTCCCTGCCTTTGTGCAAGTGTGTGTGTATTTAAATGTAACAAAAGTGCAAAATGGTCATTAATGACGACAAAGCAATGCAAAACTAGAAAGAAATGCAAAATGAACACAATGGAACTCAAAGCATCTACAATACTCAAAAAAATACCACAGTGAGATGCAAAACAATCAGAAAGAGATGCAAAATAACTACAAGCAGACGCAAAATGGCATCAGAGTTACAAAATCAGTTGAAAAGAGACACAAATTAACCACTAGGAGGTGCAAAACTACTACAAAGACATACAAAAGGACTACAAAGAGACAGAAAGCAACTACAAATTGATGCAAAATGGTCATTGATGACCACAAAGGAAAGCAGAACAATTAGAAAGAGACGCAAAACGACCACAAAGAGACGCAACGCATCTACAAAGAGACACAAAACAACTAGAGAGAGTTGCAAAATCACTACAAAGAGACACAAAACAATACAAAGAGGTGCAAAACAACTAAAGAGTTGTAAAAATCACTACAGAGGGACACAAAACAACACAAAGAGACACTAATCAACCACAAAGAGATGCAAAACAACTAGAAAAAGATGCAAAATCAACTACAAACAGACACAAAACAACCACAAAGAGACACAAACAACCACATAGAGATGCAAAACAACCACAGAGACACAAAACAACCCAAAGAGATGCAAAACAACTAGAAAGAGTTGAAAAATCACTTCAAAGAAACACAAAACAACACAAACAGACACAAAACAACACAAACAGACACAAAACAACACAAACAGACACAAAACAACCACAAAGAGACACAAAACAACACAAAGAGACTCAAAACAACCACAAAGAAATTCAACAACACAAAGACATGCAAAATGCAACCAAAAAAAGATGCATTACTACGCATTGGCACAAAACCACCACCACCACCACTTTTTATTATACGTCTGTGCCCAGGAGCCCAGGCTGTGTCATAGTCCATCCATGCTTTCAACCTGTGTGCAGTTTTATCATTTCAACTATCAAACTTTACAGCAGCTCTCTCTCTATGCCACACCCTCTCCAGTGGAGGTGAAGATATCAGTGCAATGTGGTGCAGTGACTTGCTGGAATGAAGGCCTCGACATCTTTTTTTCATTTGTTGTTGATTCCTTTTGTTTTTATGAGATTTCCTCACAAATTATAGAGTTGACACACATATGAACTATTTACTATCAAGAATGTGAAACTAAAATGACATTGAAATTTAGACAGTGACAGTTCATATATATAGACCTACAGTATGTTAAAAAGTTGGAAAAAAGTTTGGATGTGGCTCTGCAAACAGTAATATTTGTCTCTTTCATTAAAAATAAATACAAAAAAACAACAATAATCGATAATAAGATCAATGTGTTCCCAGTGGAGGCATACTTTCACTTTCACCAGCACAACACTGACGCACTTTAAAGAAAGCATCGACAAGGACCCAAAGTGAACAGATTTAAACATTTCTATTCTATAAACATTCGTATCTCACCGTCTCGCTCATTAAAAGCGATGCTGTAAACTTTATCTTGTATGTTTGTTATCGATCCGCAGTCTCCTCCTCCTGACTTGCGACGGACATGGAAGTACTTCTCTATCGCCTTCTTTTGCTCTCCGTCCAGACTGGGACACTCGAAGAAGATAGGATACTGGTAAAGGTCCTCCATAGTGTGAACTCTTAATAATAAAGCTTCTACTGCAGCAGCAGGCTGGTATAAGAGAATAAGAGCGCACTAAGCACCGGTGGAACCGCGTTGAGCGCACTGCCTCGGTCTCATGTCACCAAGTGCATTAGTGATGTGTTGATCGAGAACGAGTCGGTTCAAAGAGCTGGCTCTTTTGAAGGGACTGTTTGTAACTTTCAGAAATGCTTGTTAACAGCGACACCTGTGGCCGTTAAGTCAACGAAAGTCAGGGTCAGGCTCGCGCTTGTGCTCGCTCTAAATAGACATGAACGAGCATCGCTCAAAACAGTGAGGCGACACACGTCAGCTAAAAGCACAATATCACTCTATATTTCAGCTGCTTGGCAGTAATGTTAGCTGACCAGACGAAGGTCTCTCCATGAATCAATGCTGATCCTAGTGTCAATGCTGATCCTAGCCTCCGGGGCTGAAGCAGGAAGAGAAACGTTATCGTCTCTGACTGGGTGCCGGTGTCTCCCTCCAACACCCCGTCAGAGACGATAATGTTACTCGCTGCAGAGCCCCGTCACTTCACAAGACACAGAAAACCTCTGCAGGTCTGGAGGAGCTGCCACATTTATTTCTGCACAAACATCCACTGTACATTCACTAGATATTCTCAGAGTTATACTAACTCTTCTGCAGTGTGTATTGTGCGTGCATGCGCGTCTAGAGGCGGAGCGAGACAGCGAGAACGCGTGCGGTGTGTGAGTGAAGGCAAGCAGGCAGAGGAGCAGAGACTCCGGCCACACGCAAGCGCGCACATGCAAGCGCGTATATGTGAGCGCGCATGGGATCCCAACCCGGTAAGATTTATAAGTGATATATGTGCACACCTGCTAATCATAGGTCAAAACAGCGCTAGATTTGGCTGAATTATAAAAAGCAGAAGTTGTAAAGCGAAGAGCCGTTTTGGAGCCAAAAGAGCCGGCTCTTCTTGGTGAGCTGAGCTCAAATGATCTGGCTCACTAAAAAGAGACGGAATTCCCATCACTAAAGTGCATGCGCGCTCCAGTATTTATAGATGACGTCTAGAGCAAAAAAAAAATTCCGTGACTTACAATAACACTTCCTATTTCTCTGCAGGCTTACTTGTTGACTCAAAAAGCCAAAAGGAATGGGGCAGAGCCTCTTTCTGACATGGGCGAAAGTGAAAGTAAATTTACTTCTTAAAGGAACAGTGTGTGACATTTCGGAGATCAAGCAGAAAATGAAATATAATATTCATAACTATGTTTTCACCAGAAGTGTTTTTTCGTTGCCTTACAATGAACGTTTATATCTACATAGGGAGCGGGTCCTCTTCACGGAGTCCGCCATGTTTTCTACAGTAGTCCAGAACGGACAAACTGAATTTCTGGCTCTAGAGAGAGCCTGTCATGTTTTTTACTAGGGCTGTGAATCCATTAAAATATTTGATCGTGATTAAGCGCAAATAATTTTTTTTGTATCTGTTCAAAATGTACCTTAAAAGGAGATTTGTCAAGTATTTAATACTCTTATCAACAAGCAAATATGCTGCTTTATGCGAATGTATGTATATATTTATTATTGGAAATCAATTAATAACACAAAAAGGAGTAAATGAGTATGCAAAAATGTACATTTTGTACATAATGCTACAATATGTAACACAATATATGTAGAGTAACATAAATATTAGGGCTGTCAATCGATTAAAATATTTAATAGAGATTAATCACATGATTGTTCATGTTTGTTGTCCATAGATTAATCACACATTAATCACACGTCTTTTTTTATCTGTTCAAAATGTACCTTAAAGGGAGATTTGTCAAGTATTTAATACTCTTATCAACACGGGAGTGGGCAAATATGCTGTTTTATGCAAATGTATATTTATATTTATGATTGGAAATCAATTAATAACACAAAACAATGACACATATTATCCAGAAACCCTCACAGGTACTGCATTTAGTATAAAATATATGCTCAAATCATAACATGGAAAACTGCAGCCCAACAGGCAACAACAGCTGTCAGTGTGTCAGTGTGCTGACTTGACTATGACTTGCCCCAAACTGCATGTGATGATCATAAAGTTGGCATGTCTGTAAAGGGGAGACTTGTGGATACCTATAGAACCCATTTTCATTCACATATCTTGAGGTCAGAGGTCAAGTGACCCCTTTGATAATGGCCATACCAGTTAGTATGACATAGCACATATGACACTCTAAAATAAGGCAATCACTTTAAATGTTGAACATTAAACAAGTGTCAGAGGACTGCTCGATTGTTTAACAGTTTAATAAGCATAAAAAAAAAATGTTTACATAAAACTCAAAGTTATGATAATCACAGAAATATGATTTGACATATTTTAAACATCACCCAAACTTAAACCTAAAATATTCCAAAGTGAGTAACGATAGCAAAGCAGTACAGGTTGGTGTATTTATTCCTATTTTCTCTTACTCTACCACACTGATGGGATGCAAAATACAACCTCAAGAGATGCATAAAAAGCCCACACTTTAAAAAAAAAAAACGACAACATCCTCATTAAAAAACAACCTATCACCGCTTGTTGTTATCTCTCATCAGAATCAGGACGAGGAGACAAGAAAAACACAACTTTAGTTTAGCCTCTTTCTCTCAATGTCTGATCTGCAGGTAACAAGTCTGTTAGTCATTTTGTTTCTCCCCTCTTCGGGTTGTGATTTCTAAATATTCGCCATATTGCCATTCAATAAATTCAGAGAACAGATACATACTAGTCTAGTGTCACTTGTTGCAGTCAAGAAAAATACAGCAGAAATATAAAGTCTGTCACCAGTGATTTAGGTTTAAAGCTTACTTTAAGCACAGATGAAATCAAATACTTCACTGTCAGGCTTTTTGAACCACTTATTCGGTCCTTTTTTGCCCATGGCTGCAGCCCAGTCACACTTATCAGTCTCTCTCTCTGAGGCCCAGTTCTCATAGCAGACCAGGTTGTCATTGACCCAGAACCATAAATCCATAGCGCAGGTGTAGCGCAGTCCCAGCCAGACGAAGAGAGTGTTGGCCTTCTTGGCTCTCTCTTGGACCCATCTCTGCTGGTGAGGGTTAGTGATGGAGACCAGGTCACGGTGGTTGCTTCTGCAGTAATTCAAGGCTTTCATCCACGTCATGCTCTCATTGATCAGGATCACTTTATCTGTCATAGTAGAAATGGAGACAAACACAGGATCACATCAGCAGCTTTATTGGTGTTCACTCTGTTGTTGAGAGTAGGGTGACCAGATCCTAACAAACCAAATGTGGGACAAAGGGTACGTTTGTGTGGGACAATGTGGGACACGTTACCAAGGCTGAGAGGCAATTTTGATATAATCTCTATCTACCTTAAATAATAAACATTTCTATTCTGTCCCTTATCTTTTAACAACTTTATGTTTTGCCTGAATGCATCCATAAATCGGCACATCTCTTTTTGAGCAGCACGTTTCTTGTGAGACTCACATGAATTGAAAAAAAAAGAAAAGAAAATAACTGGCAAATTAAAAAAAAAAAACTCTGAGAATCGCCTTCCACCGGCTTATAAATACTTATAAGCAGTTTCACAGTCTTTGTTGTTCTAGCTGTTCCTCCTTTTCTTTGTGGTCGTTTCCATCATATTTCGCCTAAATCTGCAGAGCTTGTGACTTCCGGTCACATCTTTCCCGTATTTCTCCGAACTTATGGCAAATTTTCACTCCTTCTTTTCCTTTTCATCATCTCAACCTGGCACTGTACAGCGTATATAAGCCCTAATGTTTCAACCCGGATGACAATACAGCTGCAGTGCCCAAAGTTGGCCATCGTGGCGCGACGCAAGCTATCGTAAATAACGAGTTTCAGAGCGCAGTTGTGCCGTTGTTGTGTTGTGTCTGAAAAAGCCTTCAGTGAGTGAGTGATTTAGAGAGAAATGGAGTAGAGAAAGAAATACTCAACCGGGGGCAAAAAATGATGAAATTAATAAAAACTGATGAATAATAGTTTATGCTAGAGATCCACGCAAGTCCACGCCAGAGGCGCAATTTAGTCAGTTTCCTTTCCTTAAGTAAAATTAAAAGTAGGCCTATATTTAACATAAAAATGCTGTGGCATTGTACTTATTATTTTGTTATTTTCATTCTTTAAAAGTCACCAGGATGCAGGAAACAAAGTCTCAACCAAAGACTGTCAGACTCTGATGCTGTAAAATGAGAGGTTTTCTAAAGGGACTCTGGTGCTCGGAAACACTACCTCTTTTGTCCACAGGGGTCGCCAAAATCAACACAAAATTAAAGTTCCTGGTAGTAGCTTTAAATCACTGTTTCTATATTTGATGCTAATGTTGAATATCTTTAAATGCATTAAGACATTTTATTTTAGAGCTAGCAGTGTCATAGAGAGGTGAAGTCCCGTCCTTTCCGGTGGACCACCATTGGACCTTATTTCGGGAAAAATATGAACAGTAGTCAACAGCGAGAGACAAATATGTTTTTATCTTGTTTGAACTGCACCGTGAATCACACATATGATGTTTGCCAATTTAAAAGATAATTTTGCAAGTCAATATATGTATATATGTCAATGTATATTGTCCGAGACGAGAGATGTAGTTCACGGAGCGCTTTCACACAAAACTAAATGATACAAACTGCGACTTTCTTGACTTGCAAAATTATCTTTTAAATTGAAAAACATCATTATATGCGATTCATGGAGCAATTGAAACAGGATCAAAAGAAATATCTGTCTCTCACCGTTGACTACCGTACATATTTTTTCCGAAATAAGGTCCCATTGTGGTCCACCGGAAGGGGAGGGACTTCGGCTATCTATAACGCAGTCTCCGACATACACAGGATTAACAAAATAAAAGGGACATATGAAGATGAATAGATCATGTAACTGTGACATGATTAACTGATATTCAAATTGTCATAATATTTTGGTTGTTGTTGTTTTTTTTTAGATTTAGTATTTATGGCTTGAACTAAGAATACAGACAGAATCCACATGTGAAATCCTGTGTTTTTGGAATAAATATATTCACCACTGAATGAAATTCAACCCAAATAAGTAAGAATACTTATTTATTTATTCTTTTTATATTACTTAATTAATAAATACTGTTAGATTGACCTTTTCAAAACTCACCGTCGTAGCAGAAGAAGGGTTTGGTGTTGTTACAATCATCGGAGCTCCATTTTCCATCTGACATGGTCATAGCACATTTCTTGTTGACTTCTTCATCTTCAAAAGACTCCAGATCCCAGTTTCTGAAAGAGAAATTGCTCTCATCTGACCACTTCCAAGTGTCACTGAACAGGCCGATCCACAAGCTCTTATTAGACTGCGTCTCCTCTTGTATGAATTCTTCAATCTGTTGGAGTCCACTGGCCAGGTCAGTGTGATGTTCTCTGCAGTAGTTCTGAGCCTGTGGCCAGTTCATCTTATCCGTAATCAAATGGAATTTTTCATTGGGTTGCTTTGCATCTGTGGAATAAACAGAAAAAACTTAAGAAATACAAATTTTACAAGTCATTTAGTCTCATAATAAAATCCCATTTTCTTACTTAAAACAGGTGAAACAATAATGTGAGATAACTCAACATGATTCCGCTGCAGTTTCACATATTTATAAGATGAAAGTGTGTTTGGTATGATAAGGTTGATCACAGAACTTATTGTGAAATAAAAGAAAAAGAGGCTTAAACTTAATGAGCATTCATTCATGTACACAGTTAGAAGTAATGTCACTTGAAAATAAAAAGCCAATAAAAGGCTAGGATTTAATAGTTGTTTGGGCATCTAGCGGTGAAGTTGCAGATTGTAACTGAGTACTCCCGAGCCCCAAGCGTATAGGAGAACTACGGTGTCTGACGCGAAAACGTGAAAACGTGAAAACGTGAAAACGTGAAAACGTGAAAACGTGAATGTCCCTATCTAGAGCCAGTATTTGGTTTGTCAGTTCTGGGATAGTGTAGAAACATGGCGGTCGACTCTGTGAAGAGTATGGAGGACGGAACATGCCAAAATCCAAAATAAATTAATAAATAAATAAATGACTCAATGAATAAATAAATGTCATTAAATGTAGCAAAAATAATATTAAAAATAAATGTAGCCATTAATTAATTGACACAAAATATGACGTAAATTGATATTTATGTTTTAATTTGCTTCTTTATTTATTATTAATTCCCTTATTTATATACTCTTTTGTTTAATTTTCCTTTTATTTATTGATTCATTTTAAATACATTTTTGCATTCATGTATCTATTTTTGTGTTTATTCCTTACTTATTTTATATTTATTTTTAAATGTATGTATGTATTTAAAAAACAAATGACTAAATAAAAAATAAATGCAAAAATTAATAAATACCTTTAAAAATGTATAAAAAATAAATATTTAAATAAATAAAAGGGAAAATTAAACAGAAGAGTAAATACATAATGGAATAAATACAAAGATAAATAAATAAAGAAGCAAATTAAAAAAGAAATATCAATATATGTCACATTTGATCAATTCATTAAAGGCTATATTTATTTTTAATGTTATTTTCGCTAAATTTAATGACATATTAATTTATTTATGGAGTCATTTATATATTTATTCATTTATTTTTGATTTTGGCAGGTTCCATACTCCATAAAAGAGGAATCGCTCCCTAAATTAGATATAAACGGCTCATTCTAAGGTAACGAAAACACAACGATTCTTATTTTCAGGTGATAATACACTTAAGAAAACATACTTATTAATATTATATACAATTTTTGCAAATAGATCCCTCTAAATGTTACACACTTGGCCTTTAATTCTATATAGAATTATGAGGTATGTGTCCACATAGAAAGCTATAGTTAGACAGGATGATATGCTGTATACACATAATAATAGCATTATTAGCCATATGTTCTCACCATAGCAGATAAATTCCTGATTCTCGTTAGTACAAGGGACATCCTTCCATTTGTGATTGTCCATCCGAACACAGTTCTCAGGAGGTCTGATATTATTCGGCTCATGGTCAAACCATCCCGTCTCGCTCTCATTGAACTCCACTCCTGGCAGAGACCAGTGCCATGTCCTTTCGGCATCTGGGTGGTTCCGCAGCCCAATCCAGGCTTCACTTTGACTCTTGTCACGGAGTCTCTCCATGTCTGTCATGTTAGACACTGTGGCCAGGTCAGTGTAATGCGCTCTGCAATACTTCTGGGCTTCTTCCCAGGTCTTTGTCTCTTCAATGAAGTGGTACTCATAGAGGTGACACACAAGGAAGGAGCACTGACCTAAAAGCAGAAACAAATATTATTCAGTATTGGTGGTGATAGAATAACAAGAATCTCATTATTAAATGACATCATACCCCTTCATTTAAATGGGGCTCTGAGTGCAGTTACTTAAGTAGCAGATGATCCACTTACCTATCAGAATGAGCAGAAACAGACTCCCCTTCATCTTTGCTCTGTTAGATGAAACTGATATTTCAGTGTGCAGTGAACCAAACACAATGATTATAACAGCCTGTCTCTGGACTGTTCGTCCTGTTATACAGCATCACTCTTCCTCACTAGTCTAATAAGGAAGAGGAATGGTAGGAAATATGCAAACCATAGTCAAACCAGAACTAACAATGCACATCTATGAAGTTGCTTTTTTTAGCCCATGTGAGTTACTTATTTGAGTAAAATATGGATGAGGAAAAGTGCAATACAAGAAACATAGAATAAATGTTTCTGTATAGAAGCTTGTAATGTTCTGGTGTTTGCTGCTCATAATTATTGTCAATTCTTTCTGTCATGAATGTAAAAGTGCAGGCTGGTCTCATACCCCATTTGTAGCTATACTTACGAAAAGTAATGCACTTTGATTGTGTATATCCCAAAAAATCAATTTGTGTGTAATTCACGTAATCGTGAATCAGAAAATTTAAAGAGCGGCGAACGCCATGTAGGGAGGAGGTCGGGTGGATGGGCCGGTCAATGTTGATTTATTAGGTGATACAGGAACACCTCACAAAATGCAATCGGTCATGAAAATTTACCAAAACACCTCTGACACAATGTCATCAAAAACTGAACGTTGTACCGTGACCTTATTTCAATAATCGATTGCATTATATTTTCAGGTGTTTCTGTTATTGTGTCCACCATTTGTAAAAACAAAAAAACAAATGATAACATAGATACCTTGTACTATTACTATAAAAATAAAAATCTGGTAAAGTCTGGTAAATGAAAAATTCTCAAAATGAATTGGCCTCCGTTCAGCATCAACAGTTCAACTCATATACTGTAGACCTTTGATCCATTGATGATGAAGCATAGAAAGTATATGATACATATATATACTGTACTGTACTGTATATGAAACCTCAACAGAGTTTTAACCTCCATCTGGTGGTTTCATCTCTCTTCGTCTCTGACGTCTCTTGTTGACGTGCTGATGTAGACTGCTCTCAATAAAATATTACATACGCTCTACATGTTGCCACTTTACTGTCAGTATTTGAATATTAAAACACAGATCTCCGTCACTACCATAGATTACAAGGAGAAGTCTGTATCAGTTATGACGGAGGTCATTTACATGGTGCCATGGAAAACAAACAGGAGTGGACATTGGAGTGCTGACTGTCTAACAAGCATCAATTCAAAATGCTACACTGCCGTTCAAAAGTTTGAAATCATCTGTTGGAATCAATGTTTTTCTTCTTTCCTTCAATAATAACTATTTAAAGAGTATAATGCAGACACCAAATGTATTATTAGGGCGCGAGCACCGACAACGTCGGGCCAGCGAAGGCCCTATTGAAACTGAAATGTTTAATATTATTCTTTTTCTTAAAATGAATCGCCTTTTTGAGGCCTTTGACATGCCCAAAAAGTTGGTAAACTTGGCACACTTATTAGACTATTTGTAACTTTCAGAACTGCTTGTTAACAGCGACAGCTGTGGCCGTAAGTCAACGAAAGTCAGCGTCGGGCTCGCACTTGCTCGCTCTACATATACCTGAACGAGCATCACTCAAAACAGTGAGGCGACACACGTCAGCTCAAACCACAATATCACTCTATATTTCACCTACTTGGCAGTAATATTAGCTGACCAGACGAAGGTCTCTCCATGAATCACTGCTGATCCTAGTGTTGGCTTTTCCTACGATAACGTTACTCGCTGCGGACCCGCTTTTCCTGCTTCAGCTCCGGCACCGACCCGCTTTTGCTGCAGCAGGAAAAGCGGGTCGGTGCCGGGGCTGAAGCAGGAAGAGAAACGTTATCGCCTCCCGACTGCGCCCGCAGGGAGACACCGGCACCCGGTCGGACACGATAACATTTCTCGTTGCATTGCCCCGTCACTTCACAAGACAAGGGAAACCTCTGTTGGTCTGGAGGAGCTGCAGCATTTAATTCTGCACATTCACTAGATATTCTCAGAGTTAAACTAACTCTTCTGCAGTGTGTAGTGAGCGCGCATGCACGTGTAGAGGTGGAGCGAGACAGCGAGAACGCGCGCTGTGTGAGTGAAGGGAAGCAGGCAGAGGAGCAGTGACTCCGGCCACACGCGAGCGCGCACATGCGAGCGAGCGCGCATGGGACACCGACCCGGTACATTTATACGCTTAAAAAAAACAGTCCCTTTAAAGGGTCTCGGGCTCAAGTGTTGCAAAATGGCTCAATTTGGCAGACAGATGTAACATGTGGAGACGCACAAAAAAGCCTCTTGGAGGTATGCCCAAACTAAACAGGAAGTCAGCCATCTTGAATTTATTGTGAGATTGTCGCCCATTTTTTGCGTTTTATAGGCCGTGTACTTTAACGAACTCCTCCTACAGATTTAATCAGATCGACTTGAAATTTGGTCAGGACCATCTTAAGACCTTGAGGATGAAAATTTATCAAAATGGTGAGTTTTCACTGAATGACCTGACCATGGCGTGGCGGCCATTTTGAGCCATTCGCCATGAAACAGGAAGTTGTTGTAACTCAACTGTACATAGTCCGAACAGCCCCAAATTTCTCAGGCATGATGGTGGTCCAGTCCTGAAGACATGAACATGCAAAAATATACTCATAGCCCCGCCCCAATAAGTTAGCCACGCCCCCTTTCATAACTCATGAACCGTTTGTCGAAGAGTCTTGTGGGAGGTGTCATATCACTCAGCAGAGAGTTCCTGTTTCATTGGTATGGTTTCCCCCGCCCCCTACACATTATCAACGGCCCTTTTCATGGCGTCCCACCAGTACCCCCGGCACGCGGGGAGGCTGCGAGGGCCCGTTCATCGCTGCTCGCAGCTTTAATATACATTTGAAATACTTTTGGCCCCAAAAGAATAAGAATTGAATGATTCAAACTTTCATTTCATCAATATCCCCACAGTGCTGCACGACGGGGAAAATACTGTTGGAGCCATTTTTCCCCAAAATACGCTTTGATTTTGAATTTGTTTTCTAGTTTGTACCTGTTAGAGGCCGGCAAACTTCTTTTATCGCCTGCTTTCCGTTAATTTATCTCCTTTAGAAGGAGAAGGTAAAGAAGAGAGCGAGTGAGAGAGACAGTCGGTGTGTTGTGTTAAATTTGCCAGTGGGATTTTGTGTAATCCACTATGTTGATTGAACCCGTTCACCACACACACAAATGTCATAAAAATAAACAAAATAAACACACTAAAGTAAGGGGGAGAAAAAATTAAAATAAAATGAAAACCCACAGTTAGCTAATGCAACAAGTTGTTCTAGTTAACTAACCAGAAAGACAAACTGACAGACAGATAAACAGATTTCTCAATTTGCTGCTGCTCAGACACAAACAAGCATGAGAGCGCCTGCAGATTGGAGGGTGACGTATGACTTGTAGCTCCTACTATAGTCATACGTCATATTCACATTTTACCAACAACCTTCTTTTTTTTTTTTACTTTGAGCACAAAATTAGGTTATTTGGCAAAAATCTTTTGGCAAACAATATGGCTTATCAACTTATTCAGGAAATGAAGCAAATAAATATGAAATATCATAGAAATACCAAAATACAGTGGAGGGGGGCTTTAAGTCACAGTAAATCAGTTTCCACACAACACAACTGATAATGCAGCCTGGTAGGAACAGACAGGAATACTGAGCAGGACTACTTTAAAAGACAGATGAAGATGTTTGGCCGTGGTGTCAGAGGTCAACGGTAAATGAGGCAGTAAAAGGGAAATGAGCGGACTCCCTGCTGTGGTCAGTCTGCTTCCATCTGCTGGAATGATGGAGTACAGCATGTGAAGCCACTCACATCCAAGTCTATAACCAATTCATAGACTGGAAGCATAGGGGAGGCGGATGGTACGCTAAAACTACTGAATTACATATACTTAATTTCGCATGCATTTAAAAAAAAAAAAACCCCACCAAAAAACAGGAATTTGAGACCCAAAATATGACTATGTTTTCTGATCTGATGCCCTTATTAGTAGGTTAAAATCATTTGTCTGTGCCATACAAAGTTACTGTTGAGAAATAAATAAGTTTCATGATGTGACAACTCTATGCAGTTTGGGATAAAATAAGCTCTTGTTTAAATAAAAGACAGGATCACTCTTTGATATAACAGTTTATTTATTGAGCCACAGAGAAAGCAATTATCTGTTTACATAAAACCCTAAAATTGTGATCATCAAAGATTTAACATAATATAACCTATAACCACCACCGGATATTCACCAAAACTTGATAAAAAAAACAAAGAAAGAAGGTAAAGTGTTTTATATTGAATACATGAAAGTAAAATCAAACCAGCATGCTGTTTAGATTGGTGCAACATATCGTCATTCAGCGTTTCGTATGATATCTGAAAACGTATTCTTCATTTTTCTGTGCTTTTCCTACAAATGTCCAGCAACACGTGTCAAATTCCGCACATCACAGTCTTTTAAAAAAAAACTTCTGTTTTCACAGGAAAAAAGTTAGTTAGGTTTAGGTAACAAAACTACTTAGTTAGGTTTAGGAAAAGATTGTAATTTGGGTTAAAATAACCACAGGAGGGGACGTTCCTTAAGAACGGAAGTTACGTGACAATTAAGTCAACGTTGACTTCTGGTTTCACATGGGGTACAAACACATCACTTCCTGCTTCGCGATTACATGGATTACTTGCAAATTGATTTTGTTGGATATATACAAATTATAGTGCATTATTTTACGTAGGTATAGCTACGAACGGTGTATGAGAACAGCCTGGTTTAATCCTATTCCTACCATAAAGATGGGGGAAACAAAATACAACCTCAAAAGATGAATAAAAGATACACACTTCAAGAGAAAGACAATGGAACGTCAACTTCAGAAATAGCATGTTCCTGAATCAGAATAAGGAGAGAGAAAAACCTGTTACAGGGTCACATCATCAGTTATCTTGTGATACTTCATTATTGACTTAAGTGTAGCCACTCTCCCTCCCCCCTTAGGTTGTGATGCCTGCATTTCCCAGAATGCCATTCAGAGAACATATATAAGTGTCACACCACTGCAAACAAAGTGAGTAAATGAATAAAACGCCTGCTACCAATGAGTAGAGGGGGTTTTACTCCGTAGAGCAGATGAAATTAAACTCCTCGTGGTCAATCTTTTTGAACCACTTATGTTGCCCTCCGCGGTCCATGGCTCCAGACATGTCGCATTCATCCGTCTCTCCGGGTGAGTTCCAGTTCTTGTATTTGACTGCCTCGTCACTGATCCAGAACCAGAAACCCAGAGTGCAGGTGTAGCGCAGTCCCAGCCAGACGTGGGGTGTGTTGGCCATCTTGGCTGTCTCTTGGACCCATCTCTGCTCGTCAAGGTTGGTGATGGAGACCAGGTCATGGTGGTGATCTTGGCAGTAATATAAGGCCTCCTCCCAGGTCTTGTTCTCTTTGATCAGGATCACGTTATCTGCCATGGAAGAAATGGAGACAAACACGGGATAGTGTAAACAACAGCTGTAACATTACATTATATCAATGTATTATTATCATTATTAGAATTATGTATATAACTTTACATATTTCATATTTCTATTTCATGTATTATAATGGCATATTTTGGCCATTGTAGGTTAAAAAAATAAATAATTACGGAGCTGGGGGAGAGGGGTAATTTTCTGAGAAAAAAAAAAATCTCAATTTCCAAGATTAAAGTCGTAAATTTATGTGAAAACAAATCGGGGGATTCTCAGAGATTAAAGTGGCAAATTTACGAGTTAAAAAAAACTAAAAAACATGTGAGATTATAAATTCATACATTTATGAGAAACAAACTCGGAAAAATAGTGGAGTGCTAAACCGTGGTAACGCCAGCCACCGTCTGAATTTCGGTGCTCCTAAAGTAGTGTTATTATGGTAAGGGTGGCCTATGAGCGACTTTTTTCTCGTAAATTTGAGACTTTAATCTAGAAAATCCAGAGTTTTTTTCTCAAAATATTACCCATTTACAGAAGCCCTGAAAGGCAAGTGAGAACATTTTTTTAGTCTGATTTTTTTAAGTTACTTTTTGTTTTTGAATTTTTTCACCTGTTTCCCCTAAGACAGAAACTTAGCAAAATCAGTCTAAAAAAAGATTTTCTCGCTTGCCTTTCGGGGCTTTCTCCCCTCCCCCAGCTCCGTGATTTTTTTCCCCTTTTTCCTTTTACCTATAATGGTCCTAATATGGCGTCGTATATGTATTGTTCTACAATTTAAGAAATCAAATCTTAGGTGTGTGTGATATAGTCCGGTGTGTCGCTGGGTGGGTTAAATGTAAAATGTAAAGGCGATTTTTATTCCTATTCCGTCCCTGTAGCCCAACACAGGCTCTCTGACATAAACAGGACTTTACAAAGTAGAAGATGGACACTTAAAAGAAGACAATTATTATATAAAAAAACAATCAAACAAAAAAAACAAAATCATTAAACAGATGTTCATGTAGACAGAAGTGAGTGTTTTTGGAAAAGATGTACTCACCAGTGAAAGAAATGTAACATAAACACATGTATAAATACATAAATGCTAATATAAATACATTCAGGTGGATCTTCAGACTGTTGCCAGTGCTGGAGCAAAAAATAGTAGAGGTGTTATGTTGTATTTAAAATATTCACCTTTATAGCAGAAGAAGGGTTTCTTTTCAGTGCAGTTTCTTTTCATCCATTTGCCATTCGACTTAGTCACAGCACATTCCTCACTGCCTGACCAACTGTCCCTTTGCCAGTTTCTGAAAGAGAAACTGCTCCCATTTGACCACCTCCAGGTGTCTCTGAACAGGCCGATCCACGAGGTATTATCAGACTGCGGCGTCTCTTGTATGAATTCTTCTATCTGTTGGAGTCCACTGACCAGGTCAGTGTGATATTCTCTGCAGTACTTCTGAGCCTCTGGCCAGGTCTTCTCTTCCCTAATCAAATGGAATGTTTTATTGGATTGCTTTGTATCTGTGGAATAAACAGAAAAAAACTTAAGAAATACATATTTTACAAGTAATTTAGTCTCATAATAAAATCCCATTTTCTTACTGAAAACAGATGAAACAATAATGTGAGATAACTCAACATGATTCCGCTGCAGTTTCACATATTCACAACATGAAAGTGTGTTTGGTATGATAAGGTTTATCACAGAACTTATTGTGAAATGAAAGAAAAAGAGGCTTAAACTTAATGAGAATTCATTCATGTACATAAACAAGTGGAATTTTGTATCACCACAGTTAGCAGTAATGTCACTTGAAAATAAAAAGCCAATAAAAGGCTAGGATTTAATAATTGTTTAGATTTGTTGTTTTTTAACCATATCCATATCGGCATCTAGCGGTGAAGTTGCAGATTGCAACTGAAACTTCGCCCGTGTCCCAAGCGTGTAGGACAACTACGGTGGCCGACGCAAAAACGTGAATGTCCCTATCTAGAGCCAGTGTTTCTTCATCTTAAACTCAATGATATGGAATTTCGTTGCTTGGTTTGTGTCTGTGGAATAAATAAAAAATTTGCACCATAAGAAATCCACATTTTTGCACACATTATTTTAAGTTATTTCATCTCATACAACCCTATTTGTTTCACTTAAAGGTACAGTTGATAACATTGATAACATTCAGCCACTAGATGTCGCATTTTCCCTTCCCCGTTCCATTGCATTCACTTCACAAGTGGTTGCCAGGCACTTGCTGTCGAAATCAGATCACTGACTACACACAGATACCACGTGATACCAACGTGGTTTTACTATTGGCTCACAAGCCTTGTTAGAAGTGGGAACCAAACGTCAGATATCTTCCACAGAGATAAACAAAAAATTCATTTTTTAAATGATTAATTCACAATCAATCTCTGTGGATGTATTTTTATTTTAATTTTTTTTAAATATCCATCTAAATAAAAATGTTAAAAAAAGGTAGGTCTATACTCCATTAGAATTCATTTATGTATATAAACAAGTGGAATTGTATCAGTGAGTGATGTACAAGTGATATTACTTAAAAAAAAAAAAAAAAATGCAATATCAGTTGACTTTTGACTTGAAATATATTATTTTTTTAACTATATCGGCTAAGTTTTTACTTTATAAAAATATTAGGTATATGTCCACATAGAAAGCTATAGTTAGATAGGATGATATGCTGTATACACATAATAATAGTGTTATTAGCCACATGTTCTCACCATAGCAGATAAATAGAAAACGATCAGTACAAGGGAAATCCTTCCATTTATCCATTTTCATCGTCACACAGTTCTCAGGAACCTCTGGGTTCGTACTCGGCTCACTGGTATCCCATCTTGTCTCACTCTTATTGAACTCCACTCCTGGCAGAGACCAGTGCCACATCCTGTTGGCATGTGCTTGGTTGTACAGCCCAATCCAGGCTTCACTTTGATTCTTGCCAAGGAGTCTCTTCACGTCTGTCATGTTAGACACTGTGGCCAGGTCAGTGTAATTCATTCTGCAGTACTTCTGGGCTTCTTCCCAGGTCTTTGTCTCTTCAATGAAGTGGTACTCATAGAGGTGACACACAAAGAAGGAGCACTGACCTAAAAACAGAGTTTCTTGATTATTTTACTTATTATTTGAAGCAAGCTGTCCAAGTGTTATATGAATCCATAATAATAATAACAATAATTTCATGACAGCAGCAGTAGCACTGCCGTAGATCTGATAAGATGATCCACTTACCCATCAGGATGAGCAGGAACAGACTCCACTGCATCTTTGCTCTGTTGGATGAAACTGATATTTCAGTTTGCAGTGAACCAAACACAATGATTTTAACAGTTTAAAGGGATAGTTTGGATGTTTTGAAGTGGGGTTGTATGAGGTACTAATCCATAGTCAGTGTATTACCTACAGTAGATGCCAGTCGGCACGGCCACAGTTTGGAGAAACAGACAGGAGGTACCGCACAGAAGCAAAGCGATTATACTGCTGTGGATGGGGGCAGCAAAATGTATTTTAGACACCTATAAGAAGGCTCACCTAAAAAAAAATCAATATCAGGTTAAGTGTGCGCTATATTTAGCATATTTTTGCCGGTTTACCTTGGCGTCAGACAGCTACAGTATACAGTCTATGTTTCCGACGGAGGACTGAAGCCGTTATCTATACTCTCGCCAAAGCAACCAGACTCCATTGAAAAAAAATAGTAATTTTACCTCGCAGAATATGGGGGTTGCTGGTCTACCGCTGCCTTGAATCGATTAGTTTGTTTGTGTTATTGTGTGACTTTGGTTAGTTCGGATTTACCAAAGTCACACAATACTGCAACCATAAAAAAAAAAAACTGCTCAGCAATAGTTAGGATTTAAAACATCTCTCTGACACCACAAAACAGGCAGTATTTACTGAACACACAGACAACACTTTATCAACATTAACGAGTGGTAAATTGATAGTTAATAAACTTTAGTTAATAGTTAATTTACTATTAACAAGCAATTAAGTGATGATTAATGTTTATTATTAGTCATGCTATAACTAGTTTTTTTTAACAGTGTATTGTTATACACATTA
Source organism: Sebastes fasciatus (assembly GCF_043250625.1). Lineage (NCBI taxonomy): Eukaryota > Metazoa > Chordata > Actinopteri > Perciformes > Sebastidae > Sebastes > Sebastes fasciatus. The sequence goes on along the minus strand of NC_133816.1, from coordinate 14,001,770 downwards.
TAACATGTTATATACTATATTAAGTATCTGTTAATTATTACTAAATGTTTTGTAAACCTTTAAGAAATTGTTTGTAAAACATTTGTAAACATTACATACAGATATTTGTAACACGTTGTTGTAATAAATACTTTGTAAAGCATCTATAAATATTATTTAAATAGATAATTAATACTTTGTTAATGGTAAATAATTGGTTTCTGGTCCATCTACCTGTAAAAGGTTTATAGATGTTTTACGATTTTTTAAAGGTTTAAAAATCATTTGGTAATCACTAACACATACTTAACATAGTATATAAAATGTTATAATGTGTACAACAATAAATAGTTAATAGTTTACTAATGTAATCAGAATGCAATTGTTATTGTCTTGTATCAGCTATGACACAATATTTAATTAATGAAGTAATTATTTCGTATTACATAACTAATGATAAAATAACAGAAATCATAGCATTAGTAATAATTAGTGAACATAATTAATTATAATTTCATTGTTTGTTAACAGTAAAATAACTCTAAACAAAAGTTTAATTAACAATTTACCATTTATTAATTATCGGTTATTATAAAGTGTTACCAAAAAGCATTGTATTTGATTGCAACATATTGCCAGTTGTTTTAGTTATTGTGTCTAAAATTATTTTTAGAATGCAAACATGCGACTGCCAAACTTGTTTTCAGTATAAACAAAATTATTATTATTGCACAAATTAGATTTTACATGCACTGGGTTGAATAGAATATACTGGATATACTCTCCAACATTAAAACTCAAATAATACAGTGATGTCTTAACTTACATCTTCCGATTCCTGCTCTTCTCCGCTTCACTCTGCTCTGATGTCTCTCCGTTCTGTGCTGGTGAACAACACTGTGCATGTTCTGTACTCTTGTTTGTCACATTGCTTACCATTTGAATATGTAATAACGGCGGTATCAGATCGTTATCATTACCAGGAAACTGTTCACTGTGTTGACACGAATAAGTCCTAATCCTTTAGGACAATTCAGTTTTATAGAAAGCAAACGTATCACAATATTAAATAGATGAAATGTACATTTCACAAAATGCAGCCTGTAAAAATAGTGCAGGTTAATGATGTCTGAAAGAAAAGGGGTCAGAAAATCTAGCCACTTATTTGGGAAAATATTGAATTTGCTTTACATGTGACTCAATGTTTGAGCTCTGAAGATAGTGATTTTTGGGATCCTAAATAAACAAATTCAAAGACAATGCTTCTCTCATGCCAGCAATAATTTTTCCTTATTTTTTTAATTATTTTATTAGGATTCAAATTTCAGACACATCTGACACAGCTTATGGCCGACACAAATAACTCACAGGCTATGTGATGTCACATCATTTTGTAGGGAAATAATCAAATATCACATATAGAACGATGTACTGTAAAAGCAAAACATTATCAAGCTAGAATCCAATTATTTGTAAAAAAAAAAGAAAAGAAAATTGATATTTAAAGGGACTGTTTGTAACTTCTTACACGAATAAATCAATCCGGGTCGGTGTCCCATGCATGCTCGCGTGTGGCTACGCTGTTCACACTCAAGACTCCAATACAAACTACACAGAAGCACCAAAACCGGAAAGTTATATCTAGTGAAGCCCTTCTGTTAAACAGTGTTGGCCGCGGTCGGAGGACGCGGGGGAGACCGTAGCTTTGGTCTCCAGGGCCGGAGTCTCTGCTTAACTGCCTGACTGCCTTCACTCACACACCGCGCTCGTTCTCGCTCTTTCGCTCCACCTCACGTGCCTGCGCGCACACTACACACTGCAGAAGACTTAGTTTAGCCCTGAGAATATCTAGTGGATGTTTGTGCAGAAATAACTGCTGCAGCTCCTCCAGACCAACAGAGGTATTCCGTGTCTTGTGAAGTGACGGGGCTCCGCAGCGAGAAACTTTATCGTCTCCGACCGGGTGCCGGTGTCTCTCTCTGGCCGCGGTCGGGAGGCTGAGGCAGAAAAAGCTAACACTAGGATCAGCAGTGATTCATGGAGAGACCTTCGTCTGGTCAGCTAACATTACTGCCAAGCAGGTGAAATAAAGAGTGATATTGTGGTTTAAGCTGACGTGTGTCGCCTCACTGTATTGAGCGATGCTCGTTCATGTCTATTTAGAGCGAGCACAAGCGCGAACCCGACGCTGATTTTCGTTGACTTAACGGCCACAGGTGTTGCTGTTAACAAGCATTTCTGATTCTTACAGTCACTTTAAAGAAATTAATAAATTGGTTATACAGTACAAGTATAAACCACTTTTCCTCAGAAAGATCCAAAGTTGAAATCTGGTAAAAACTCAAAGGTACTCCAGCATGCTTAGAACAATAATCAAGTGTTATATCACATGTACAAATGGCTCAGTAACTAGCTAAAGTTATATTATAATATAGTTATTTACTATCTATGTTACATTTCTATGCTACATTTCTGCCATTTATTTTGCAATAAATGATGTACACTTCGTTTAATGTTCACACATACGGCAATTAGTGGTTTTTAAATACAAAATTCCAAATATGCAATGAAATTCTTGCTAAAATGTATTAATTTTGTCTCAGATTGTCATTCAATATTCTTAAACTTTCAATATATATTCTCCAGATTCGTTCTCAGATAATAGACACTCACAGCAGGCTTTTTGTTAATTGTTAACAGGCGAGATGGACCCGGTTTGTTTCGTGTACCCGCAACTAGCAGGGTAAACGAGTGCACTGTATAGCATACATTTCATATTCATAACTATGGCACTGAAATAAAATAGCGGACATTGTACAGTATAAACTAATTATGCTATATAATTTAGTAATTATACTAATAAGCATCTCAAGCTTAGTAAATAGCACTAACTTTACAAAAACTAGCAAGTTTTGAGAAGCTTGTTTCTCAAAACAAAAAGGACCAAGAATAGACCCTTGTGGGACACCTGTACAAACCTCAAAGGGTAACTTTGATATTTTTCAAACTGGACCCTATTTTCCCATGTTTTTGTGTCAAACTGACTAACAGTGACAACCATTTCTGAAATTGGTCCAATATTGAGGGAGAGCTGCTTACAGACTGTAATATGATTCTATTGGGGCAAGTTTGGAGCGTTTGCTACAAGCTAGTATGACATGGTTGGTACCATGTACCAACGTAGTTTCATATAATGCCAGTATCTTCACTCTAGCTTTAAAACTGAGCCCGCTACAACCTAAAAATTGCAAGTTGCGTTAATGCGTTAAAGAAATTAGTGGCGTTAAAACAAATTAGCGTTATTATCGCGTTAACTTTGACAGCCCTAATACAGAATATAGTAAATAGGGAGTTATTTTGGAGTGATGAATTCCGTTAACAGCATGATACAATATGTACAGTATATATACATAGATGGGAGACAAATTAAAGGAAAAACTTGGATAAACGACTAGAGAAGCAAAACAAACAGATACTTCCATTAATAAGCTATGTAATGAATGACACAAGCTATGGCTCAAATGCTAAGGCCTTCACAGTCACCAGATCTGAACGTTTACGAAGGATTGTGGAGCGACGTGTTAAGACGAAGCCAAATGAGGGAATGTCTTTTTCGAAGAGTGGTGTTCATCCCTTTAGTAGATTTCCAGAGATTTATACCAAAGAGCAATGTAGCCGTTCTGGAGGCTCATGGTGACCTCATTAAGAAAATCTCATATTGGTTTTTGGTGCAGTGTCAGTAGCTGCTGAAGAACACATACTGGCTGTTGCAGGGTTGGAAACCTGTGAACAACCCAGGACAGCACAGTTTGCATAGCCACTCGGTATCTCAGACTACTTTACTATCTGGATGAAAGTCGTTCTCTTTGAGTCTGGGTGCATCTTGTATCACTTTTTTCTAATTTGGTGTCCCTGTAAGAGAGGATTCACTGGCAGTAGAAAGTGAGCACGTTCTGCTGGTTTCCTCGTATCAGCACCGCGGGGCAGTGGAGGCCACAGGTCAGAGTATCCAGCCAGGCCATGTACAGAGCACTGGGGCAGTCGCTGTGTGGCACAGGAAGGCTCCTGGAAAAAAACATCACATTTACACAAACAAATTCAAATGGCACAGCAAGAACAAACACTGTTCTTATGTGACTTACTCTGTGAGGATAATTATAGTCAAATAAGTGCACGCTATGGTTTGCACGAGCCCAAAGACACATTATCTTTCCCATCTCTTATCTGCAAGGGAAATTTTGCATCCCTGTGGACATCAGACGATGTATTGTTTTCATCTCCTAATGCTGATAGAGAGGCCTGTATACATGTTTCACCTACTGTATATTGTGTAAATATTAAAACTAAACTAGAAGAGAACAAGAACAAGACCACTCACAACAAACAAAAAGGTTACAATTAACTTCCATGGACCAAAAACAGACTGTGAAAGGGTTAAAGTTCTACTATGAAAACACGGACAACTCCCAGACTGGACAACGGCGCGGTAGCGAAGTGTCAATCACAAGATAGCCACGTCCTAAAGCATGTGAGCGTGAATGGTTGTCTGTCTCTATGTGTCAGCCCTGTGATAGTCTGGCGACCTGTCCAGGGTGTAACCCGCCTTCGCCCAATGTCAGCTATGGATGGATGGATGGATGAGTGGGTGAACGTACCTGCTTACAACTACATTATAGTGTCCAATAAACTATTAAATAAACTAAATTTTGAGACAGAAAGTGGGAATATATCTCCAATATATCTTAATATATCAAAAATACTGTCCGCCCTCAGTTAGAAGTCAGAGGTGCAGGATCTCCGGATGTTATGTGCATTAAATATGCCCAGTTAGCAGTAAATCTGATGAGCCTTGATGTAATATTTTCATACCCTGAACTGATAATGTAAACTGTGTACTCACACAAGCACAAGAGCAGCATGTTGTGAATTCCTCCGGATGATTTCATTCAGCCTCACTTTTCTCTCAGACTGTGAAGGGAGGAAATGAATATGAGACATGTGACACAGTGGATGACACCAACCAGAATCAGAATCAGCATGTTGTTACACATGTTGGACATGAATGATGTATCCGTCAACACACACCTTAAGTTTGAAGGCCTCAAACTCTTTGTCTGTTATTTCCCATGGGGCGCTTTGTCTCAGCTCGTGAACTGAGACACCTTCCTGCTGTTCATCATGGAGCATGAAGAGGGCGACACTGTCCACAAACCTACTGAGGCTTAGAAGCAGCAAGAACAGAAGGACAGAAGTCAGCGTGAGATGAAGGACAGAGAACATTTTTTTATTGAAATACAAACAGTTCTAACTCAAAAAGAAATCTAGTCTTGATTTTTGAAAGTTCAAAGACCTCTTAACATTTGTTAAACGCCAAGTGTCTGCCGGTCATTTAATCACATGATTGTCCATGTTTGTTGTCCATAGATTAATCACACGTTTTTTTTTTATCTGTTAAAATGTACCTTAAAAGGGACATTTGTCAAGTATTTAATACTCTTATCAACATGGGAGTGGGCAAATATGCTTTCTTTATGCAAATGTATGTATATGTTTATTACTGGGAATCAATTAACAATACAAAACAATGACACATATTTTCTAGAAACCCTCACAGGTACAACATTTAGCATAAAAAAATATTTGACTTTGACAGCCCTAATAAATATATAATACAAATAAGAAATATGTAAAAATATGTGCATCAAACACATACAGTTTACAACCACAGTGCAAATAAGTAAACAAAAAATGCTGAAAAGTGGGATCTATTAAGTGTATTGAATATAAATGCAAGAATAATATATGAGTTAAATAAGAATATTTCTTGAAATGAACAGTTCAAATGTAGCATTGGTGCCCAGTTGAATAATTGCACAAATTATGGTTAAAAGTGCATTAAAAGCCCAATGTGGTTCGTCTTAAATCTAACATTTTATGTGATTTTAGCATGTGTTTGTGTGTGGATCAATCCATGGGGGTGTCATCTTGGAAACCACCACTGGGGTACGCCAGAGTAAATAAATACTGCACATGGAGACTGTCTTGTAGTTTGTTTGTTCAAAATTAAAGCTAAATAGTGAAAATGGCAGCCTGTTATTAAAGACTGATCCGTTCCTTTATCAGCACAACTGATCAGATTTCAGTGTATGTTGTGACAGTGAATGATTTCAAAGGTTTTCTGGACATACTTCTTGGCATGTGGACGCCTCTCGCTGTCCGTCATGACTGTGACATCATTAAAATCCAAACGAAACCTCTTCAGCAGGGCGATCATCCTAAAAGCAACACGAGTCAAAGTTTCAGCACATCACTTTCCATAGACCACCTGTTATATACTGCAACACAAACGTATCCATGAAATCTGAAATGCTTATGTATCGCACAAAATACCCCAGAAATCTACCAGTTTATAATTAAATTTACCTGCATGAAAAATATATTTAATCTAAATAAAAAAATGGATTTAATATGAAACTATCTGGTTTAAAAAAAAAAAGATACAATTGTATAAATGCAGATCAAAGCCCCTTCTGAAAATCAACAGGTAACGTATTTCATGGGGAAAACCATTTAGGCTGCATTCACACAAGCTCAGGTGGTGCGGCGAAAACGCAAGCTTTTCCATTGATTTTGAATGAGGGTAGTGCTGTGGCGGCCGCATGGGGTGCCAAAAAAAATGAAAAGTAGAAACAGAATCGACTTTTGGAGAAAAAAACCCCAACATCACGCTGAGGTGGCCAATCACATAACCAGCGATACAGAGCTTTACAACCCAGACATGAGAGAACAAAATATGTCAGTCGTTAATAATCCATTAAAGGGTCTCGCCCAAACCTCTGCACAACCCTGTGGCGAATCGTTGAAACGCCTGTGTGAATGCAGCCTTAGTCATTATTACTTGTAACTTTGCCCATTTCCTCAATGTTCTTCTTACTTTTCCAACAATACTAAACTGTATATGAAGTTGATGTTTAATTACAAATAGGTGCATTGTGAGTTAATTTTGTACCTCAGGAGAAGTGGCATGACCAAGACCTTTTTTTTCTCTTTTGGTGTTTTTGATAATCATCAGGATGGGAAGCTATCTCATGCTCACCAGAAAGTGTACTTATTATCATTACATTATTATTCACCTATCCCAGAAGGTTTAAAAAGAGAAAAACCTACTCATTGCGGCCTTCCTCCATGTTTTGTTCATCTCCTACTATGAAGACCCGGACCTTACTGCGGTGCCAGCGTTTCCTCCTGGTGAGCAGGTAAGGAACCAGCAGAGTCAGACCTTAAAAGAGAAGAAGTACTGCAGCTAAGAAAATATGTGTCCACTGACCATTATTGTACTAAAACTATACAGTTGAACAGTTTAAAAAAAAAAAATAATAATAATAATAATAAGCATTGTGCTTGTTTTGTCAGAACTAACCTCCATCGTCAGCTATCCAGTAGACGTCGATGGTCTTCTCCCCCTGGTCATTCTGAAACACTGTCTTGATCTGATCACTGTCGCCTTTATCGGAGATGTCGTCAACTGTGACAGCGTTAGTTCGACGAGTTGGTAGTGAGAACGGGTTGAATGCATATAAAAATATGTGAACGGTCGTTTGATTGAAAATATTGATTATAGCCCGTTAAAAATAAAATGTGTCTCCACTGATGTCATGCGGCATTACGGTACATCTCAAAATGTACTCAGAGGATGACTGACTTTATTACGTCAGGTATGTGTGACTGACTGAGGGAGTATTGTGTACTTTATTTATGCATGCTCACCTGATTCCCTCTCAGGAGATTGCTGGGCATCGTTTTCAACAGATTCATCGGGCTCAAAGCCCTGGTTCACTGGAGGACAGACTTTACATACTTCACCATCGTTGTTGTTTTCTACAAATATGTCATGTATGAAAGCAGAGAAAATTCAAAGAGTTGATGAAGTTTGGATTTCTAACCTTCAAAATCAAACTGGTCAGAGATATCCTGCCCATCCATCATCCTCAAGATACACAAACAGTAGTTGGAGTCGAAGGTATCGCTAGAGAAAAGAGAAGAAGAGGTGATTAAAATGGGAGTTTTAAAGTGGAAATGTTGATACAAATGAATAACAATCATTATTATTGCATCTGTAACTAAAGAGACTGGAGTAATTAGTTTGCAATATTTCCACTTTAGAGAGTTTGGTAATCTTTCAATGCCAGTGAAATCGAGAAAGTCAACACCATTTTTTTTGTCTTGCCTTTAAAGAGGACCTATAATGCTTCTTTTTAGGTGCTTACTTGTATTTTGGGTTTCCACAAGAACATGTTTACTTGATTTAATCTTCAAAAAACGCTTTATTTTTCTCATACCGGCTGTGCAGCTGCACCTCTTTTCACCCTCTGTCTGAAACGCTCTGTTTCACTCAAAAAGCCAAGTCTGCTCTGATTGGTCAGCTGGCCCACTGTTGTGATTGGTCGACCGAACCAAACTCTTCGGACTCCACTCCAGCTCCGTTCTAACTAGCTTTGTTTGAGGGCGTTATGCAAAGTGTGTTACTTGGTGACATCACCATGTTACAGAAGAAAAGGCGGGACTTCAATCAAGACATTTCAGGCAGTTCAGGAGCAGTGTTTCCGTGGGGGAGAGTAACTCCCTATGGTGTGGACTTTGGGCTTTGTAACTTTACAAACCTTTTACATGCACAAACAAGTATATAACACAATAACGGAAAGGAAAAAAGCACAATAGGTCCTCTTTAACTACACTTACTATATGGTGTTGATATAATCTTCAATGCTTTCAGGAGAACTGTCCCTCCAGTTTGCCTTGAAACCCAGAACCAGAGTGTTTGGCTTCAGCTTGCCAAGACCAGAAGCCTTGAAAAAATGTAGAAATGAGGAAAACAATAATATTTAAAGTTTCATAAAAGACAAATAAAAACACAGGATAGACAATGTGTCCTAAGAAAAAATTGAGAAGAGATATAAGTACGAAAAAGACAAAATTACAAGTCATCATCCTAAACAGAATCTGAAGCCAGATAAACTCCCAGTAAATGGGCTTTGTACGATTGAATTGATTCCCACAGATAAACACAAGCAGATGTTTTACCTGCAGCAAGTGTCGAGCTCCAACTCTGAGGCTGTCGGCAGTAAAAGGGGTATAAAAGGAGCGCACCTTCCTCTTGTTCATCCACTTCACCAACCAATCTGTGGCATCCTGCGGCCGAGTCTGCCTCTCCTGCTCCTGGAGGACAAGGAGATTTGATGATGAAAAGCTACTGTAAGGATGTTGAGGATTGGATCGTTTCTTTGACATATGAATCATCTCTCTTCGTTGCCTTTTTGGGAACAGAACTGTCGAGATTGACTGACCGTGATTATGTCTCCACAGATCATGAGGCTTATGTGCTTGGTGAAGGATCCAACAAAGTCCACCAGGGCTGGGCGCTGGTTTGGTGGCCCAGTCAGGACGAGACATTGTGGTCTGAAGGAATACAGATCAAATTCCAGTTAAAAAAAATGATTAGACAAATACTATGGAGAGAAATCTATATACTGACTGAGGTTTTTGGTCACTCACCTAAAATTCTTGACATGATCCTCAACACCAGACAGAGAGACGGAGTATGACAAAGCCATGTTGTATGTACCCGCCTGGACTGACGAACCCCAGTTTACCTCTGTGGACATCATAACGCACACAAGTGAGGTGACAAAAGAGCAATCATACAGTTCTGACTTGTTCCACTCTTTAATCTTGGCCGTGCTAGTCTTATCAGAACACAAACATACCATCTGTTTTGGACTTACTTGGCTTGTTGTAGTTGACGTATCCAAAGAGGAAGAAGATGATGCAGAAGGTGGTGAGAGCTGCCCACCAGGTAAACAGGAACATCAGCACCACGGAGATCACCGCTCCAAACAAAGCTGTCCATTTGCTGTAGTAGTGGAACGATGGCCTCCAACCTAAAGGGGGGCGACAATGAGAAAAGGATGACTTTCATAACACATAACCTCTAATCCACCAAGGCCTATTGAAGGAGGCTGGGTCACGCGCCAGCAGCCCGTCATATCTTTGGGGTACAACACATTTACAGCGCACTAAAATCTGGTGTGCACTTGCCGAAATTGAGCCAATCGCAACGCACGACCGCAGCTCCAGTTACACTGCACATGTGTTATACCCCATACCCCAAGACCCATGTCCGCCCGTGACCCAGCCTCCTTCCACAGGCCTTGTAATCCACATAGCCACACCTCTGTCCAATATAGCAGCCAGAAGGCAAATGGCTTTCATGACTTTGCATTTAAAAAAACAGTGAAAAACTTGTACCAAGTTTGATTTCTTAGAACATAACACCTCAATTTTGGGATTTTGGGCAAACATGTCTTCTTTCAGACTAGTCAGCTCTAGCCCTTTTGGTGCACTGGGCAAAATTCGGATTAGGGGTTTAAGGCATGAAGTTAAGGACCATGAAGTGCAACATATTAGGAAGGAGGCTGGAAAGCCAGAAAAGCTTGTGTGGGTCGTTTTGGAAGGCGAAGACAAACCGGTAACTCACCGGGGGAGTTGGTGATTGAAGCGTGAAAGCAGCTGAAGTTGATGAGGCCGTAGGAACACAGGAAGAAGTTGGAGATCAAGGCTGCGATGGTGTTCAGCTTAGCTGTAACGAAAGAAATCAGTCAATCAACACATTACGAATCCAGAGCTCGATAAAGCTAATCACAAACTTATGAAATTTCTGAAATATTTAAAAGAACAAAAACACCTTTTTTGGGAAGAGATTAGCATATAAAAGCAAACATGTGAATCAATAATTCCAATAACGAAACAGCGACAGTATTAGATCACATTCACCTATGAGAATGAAGGCCACGGCAATGACGTAGCAGAGTATATAGGCCCGGAGTGGCTCATCATTTTTCCCATAACCCTTTGCAAAGAATCCAATGTATGGGTATATATTGTCTCTGCACAGACACTGACAGATAAGGCAGAAAATATAAGCTTATTAATATGTGTATCATGTTAGATTTTACTACATTTATAAATACGTTAGAATAGATATGAAGCATTTAATGGACTGTTTCTATTGTTGTACATTTTCTCACATGTTGTTCCCTTTTGATAGATACATTTCACAGTCTGACATTCCCATAAAAGGCTACATGAATATGACTAGATTCGACCCTGTCTTCTCTGTCACTGGTCATGGTCCGGCAGTTAAACAATGTGATAAATCCTTGAAAACCTTAGGCTATGTCTAAATTCAGTAGGGTCTAATGCTCAAAAGTAAACAATTGGTCTTAATTGTGTGAAACATATCCGACTATACTGGTTTTCTATACTGGATATGTGAATCCCAGCATGAAAATATCTTTATAGCACCTTTATATACAGACAATGTGACAGCTGTTTTTGTTGGGGGATACTCTACAATACAGAAGAACACATTA